>NC_069085.1:3210670-3523665 GCF_947172395.1 Bicyclus anynana | reverse complement strand
GACACCTTGGCTTTGTTTGGTAATAAAATATCATCGTTCTGTGAATTGCTTAGGAACGTTTTGTATGTAAAACGATTTCTATGCCACACGTTTCCCGCTATATCACTCTAAATAATATAACGAACCGCTACTGTGCTGGGGTAAATGATTTTATACTATTAGATACACTAGTGCGTTGAAACTGAGGCGAACAAAGTCACCCAATTGGCTTAATTTCATTTAGTCACATAGTAAACAACGAAAATTATTTGAGCTAAATAATACCTAAATATTGTCTACAATATCAATTTGTGTGTTGAGGCAGTGTTAAAACTATTAATTACATACATTAATTAATTTAGTAAGTAAATACAAAATTGTGCATGTATGTGCCCAGTTGAGTAGTAGAGTTCGGGACACTTTTTGCGGTGATTTTGTAGGCATGTGACATCTTATATCTATTAGTATATATATATATATATATAGTATATATATATATATATATATATATATATATATATATATATATATAGTTTATCTATTAGTATAAAATCATTGGCTGGCGTACATTTAGCTTAACGAATATAGTATTGAAATATGTAATTAGGTATATAAAATCTACTTGGACCAAATAAAGAACTACAAGTAGTCTTATATATAGATAGAAGCATACACACTTTTTATTTAGAAATGCAGAAGGCGTATAAATCAAATTGTCTTTATCATTCCTAATACATTACGATATATTCTATCGGCACTGATTTGGCATAGGAATATAAAAATCGCGTTGTATTTCATGGACAGATGCCAAGGAATAGTATAAAATCGTAATATCGAAGGCGTTATGAATGGCAATCTATACTAATATTATAAAGAGGTAAAGTTTGTAAGTTTGTAAGTTTGTAAGTTTGTAACAATTTTTTGAAATGGGGTAATCTTCGGAACTACAGGACCGGTTTTAAAAATTCTTTCACCAATAGAATGCTACGTTATCGGGGAGTGCTATAGGCTATATTTTATATTTATATCATATATAACTACTGAGATATCGCGGGTTTTCTCTTACAGGTCAGACCGAAAAACTTACTTATTCGCATGCGCTGCCTCAACCATTGCGTATAACTGAAATAAATGTACGGAGGTTTTTTGAACCTTTAAAAGTTCTACAAAAAAGTCCGCGACACCATATATCTATCTTTTATATTTTAGCAGATATAGCACCTTTAGTACTTTAATAAATTATTTAAATTTTAAACTAAGGTTTACGTCATTATTTACACAACTAAACTTAAATCCTTATTAAAATAAATTATTTAATAATCACAAGGATATTATAGAGATAAGATTTGCCCTTTACAGTATGTTAATTAGTTCTATAGTTTCGGAGATAATACAAAATTTCTGAAAGTCGCAGAAATGCCGCTATTTGACGCCCCGCGGTTTCAATTACGTGGTTCCCGTTCCCGTATGAATATGAGGACCAAACATAGCCTATGACACTCGCAAATAATGTAGCTTTCTATTGGTAAAAGAATTTTCCAAATCGGTCCAGTAGATCCAAGGATTACCCCCGACAACCACACAAACTTTACCTCTTTATAGTATTAGCATAGAAGTCGCTTGGGAAATTATAGTCTTTTTGTCATTGCACCACGCACAAAAGGCTGGACCAATTTTGCTGAGGGTAGGGATAGGATAGAGGTAGGGAAGGGGTAGGATAGAGGTAGGGTAGGGGTAATTTAGGGAAAGTGTAGGGTAGGGTAGGGTAGGGTACGGATAAGGTAGGGGTAGTGTAGGGTAGGGGAAAGGTAGAGGTAGGGGAAGGATATGGAACGTATAGGGTAGGGGAGGAGTAGGATAGGGGTAGGGTAGGGTAGGGGTAGGGTACGGGTAGGGTAGGGGTAGGGTACGGGTAGGGTAGGGTAATGGTAGGGATAAGGTAGGGGTAGGGAAGGGTTAGCGGTAGGGTAGGAAATAAGGTAGGGGTAGGGTAGGGGTAGATTAGGGGTAGGGTAGGATAGGGTATGGATAGGTTACGGGTAGGGTTAGGGTAGGGTAAGGTGGGGGAAGGAAGGGTTAGCGTTAGCGGTAGGGTAGGAGTAAGGTAGGGGTAGGGTAGGGTAGGGTTGGGTAGGTTTACGAGCAGGATAAGGTAGAGAAGTTTACATCAATTATTACGCGGACGAAGTCGCGGGCGTCCGCTAGTATTGTATAAGCTAAGTATACAAATAGCATAGGTAGGCACAGTTCGTATAATCAGAGATGGTTTCTCTAGAGATTGAGGATAGAAAACATTTATTTCTTCGCATAGGTAAGTAGCCGGAATAAGTTTGTGTAAAGTTTATCATGGAAAGTAAAACTTGGGAACAGATGCAGACGAAATAACGGCCATGTCTTACTTTTCTTTGGAGTTTTCTTAGTCCAAAGAGTAAGATAATATATAGGCGGCAGTTACTAATGAGCAGGTGATTGTAATGAAAATTTAACTAATTTAATATTTTGACGCCTAGAGGCTTATTCACTATCTTTGCCGACATTTTGTCAATTGATTTGATTATTATTTTAATAGGTTGATAATAAAGACCAAAATTATAAAAAGGCTGGCTAATCATTGTATCAGAAGTGGGATCAAAGGAAAATTCAAAATTGTTATTATCATTTCTGAAACGTAAAATATATATAACTTGTAGAATTGAATTTTCAATATTTTTAACCGATTATTTTTTATATGTGACCAGTCGCCAAAAATAAATTCATTCAATCATTCATTTCATTCGTTATTATTTATGACCATTAAACTTTTTATGTATCGGATGAATTGCAGAAAAAAGGAAAGTGATTCCGACACCGTCTGACGGAAATGAAACGTAAAAATAAAAATAATTTTATTTGAAATCGTTTCGGGAGGCGGATTGGATTCTAGATTAAAAATGATGTCCGCCCAACACGAATTATGTTTTAGGAACTTGCACACTTAAAAAAAATGTTTTAGATGCTAATGCGAGGCGATAACACTTATGGAATTTTGTATTCGCTTTCATTGTAATTTTTAGGTATGTGTGTCAATTGTTTTAAGCCAACGTAGGTACAATATAATGTCGTTACGTCGTCGTTTATTATTTTTTTTTCTCCTCACAGGTTTCCATGTGATATCCTGTCGTGTTACTATAATTTTATGTAGAAATTAGTCACGTCTTTGTAAATAAGAACCGTTTGGCAAAGAAAATTACCTAGCTCTCTGAAAACCACTCTGTCCTCATACCTAGAAAGCTTGCTTCAATTTAACTTAAACAAACATTTGCAGCGCAATCTCTTACTCTCATGTACTTGGGCAGATCAAGATACACCCGACTTAATAAGCAATTTAAGCCCATCTTGGGCTACCAGTTACACTCTGCAGCTATGCAGACATTAGTATAAATACCGGTATTATCTGAGTATGTTTAATAATAATAATAATAATAATAATAAAATCCTTTATTCAGCTAAAAATACAAATTAAAAAAAAAGAAGAAATTACAAACTAATACTAACAGAGCTTACAAACTACTTAAAGATACCTACTTAAAATACAAAGTTCCTCTGTCTGTACTTGTGGTCAAAGAATCTTTATTTCTCTTAAAGAATTTACATTCACTTACAGAGAAACAACTATAAATAAATCTTATTAACTATTTTACAGTCAGCTGTATGCAAACAATTTTTTTCGTTCTACCTACAGAAATTTACGATGTTCGGTGCGAAATCGTTACCACAGTGTAAGTGTTAGTGGTAATACCACTGTATATATTTTCTTAATTTAGTTTTAAATGTGTTTAACGATTTGGCATTCTTCACATCCACTGGTAATTTATTATAAATTTGCACGCCTTCAAATTTTATATGTCTCTTACCGAGACAAGTCCTTTGATGCGGTAGCAAAATATGATCCTTTCCACGGCTGATTCGACTCTGCACCTGATGTACTTTTGTAAAAGTAATATGTGTGTGAATTGTTTTATTAAGAATTTTTCTTATTAATATACAAGTATAGTAGGCATGTAATTGTTTGATATTCATGATGTCTGTATTTTTGTACAATTTGGATGTAGGAGTTAGGTAGTCATAATTAAATAACATTTTGATTATTTTGTTTTGAGAAATTTGTAGGTCTTTAAGGTTTGTCTTTGTTGCAAAGCCCCAAATTTCAATCAAATATATTAAGTGAGGTTTTACTAAGGCGTTGTAAATTAGTTTGCGGACTGGGAGAGGAAGACAGTGAGTAATATTTCGCAGTGATCCCATCAAGGAGGAAATTTTGCATCTAATATGTTTAATTTGAGTTTTCCAATTTAAGTCACAATCTAACCTTAGGCCAAGATATTTTTCAGTCTTTTTTGGTTCTAAAATTTGGTTGTAAAGACGCAAAGGAGTGTAACATGGAATTGTTTTGTTTTTATTTTTGAAGATAATATAGCTTGTTTTTGAGACATTAATAGTTAAAAGATTTTCTTCAAACCATTCGGAGAGAGTATCCAGATCTTGTTGAACATGACTTATTATGTTAGTTATAGAACTACCGTAATAGAAAAGACAAGTATCATCAGCATATAGAGATAGGTGACCGTGGAGTTTGATCTCATGTATAGAATTTATGTAAATAAGAAATAGAAGTGGGCCTAGTATTGATCCTTGAGGCACACCATATCCAGAGGTACTATGGGGTTTACTTTGATATTTACCAATTTTTACTATTTGATATCTATTTTGTAAGTAAGATTCTAATATTTTGTATGCCGTTCCTGTAATGCCTATATCTAAGAGTTTTTGCAATAGTTTTGGATGGCTAACGGTATCAAATGTCTTTTTTAAATCAATAAATAAGCCTAATGCAATTTTTTTCTGATCTATATTTGTGTGCAATTTTGTTATTAAATCAACTGTCGCGGAGAGAGTGTTCGACTGTGACCGAAAACCATATTGTTTTTTATAAATAAAATCAATAGAAGTTAGATATTTGTCCAATCTAGAGTATATAGTTTTTTCAATAATTTTGGACATTACCGGTAATATTGAAATTGGACGATAATTATTAGGGTCGGTCTTAGTGCCCGCTTTATGAATAGGTGTCACTCTAGCTATTTTTAATGAGTCTGGAAAAAGTCCTTCAGCGAAGTTCCTATTAATACAGTCTGTCAATACATTTCCCATTAGTTTAAAAATACATTTGATGGCCTTTGTGGATATGCCATCAATTCCTGTGCTACTATTTGGGTCTAGGTTGCCAACAATTTTATGAATTTCTTCAACTTCACAGGGCATGAATGAAGTGAGTCTAGTATTATGTGTTTGGGTGTTTAGGAGTGTGTATGAGGGAGGTGCTTGCTTGGATAGATATGCAGTTGGTAAATGGGGTTGCTTTTTCGCTAGTATGTTATTTGCAAGAGCCGAACCAATCGTGGAAAAGAAAACATTAAACGTTTCGCAAATTTCATTTTCATCGGCTATAGAACCTAGTGTAGTCACCAGTTTAGGAGGCGAGCAGATGGTTTTGATTTTATTATTAGATAATGTGTTCAGTACATTCCACATTTTTTTAGGTTGTCTTGTATACTTATTAAATTCATTATAGTAATAGCTTCCTTTAGCATTTTTTATTTTCTCTGCTGTATTTTTCCGTTCCGATAAAAAATCAGCATTTAGTTCGTCATTATTGGGATTTGTTTTTAATTTGTACCACGCTGTATTTCGTTGTTGTATTGTAGCGATTATTTCTTTACATATCCAATCTTCGCGGGGTTGATTTAATATTTTTGTTTTAAAAATTTTACTTGCTTGTATTGCAGACTTTATATAAATTTCTAGGTCTTCATATTTATTTATGATATAATCTGTATTTTCTATATATTTGCACAGCTTATCATAGTCTATTACTTCATATTTTTCATACTTCTTTTTCGGAGTCTTGAACTTTTTAAGTTTTAAATAAATTTGCTTGTGATCAGACATAGGAGAATCAATAATGCCCATATGGAATCTTTTGTCCTTTAGGTTGGTGCTTACATGATCAATGATAGTTTTAGTTGTGGACGTCTCTCTCGTACAGTAGTCAGGGTGAATTTTGTTTATAATTTCATAGCCAGATTCTCGTATAGTATCACGATAAGGTTTTTCAAAGCGATTTTTTGAGAGTAAGTCGATGTTAAAGTCACCGAAAACAATGGCACGTTTTTTCAGAACTAGTTGTGATGAATATACTTCGAGGAATTCTCTAATATTTGAAGTGTCAGGATTGTAAATTGCTCCTATATTTAATGCCAACTTTTTAAGATGCACCCAGAGATAGTTTACTCCCCCTGTGTACACTTCCTCATCAAGACTATGATTTAAGTTATTATGGACATAGATGGACACACCTCCACCACGGGAGTCTATCCTGATATTATGATAATGTGTATAATTTGGAATTTGGAATGACTCAGCTTCATTTTGGTTTTTCAGCCATGTTTCTGTCAGTATAGTACTTAGTTTGATAATATAATAAAGAAATTCAGCTGAAAGGGGCGCTTCCTCAGCTCGATACTACAGTTGAGAGCTGTAGTGCTGATTTTCAGGCATGACCCCAGGGTGAGCTCACGGACCGATCGGACATACTTTTGCGGCGTCGCTATCAATAATTATAAAATAATAAAATTATATACGATTAGTAATAATAGGTACATATTAATCTTACATCACCAAGCTTAAAGAAAAGTGTTGTTTATTTTTTTATTTTTTTATCATATCTATAATAATAATATTATATGCTCTCGACCGACTTTTCAGTCACCATTAACCATGTACATGTTACACAAGTGTGTGCTCAAGCACAGGTGCACTCTCTCTTCGTTCACTCTCGAAATCCGACGGGACGGCAAACCGACACGACCGGTGAGAGATCAGGCGCAGGACCGACGGCTTTACGTGCTCTCCGAGGCACGGGGGTGTACTAACATCGCCAATTTTCCAACTCCAGGCTGCTATTAAGATTTTTCTTGTAAGAAAAATCAAAATAACCTATTTTTTTTTTGTTGGGCTGACCCGGGATTCGAACCCTGGACCTCATTGTCCGTAGCTGAACCAGGTAACCACGGGATAAATGAGGCAGTTACTAATATTATACTTATATTTTAAAGAGGTAGAGTAGTAGGGATAGGTAATCTCTGGAATAGATCTAGAGATTACCTACCCCTACTACTCTACCTCTTTAAAAAATGATTTTGAAATAATTATTACCACTAAAAAGCAACGTCATTTTTTTTTTTATTCTTTACAAGTTAGCCCTTGACTACAATCACACCTGGTGGTAAGTGATGATGCAGTCTAAGATGGAAGCGGGCTAACTTGTTAGGAGAAGCATGAAAATCCACACCCCTTTCGGTTTCTACACGACATCGTACCGGAACGCTAAATCGCTTGGCGGTACGTCTTTGTCGGTAGGGTGGTAACTAGCCACGGCCGAAGCTTCCCACCAGCCAGACCTGGACCAATTAAGAATATCTCAATCGGCCCAGCTGGGGATCGAACCCAGGACCTCCGTCTTATAAATCCACCGCGCATACCACTGCGCCACGGAGGTCGTCATTTGGTGGTTATTTGAAACTGTCATAGGCTATATTATTTTATTCCTCGTATTCTCACAGGAAAGGAACTACGCGGGTAAAACCGTGGGGCGACACCTACTTTCTAATATATTACTAATTACTAATAATATAATAAACTTCACTCATTCTGAGAGGAGACTTATGTTCAACAGTGACCCGAATATGCGTAGTATTGATGATGATGAATATAATAAATATGTTTTGTATGTAAGTGGAAGACATCAAGTGGGATGCAAGGATGCTGGCGGCTCGAGATTCTGTTGCTTAGAAGCCTATGCCCATCAGCGGGCGTCCATCGGCTGATAATGATGATGTTGAAATGTAGATATGTATATGCCTTGCTTTTTACTATAGGAACCATAATTATATATTTCCGGAATAAAAAATAGCCTAAATATTGCTTAATTCCTTTATCTTCCTAATAAAATTGTTCCAGCCGTTCCAATGGCCTGGAGAAACAGGCAGACAGATAAATATATATATAAAAAAAAACAATTGTGTAATTAGCACTTGAGAAAACACAGCTATTCTGAAATTACAGACGGACACTTCATTTTTATTATATGTTTATGTATTGATTGAAACCCTAAGATAGCAAGATGTTCCGCATTTTATAAAAGCTAAGAGTGTGTCAACTCATGCTCCTTCCATACCTACGGTAGGCAACTAAGCTTTCTTTAGATTTGTCATCAATCTAGTAGGATGACCGTCGAAAACATGTTTTTCATCCCTCGTAAACAGTGAATTGTTAATTTATTTCATCTACGAAATTGGCAATGTGTATGCATGATATGATGATTGGAAAAGAAACTTATTACAAATACACTTTCACCAAAAAAGTGTTTTTCAAATGGGATTTTTTTGATTTTTAAATGTCTTTATTATATAATATATTGTAACAGTGTTGTTAGAACAATAGACTTATAAATATTTCTTATTGCTAACATGCTATGGTCATTTGTTTGTACAGGCTTACACACCTTTATAAACATTTAGAATAATGGCAGGAAAAACAATCAGGACGTAATTTACAAAGTAATAAACTAATATTAACTTGAGACATGCAGGTACCAACCTACCACCGCTAAGCGCCCGTTTGTTGCAAGCACTTATAATACATGTACATTTCTATTAATTATATTATTACACAGAAGTAATTTTACAGATGGTAACTTATTCTACTATGGTATTTATTGTATATTATTGAAATGAACTTAATTTTTTTTTTTTTTTTTTTGCGGGTAATGCACAAATATATTGAGCGAACGGATCAGTGACGAGCGCGCCACCGGTCGCTTGTTATTACTTATTGCTATGAATCACCGAGAAAATAGTGATGGGGCAGTCTATATTTATTGTATGTCGATGCGTACGATAAAGTTTTGAGTCTACTACGACCTATTGACGAAACCAAAATGTTAGGATGAATGGGGTTATTATGTACATAAAAATTACGAGACAATTTAAGGATGTAATCTTTTAGCAACGGATATTTTAACTGATCATGTAGTTTTTTTAAATTAGTTCTAAATGGCGTATTGTATGAAATTTTTAATGCCTTGTTTTGAATAACTTGTAATTTGCAGTATCTTGTTTCAGAGATGCTACACCAAACAGGGGCTGCATATGTTATACATGGTCTCACTAAAGTGGAATAAGCTTTTAATTTTGTTTTTGCACTCAGCTTAGATTTGCGACTTAAGATTGGGTGCAGTGCGTTGATAGCTTTAGTCCCTTTGGAGATTAGACTGTCAATATTTTTACACCAATTAACCTTATTGTCAATTAAAACACCAAGATACTTAATATGGCGCTTCCAGGGGATAACAAGGTTCCCTATTTTTATTGTCTTGGTGGGAAGAGTACGTTTTCTGGTAAACATTATGCTCTCTGTTTTATCAGAGTTTAGTTTTAATTTCCATTTGTTAAAATAACTGCTTAGCAACTCCAAGGAAAGCTGCAGGCGTCCTACTATGAGGTCACAGTCCTCAGAAGTCGTGTAGGAGGCTGTATCGTCTGCATAAATAGCGAGATGCGTATGTGGTTGTTTTGGTATGTCATTTAGGTAAAGGGAAAAGAGAAAGGGGCCCAATATAGAACCCTGGGGCACGCCGGCTGGTATAGATTTCAAGGACGATTTGTGATCGTCTATAATGACTGCGAAAGATCGGTTTGTCAAGTACGATTGAACTAGTTTGACGAGGCCGGTGGGAACGTCGTTTATTATTAGTTTATGTAGAAGACCCTCATGCCAAACCGAATCAAAGGCTTTTTCGATATCCAGCAGGATCATACCAGTGCATTTGCCCTGATTCAAGCCATGTACCACATGCTCAGCCACACGTGCTAGTTGGTGCGTAGTTGAGTGATAACGACGGAACCCAAATTGCTCGTTTATGATCAAATTATTTGTAACTTTCTGAAGACGCGTTAAAATGATAGATTCGAATAATTTTCCCAGACTGGGTAGCAAGCTAATGGGCCTATAACTTGAGGCTAATGATGCGTCCTTTCCTGGTTTTTTTATTGCTATCATTTTTGCAACCTTCCACTGGGAACCTTTTCAAATGGGAAGTCATATTATATGATAGTTAATCTCGGAGTTAAACAGTCAGTGTAAAAAATATACCTTTTTGAAATTAGAATTTAATTGTTTTTGAAGTTGATTAAGTTAGTTCTGTAAAGAAAAACAATTATATTTCTGTAATATATTAATTACACTTGGTGATGATATCATTCCCTATTGGGAATTATAAGCAATGTCACTAAAATAAACTAGCTAACTTGACTCTTTTAATATTCCGTACCCAAAAACCTTCTATTTACGCGAATTCATAAAGGTGTTTTACAATTTTCTCAAGGCTTTGATCTTAAAGCTTTTAGTGTCAGTCAAAGAGAGTTTATGACATGATGACTCAGGTAGATTAATTGCTTTACTTTTGTCTCTTTAATTATTATGAATCTTTAGTTACCTAACAGTAGGGTTGCCAAACGAACTATAATATATAGTATTGTACTATATTTCGGGTCTGCGTACTACATACTGTTGAAGAAATATTATAGTACGCAAAAATACTATATTTTCAACAATTTTATGAACTTTATCATTGAATCCGAACTTGTCTATCATATCGAAATCCGAACTTAAACTTGAAAATTAACGATTAAAAAAATTTGTTTGAAAAACGTGAAAAGGCATATAATATCTCTTATAGTACTCTTACAGTACCTAAGTGTAAATAAATAAAGTTTTTAGAAAAAACAAACGTGTTTTATCGCTTAAATTTCGTAAAATACTTTTGTTTAAGCGTACTATAGTTTCTATGGCTAAACCTGTAAAGTGCTATATTTTCTCAAGAAATGTTGGCAACCCTATCTGACAGTCACAAATTAACATTTTGTTTAAATTTTAGTGAAAACGAAATAATTTTACACTATGTCTTGATTTAACTCAGCATATTTGTGGTAGTTATATACTAAAAAATGCAGTTTCAATTTAATCTGTATATCAAAATACCCTTAAAGCTTGTTTCCCTCCGAAAGCAGAGCTTCTCCAAGGGGTTGTGGGACTTTATATTTTACCCAATTAAAAGATACAGTATTTATGCGGAAAAGAGTAAAATAAAATAACTTTTATTGCAAACCATACAATGCCTGCTAGACCGACATTAATTAATTATTATTATTTATCAAAAAAAATCATCAATTTATCATAATTAAGCAATACTTCCATTTTTACAGGTCGCATTTTAAAAATATTTTGGCTTATCTAATCATAAAGTGTGTTCTGTAAGCTCTACAATTTTTAATACCTAAGTAATGCTTTTTTTTTATAAGTAAGTAAAATATATAGTAAATGATGAAACATTTCGTTGGAAAGACCTAAAGTAGGTAGGGCCATAAAAATGTGATTCACGAAAAAAAAGCAAATATTTTAAGAGTCCTTTTAAGAAGCAGAGCTTGCCAAAATAGAATCTTTATCTACTCAGTACTGTTGTAAAAAGATACTTAATTCAAAAAAATACTGTGTTTGTGACTTGTACTTACGGTCACGGTACTTTAGTAAGGCATTTTTTTTAAATTTTATCTTCAAAATTCTTTTTTAAAATAATTAAAAAAATACATTAAACTTTGACTGAACTGTTAGGTGTATTAAAAATGTAATATTTTTATTACCCCTAACATATTTTTCATTCATTCGATCTTCATATTTATTAAAGAATATAATTTAAAATAGAAGCAGGCATTACCTATTGTACAGATGTTCATTATGTATATATTTTTTTTTTTATTCTTTACAAGTTAGCCCTTGACTACAATCTCACCTGATGGTAAGTGATGATGCAATCTAAGATGGAAGCGGGCTAACTGGTTAGGAGGAGGATGAAAATCCACACCCCTTTCGGTTTCTACACGGCATCGTACCGGAACGCTAAATCGCTTGGCGGTACGTCTTTGCCGGTAGGGTGGTAACTAGCCACGGCGGAAGCCTCCCACCAGCCAGACCTAGACCAATTAAGAAAATCTTAATCGGCCCAGCCGGGGATCGAACCCAGGACCTCCGTCTTGTAAATCCACCGCGTATACCACTGGGCCACGGTCGTCAAATAGGTGTATTAAAAATGTAATATTTTTATTACACCTAACATCTTCATTCATTCGATCTTCATATTTATTAAAGAATATAATTTAAAATAGAAGCAGGCATTACCTATTGTACAGATGTTCATTATGTATAATCCATATGTTCAATTTGATAACTTCGGTACACCAGTTACCAGGCAGCCGAGTTCCAGAAATCGCACAGTTACGAAGCATTAAGTGTTTTACTAATAGGCGAGTAAGAGATACACGACCTCACTCACGGCGGGTTAAACATTGTAGATAAAAAACAATTAGTGTTAAAGATGAGCTCCAATTTCGAAGTGCAACTTACATAGAACGCTGCGACTATTTTGTCGGATTTCCGTCGTCGCAGTTTGTCGCGGATAATACCAAAATAAAATTACTCATTAAGTGAAAAGTTAATCACAAATTAAAAATACATTTAAATTTATTTACAAATTCAGAATTCCTGAATATATTATCTTAATGAAATTTGGCATCTTGAATAGGCATTAATTTATAGTTTAAAGCTAAGGCAGACATTTTGACAGTAGATTTATTTATTTAAACAGGCCAACAACATTTATGCACACAAAACAATTTACATAATATAATACAAAACAGATATACAGGAAATACAGATTTAAATCACTAACATCATTAACCGGCCTGTACCTACAGCGGACACAGAAATTCCCAGGATATAAGTAGAAAAAAACACACCATAAAACAATATAAACTACATTTAACACAAAAAACAAAACAAATAAAGTAAGTAAAAATTTGTAAGAAGAAAGAGTAAATTAATATTTAAAAAAATAAATAAATAAAGTAAAGTACCTACACTTAATCATTAACTTCCCTGCGCAGGGCGTTTATAACGTTACGACGAAAGCAGATCGTTTTAGAATTAAAAAGGTTGATGTCTTTAAAGAAAGATTAAGAAAGATTACGATCCGATGTAAGTATTAATTTTTGATGCAAAAATATATGAACAGATCCCGATGTCAGATTAAAAAAGAGCAAATTCAGCACAAGTATATTACAGTAATAAAATTACAGTGTAAGCGAGGGAGGCGTTAGCAACGCGATATAATTTTTCTGCCAACCAAGTCACGAAACTCACAAACTTGTTAGGAATAAATAATACGGTTTTGCCAGTCGCATATTTTACCAAGTTTTTCGAGCCTATAAGCTTAGCTTTATGCTGTTTTAATAAAAATATATTGACATTGTTGGACTTTCGTCTGAAAAACGAACGAAGTTATTAAATTCCATGAATTTGTAATTAATTATTTATATAACCAGCCGTATTATGTATTCTTAGTTTTAAGAACAAGACCTGTTTCTGTCGTTATGTTTGGAAATCCCTTGAAAATATTTGTTTTTAAAGGTGATGATGATGATAATGGAAAATATTTTAAATAAAATATTGTACAAAAATATATAAATGTTATAATAAAAATGCCGAAAGCTGATTCAAAATTGCTTCTTATAAAACTTATACAGATTTCTTTTCCTTTGAAGGAACACTCAATTAATGTCTATCGATAAGTTTCCTATTTCCTTCTGACCTGATTCAGCCTCCGTGTGTCATAGATATACAAATCCCAAGACTGACTGTATTCCCTGTTCCAGTTTTTTTAAGTGTAGATATTCTTTTATTAATCTCCGTAGCTACATAATATTTAAAAAAAATAAAAAATAAAATAAATAGCCGACTGTAGATTGTATTTTTTTAAATTAATGTTTGGAAAAGTCTTTTAAGACATAGATTCAAAATTGTAACCGATTTCAAAAAGGAAAATAGTAATGGAAAGGACCAGTCTGCATATTAGTACGTATGTTCGTGACCCGCATAATTTTCTTTAAATCTGAATTTGCTTTTAGGAGCCAATCATTCTTAAAATTATATCTCCTAAAAAAAAGAGAAAAATTTAAAAGAAAATAAATTTATTTATATCTAAAAATTTATAGGCGGTATGTTGTTCTTTTAAATAATTTATTATCCTTCAATTTTTTTTCAGGTACAGTTTGTGTGTTATAGAATGAAATTATATTTATTTAAAGTAGGATTAATTTCCAAGTACTTTTGAAACACTCCATCACCCGCTGAGTGATTTCGAGCCTCAGAGAGCTACGCTTGGGGTTTCTCTGCGTGATCGAATCAAAAATGAGGAGATTCGCAGACGAACCAAAGTCACTGACATAGCTCAGCGAGTCACGAAGCTGAATTGGCAATGGGCAGGCCACATAGTTTGAAGAGCCGACGGACTTTGGAGTCCCAAGGTCAGCAGGCTCTGCTGAGAAAGCAGGCAAGAACAAGTAACTCAATAACTCAGACAATAGCTGTTGCTTTTAATATTATTTTATTACTAGCCGTCATCCCGCGGTTTTACCCGCGTAGTTCTCTTTCCCCTGCCAAAATGAGAACAAAATATATAGCCCAAGATACTTACGATTAGATCTCCATACATACATCACAAACTTTACTTTTTTATAATAATATAATTAAATATAATTAATTGCATAAATTGAACTTTTTTGCATAAGGTGTTTTTTCTTTTTGTGTAGTATATCAATGGCGTCCCAGTATTCAAGAGATCGTGCCTGCAGAGCCATCAACAACAGCCGGTAGTAAGATGCAGGCGAGGATTTTGTTCCTTTTACAGCGGGAAAGTTAAAAGTCCTCGGATATCCGAGCCGAGCTCAAGTGCCGGGAGGTCCATTGTGTTCGATGAAGTAAAAACTACTCAGGTAGTTATGAACTCCTAGTTATTGATAACGATTTGAGTTTTATTCCAATTAGCACCGTTGCTAAGTTTTTTTTTTAATAATATTTGCATTTCACCAATGTTCTCATTCCCCTCCAACTAGTCGGGAAAGACTAAGGAGTGGGTACGACAATAGACCAACGGGGCGGGGATCGAACCACCACACTTCGATGATGAGTCCGACCACTCTTACCGTTAAGCTATGGAGCTAAGTTTTTTTTTATACTTTACAAGTTAGCTATTGACTACAGGACTACAATCTCACCTGATGGTAAGTGATGAAGCAATCTAAGATAGAAGCGTGCTAACTTATTAAGAGGAGGATGAAATTCCACACTCCTTTTGGTTTCTCTACGACAGTTATTGGGGTTAAATATATTCGTTTTATGGTGCTTAGGAGACATGTACCACGTGTTTCCCGAGGGAAAAACTTTTAGGAAATGTTAGCAATAGGTATGTATCAATCTGGATCAATAAATAGAACAACTCCAATAAGTCAAAGCAATTGCAGTAAAATGAGGAAATTGTTACGGCAATATTGTTTTAATTGATTAATTATTTAATTTTGCATATTACTCAAAAAAAAATATAGAAATATATAAATAAAAATATAAAAATATACTTATTTTTCCAACAAAAAAATATTTCGTTAGTAATGCTGAGAAACGTTATGGAAGTAGCGTTCACGATCCTTGTTTTATATAAGATTAATATACCCAATTTTATTTGTATATTTTAGTTATATGGCAATATCGTTTCTAATTGATTAATTATTTAATTTAGCATATTGATCAACGTTTCTGGTTGAAAAAATATTGAAATATATGAATAATATATTCATTTTACCAACGAAAAAATATTTCGTTAGTAATTCTGAGAAACGTTTTTGAAATAGCGTTTACGATCCTCGTTTCCTGTAAGATTAATATACCCAATTTTATTTGTGAAAATGTATATTGTATACGATAAGATCCCCGAGAAAAATGATCACACATTTTGAGATAGTATCTGTGCCTCACCAAGAAAAAGGGTAAACCGATGGGAAGTAAAAGGAAAAACTAGGGGCGTAGCTACCGCCGTATTAGCCATATCGATGATACGGGGCCCCCGCGGACTACAGGGGCCCCTTATGTGTAAATGAAAATTTGTAAAATAATCCACAATCTCATTTAATTCCTTGCTTAAGCGTGCACCCAAAAGTTGGAAACATCCTAGGTTATATCATTGTCATATTTATTTTAAGCGAGAATTTTTGTTTGTGAAAAATCTTTACCCTTCATTAATTCCCCCTTTATTTTCCCCCATTCCCCTTTTACCCTTCATTAATTCAGGGACCCCAACTAATTTTGATACGGGGCCCCTCCAAGGCACTACGCCACTGGGAGAATCCCAGTCTCCATACAAACATCAAACGATACAATAGCTGAAAATTGGTTATAAATTAGAATAAAGATAAAACCATCAATAATACATTCGAGATAGTTCTTTCATTCAGTGTCATCCTTGACAGTAAGCGAGGAGGCAGCCTATGGTAGAACGCGCTTGCCTAGAAGATACATAGTCTTGTGCAAGCACTCAAGAAAACGTAGATATCTCATGAAAGGCACAAAAGAAGTCTTTTTTTCCCTCAAATAGAATCCTTAATGAGCTGTAGGAAGGCAGTCAATGCAATAGATTATGTATGATAATGAGAGTACTAAAACTTTTTTATTTTCTACTTTAAACGGAGTAAAATCGTAAATGCTTCGTTTAGTAACAAAGTTTATATTCTTCAGCAGAGAGTAGGCACGACGCATATTTTTACATAAATTACGGTATATATTCGTAGATTAACTTTATAAAAATTACAGAATGAAAAATTGTTAAAGATATTCTATAATTAACAATGATAATTTTATACTATAGATCGATTACGTTCCTACAAAATCACCGCAAAAAGTGATTCTAATTCATCGGCTACAAAACTGAGCCCACACATGCACAATTTTGTTTTTAATTCCATTAGATATTTATTTATGTTTATATAGTTTTTACACTTCCTAAACACACAACTCGACATATTTAGATATTATTTGTTAATATAACGTTCGTTTTTGACCACAATTAACATTGAAATGTGGAAATTTCCTCTTTTGAGTGTCTTTTACAAACATACTAAAAATTCTATCCATCTAAATCTGCCCTTACTTTTAGATATTGAATCAATGAATGAATGAATGAATGAAATATACTTTATTGTACACCAAAAATAATAATAACAGGCAAGAAATTAACTTAAAAACTAATGTACAATTGGCGGCCTTATCGCTAATGAGCGATCTCTTCCAGACAACCAATCCAAACCAATAGATATTGTGAAAGAATTAAAAAAACATTCTTTCGATGGTCAATACAAGTTGCGAAAAACCGACTTTTTATATTAGGTCTATCTCTGTATGAAAATTATTGTTAGACGTAATATAATTCAGTTTTGATCTGATGAAGGCATTAAAACAATATGAACTAGGTCTGACAATATAGCGACAGCCGATCCATCAATCTTCTTCGGTTGCCTGGCAATGACAAATGGTTCACTTTGCAATACAATTACAAAGTCTAAAGAAAGGAATGTCTTTTCTGTTTTATTTATATGTTTATAGAAATCCACTTCTTATTAATATTACGGTACGAGTATGTGCATTTAATCTAAATAAATACAATGCAAAGGTGACTGACTGACATAGACGCACAGCCCAAACCACTGGACGGATCGGGCTGAAATATGGCATGTAGGTAGATGTTATGACGTAGGCATCCGTTAAGAAAGGATTTTGATCAATTCTACCCCCAAACGGATAAGATAGGGGATGAAAGTTTATAAGAAACTTTGTCAATTTTGCGGCTATTTGGCTGAAATTTGGAATAGAAATAGATTTTACTCTACAGTAACACATAGGCTACTTTTCATCCCGGAAAAATTCATGGTTCCCGCGGGATTTGTGAAAAACTAAATTTCATGCGGACGAAGTCGCAAGCACCCGCTAGTAATAGTATAAATTCAATTTGTTTATTCCAAAAAGTTTTATATAGAAGCATTTTTGAAAAGTCTATTAGTATTGACTCCAAGTCTTCAACACAAGGTTGAAACAAGTGAGTTCTTTAAAAAAGAACAGTGAAAGAACTTTTCAACTTATCAACAAATAGTAAAAAATTCTCTTTTTATGATTATATTTTTAACATTTATATTGTGTGAAGAAAGTTATCTAAAAGACATTAATTGTTGAGAACCGCAGTTCTTTGTTTTTAACAAAACAGAACCAGACATGTTGAAAATTATAATGCAATTTTCGGTTATTTAAGTATGTGTTAAAATACTTGTTTGTGGACTAATGGACTGAGATGTCAAAAGCGACTTAGGGAATAAATTCTTGCTTATATTTTCGTATACCTTTCGAATCAGTGGTTAATAAACTAGCTTAGTAAGTGAACTTCAAATTAATAAATTCGAATATAAGTAGGTCCAATATTATTCGCAAACCATTTTGACATAGTAATTTACCAAGCGATTAGGCGTGCGCAAAATGTAAATGGATCTCTTGTAGAAAATTGCTTGACCTACAATTTCGGTAATGGGGAAAAAACGGACAAGTTCGAGGGAGGATTACGTCTTGAAGGATCCCCGTGACGTCATCAGCGGAGCTTAGTAAGTTCTTAATGGACACACTTACAAATTAGGCTATTTAGTATGCCGGCTCAAATATGTAGGTACTTAGGCTAGTGCCTAAGTCCATATTTGAGACTAAAGAATTGGTTTTATTTGAGACTAGCGAACGCCCGCCACTTCGTCCGCGTGGAAATCAATGTAAACTTTCAATCCCTATTTCACCACTTTAGGGGTTGAATTTTAAAAATTTTTGAAATACAAAAAATATTTTTAGCTTCTGTATCGATTATATAAAGCTCCCCAATAAAAAATTTCAAAATATCTTCAATGTACAGAATGTATATAATTCGAATTATAAGTTTAGATTCTAGATGGCGCTGTCGTCCGTTATGTCACGCTAACGTTTGTTGTTACAAATGGTATAAATTAAATCTCAAATTACGAATAAATGTATAGAATTCGACCAGTTTTATTATAAGTATAGAAGATATATTTTTCTTTGAGCGATTTTAACGTGCTGTTTATGATAAACGCATTGTGATAGGTTACACATCTTTAGTAAAAGATGCTTGGCAGTTTGATAGCCTCCGTGGCGCAGAGGTGGGTTCGATCGCCAGCTGGGCTGATTGAAGTTTTCTTAATTGGTCCAGGGCAGGCTGGTGGGAGACTTCGGCCGGCATAGACGCAAGCGATTTAGCATTCCAGTACCATGTCATGCAGAAACCGAAAGGGGTGAGACGAGGTTTTCATCTAACTCCTAACAAGCTCACCCGCTTCTATCTTAGATAGCATTATCACTTATAATCAGGTGAGATTGTAGTCAAGGGCTAACTTGTAAGAATATAAAACACTGTATCTGAAGATTTTAGTGTACGTAATGTCACGGCATGGCAGAGTTACCAATTCCTTTTATAAAATTCCAGGAAAATATTTTTTATTGAAATAATGAGTACACCATAATTCCAAGTTGGTGAACCCTTTATGAATTTACAAATCGTAGCGTGTCCCGCGCTTGCATGGGATTGTGACCCATTTTAATGAGCCCCTACTTAACCTGTGACCGATGTCAGGCAACGCTATCGACGTCAAAACTCAACCTAACTTCAATGTGCGTGCGGGCGTATACAGGGGAGATGGGGCAAAGCAGGGCAAAGAGTGTTCATGACGTTTCATTTTTTCCTATTTTCATAATAATTCTCCCCGCGTTTATTTTATACTAGCTGACGCCGCACGGTTTTACCCGCGTGGTTCCCGTTCCCGTGGGAATACGGAGCTAATATACAGTATTTAGCCTTCCTCGATAAATGAACTATCTAACACTGAAAGAATTTTTCAAATCGGACCAGTAGTTACTGAGATTAGCGCGTTCAATCAAACAAACAAACAAACTCTTCAGTATTACAATATTAGTATAGATGAGTATAGATAATAAAGACCAATATAGTGATTAGGCCAGCTGCGTAGAATTTTTTTCTTTGCCACGTGATGGACCCGACACACGTATGGTGAATCCATGGAATGCTTAGATATTCGTCTCACTGCTTTGAATACCTATATTATATTATCCTTGTATTCCTATGGGAACGGGAACCACGCGAGTGAAACCGCGCGGTGTCAGCTAAATGCTAAATATCAAATTAATTGACAAAATGTCATTTAGCTACAGATTGATGTTTTTTTTTTTTTTTTTTTCTTTACAAGTTAGCCCTTGACTACAATCTTACCTGATGGTAAGTGATGATGCAGTCTAAGATGGAAGCGGGCTAACTTGTTAGGAGGAGGATGAAAATCCACACCCCTTTCGGTTTCTGCACGGCATCGTACCGGAACGCAAAATCGCTTGGCGGTACGTCTTGCCGGTAGGGTGGTAACTAGCCACGGCCGAAGCCTCCCACCAGCCAGACCTGGACAAATTAAGAAAATCTCAATCTGCCCATCCGGGGATCGAACCCAGGACCTCCGTTTTGTGAATCCACCGCGCAAACCACTGCGCCATGGAGGCCGTAGATATTTACCAGTGAGCACCGGATGACATTTTTACACAGAATCTCAATTTCGTTTAATGTCAAATAGCATATAATATGTCAAAGATATAAATAAGCCTGCATAGCCCGGTACTAGTGGCCAATGGGTGTAGGCCTCGGGTTATCCTTCCATTAAAAACAATTAACACTTATCTTCTCGTGTTGTTCCCCAGTTCCCTAGTTGTTGCTTGATTGAACTATAACCATAATAAAATTCGTAAATAACATGTGCAAAACTTAAAAAAGCAGATAAAGGTGCCAAGTTCAGTATCAAGGATGTCAGGAAACGGCGTCGTCGTGCCGATAAAAGTATTGATATCCAAATGTACTGCCAACTTCTTTTTTATATTATAGCTTTAGAATACGCAATCTCACTCAGTGACCTTATTTTTTTTTACTTCCGCTTATGTATCTTGGGAAGTTTAACCAATTAATAAATTAACATTTTTGTTTTAACATTAGTTTAGAAACAAAAAATATGTTTTCTCAAAAGTTGAACTCTATAGTTGCCTATCGTACTTTTGTATGTTAAGAGCATGGAGCTGACTTCAAACTTTTATATAATGGTGATGGTCTGTCGATCACAGCCTTTTATTCCAATGTAAAGGGAACGAACTAATGAGGTATTCTTAAGCTGTAGCCTCCCATCAGCCAGACTTGGACCAATGAAGAAAACCTCAATCGGCCCAGCCAGGGATCGAACCCAGGACCTCCGTCTTGTAAATTCACCGCGAATATCACTACGGTACTGAGGCCGTCAAAACGTCGTGATAATGATGATTATAATTATAATAATGATGGAATATACATACACGGCTAATTATGCCCCTCTTTTGCGTCGATGGTAAAAAGTGACGATATTGATAACTTTTTCTAACCACGCAATCGACACCCCATCAGTCATGTTAACTTCGTTACTATTCCATTAACGCCGAGCATCCATTATATAGTTTGTACATAAGTTTTAATGGCAATTTGTACATAATAACATAATTTATATAGCAGTAATTGCTTCGCGATTCCCTAACTCAATTAATAGTGGAAGGTCTATTATGTAACAGGAAACTATGTTATTAATTTGGAAGGTAAAACCTTAAAGTTACGAGAAATTTGTTTAAAGGAAAGAGTTGCTTACCAACCGTAATTTGTGTAATATTTTCCTACGTTATTACATCATATTTAACATCAGCCATTTTTGATATTTGATTTCTTTTTATTAACATGCCTATAAATTAGCTTCACTTGTAACTACGAGTGTATGTAAGAAAATCTTGGAATCTTAATTTGACCCACTTTTCGGTCTTCGATTAGGATGTAAGTTTTGCACACGCTCTGAGTTCTGATGACAATAAATGATTAGCTAAAAACGTTATTACAAATTCAATATGGCGGCCTCCCCAAGGCGGCGAACTGTCTGTAAGACCATGAAATGGATATCAAATGAAAGGGTTTCCATTTGTAATTTTTAGTGCATGCTAAAGACGTGTTTTTTAGTTTTTTAAACTATTATATAATTTTTTTACTTAGTTTTTAAGTGTGTGTTTAGAATTCGTCTCTAGATTTCCCTACCTTATATATATTTTTACTACTATATAGTATTGAGTGTATACTATATAGTATTGAGTATCAGACAGAGGGCGATAGAGACGAATACGCAACTCAGTCTGTCCAGGACGTATATGAAGGTCTATAAAACAGCGCTACAGGGCTTAGACTACTCTTTCCTAGGAGACTCCGATTGGACTTCGCTGTTCTTATGGCATTGCCACGGATTTAGAGTAAGAATTTAGTACATTTAGTATGGGCGGGGAACATAGTTCGAATAGCCGACCACTGGAAAGCGCAGTGTTGGTCGACCCCCCAACAGGAGGTGGTGACGACATCAAGCGAGTCGCAGGGATTCGCTGGTCCAGGCGGCTCATGATCATGATGTTTGAAAGCCCCTACAAAAGAACTATCTCCTGCTGCAGTGGACGTCCATCGGCTGATATGATGATTTTGATTATAAAACAAAATGACCAGTTGCGATGGCTTAACAAAGAACATAATCAACTACTGTGAATACTACTGAAATTTAGTGAGGTGCATCAGTCGTAGGGTTTTCATTCATCGCTACATGCCCCCCAAGCGGAGCATCGGGAGTGTTACGAACGACGTTGCCAAGTAATTCCTAAAGGGTTACAAATTATAACGTTACTATAGCATCATACTAAGTAACCTTTGAATAGCTTATGTGGATAATAATGTCTCTCTCGTATTGTATTGTACGGTCTCAGTGAGCATCTCATTAACAACTGATAATTAAGCTCATTGACCTAAATTAGACAAGTTCTGAGCTGTATGACGGAATAACGTCTGTATCCTACTGGATTATGCAAAGTAAGGTCGATTTTAGATTATTTATTTAGAAATTATAGGCAATGAACATTGTGTATTTATCTAATCAATAGTTAAATCTTATTTAGTACTCAACGATTTATATGTAACAATAACATTTTTTTTATTTTTAATCGGTTTGATAGTTTCAGAGAGATTTATTCGAGTAAGTATTCCATAGAAAACTTAATTTAAAAATTTTGTATTTATTAAATTTTTCTGATTAGTAATGACGTTTCTTATCTAGTCATATATTGTCATCAGAACTTGGAGCGTGTGCAAAATATCATCCTAAACGAAGACCGGGAAGTGGCTAAAATTTAAATTTCAAGAATTTCTTACATACCTTAGTTACAAGTGAAGCTAATATAAGCTTGTTAAAAAGCGCTCGTGCGAATGGGGGCTAACAGGTAACAGATGCTTCAAATATCTCCCTATACGAACACAGATTGGTGGAGAAATTCCCAAGGGTTTTAAAAAAAGGAATTGACGAATCGGAGCTTAACGGGCTTAAATGAATTCGACTGACGTGTTCCTTATTAACTAAGCCATTGAAAACGCATTGAGTTTTCCCAGTTTCTGAATTCTTTCATGAATTTCAAATTGCTTTGTGGTAAAAGAATTAGATTGAAGGGATTTTTCTGTAGGTACGTGATTTCAGTAGATTCGGCACTGACAAATTTTGAAGTGAAATTTTGGAATCGTTTTAATTGCAACTTGGTTTTGCTTTCCACGTAATTTTTTTATTTCAACTGCTTATCTTAAAAGGATGCACAATCATGTAGAAAATTTCACTTCAAAACTGGTCAATTTAGCTGTGACAGTTTTAGAATTATTGGTAAAGAGAAGGATTTTAAATATAGTCCAATATTTAAGAAAATCCCAAATTCAGAGCAAATTCAACCTTAGGGATTGAGTTTAAGGATGAATTTGCAAATGCGTCTACTTAAATTGAGTGCCAAGAAATTGTGTTTGGCATTGTTTGAGTGGGGACGTTTTTGGTCGCTAATTGGGCATCCACTTTTTAATAGGAGATCGACGCTTTTCGTAGTGGTACTAGCCTTTGTGACGAAGTGTGTTAAAATAATGTATTAATGTCTAATATTTTTAAAATCCTAATTAAATGATAATGTTTTAAGCTAGATGTAAAAGTTCTCAAAGTACATTTTTGTCACTGTGACCGATAAAAGTTAAAAGTATATGTAAAAAAAATCGTTCAACATAAAAAAGGAAATTAGACCTGATTTTTAGAAAAATTATACTTTGCAGTAGAAAAAGTTAAATGTTCATTAGTTCTAAACTATTCGAAAATAATAACCAAGTATAAAATCGAGGTATTAGGTTTTTGTGTATTATAAAGAAAATTCAAAATAACTTAAAAACCGTCAACTATATTTTGTTATTTTGGTAGGCCTCTTGATGTCAGCTATGTGTATAATATGTACGTGTGTGTTGTTTGTACTGTTTGCCCATATAGAAAGATATTGGAAGAAAAAGAAAAAGAGAATCCCGGAGGACACATGGGAATTTGTTCGCAAGGATTTCGCTTTTATCCGGATTTTTTTTCCTACATCCAACAAAACGAAGCCTATTTTCGCTTAAAGCTAATCTATCATTAAAACAGCATGAAAATCGTTAAGTAGCTTCGGACGTTAGTGTGATTAATAAATGGGAATTTCGTCTATATGAATGTAAAACTCGTCAAAGTAGCTTCCGTTTGTGTAAAAGAATTATTTACGTATTTATACGAGTAGGTGTCGACAATACCGTCTTTACCATAAGGGCACACGGGGTTCGTGCCCCATTTTCAGGGGGCCCCGAAGAACTGACAATATCAATATCTTTCAAAATATTGAGACCGATTGAGAAAGTATACCTACTTTTGGGATTCCGTAATACTCGTAACTAAAAAACCAGCAGCATTCTAAGATCATTAATGACATATAATAACATACTGTATTTAATTACCTATCTATACTAATAATATTATAAAGCTGAAGAATTTGTTTGTTTGTTCGATTGAACGCGCTAATCTCAGGAACTACTAGTCCGATTTGAAAAATTCTATCAGTGTTAGACAGCCCATTTATCGAGGAAGGTTATAGGCTATATATTATCCCCATATCCCTACGGGAACGGGAACCTTAGGAGTGAAACCGCGTGGCGTCAGTAATAAAATACTTTGTAAAAAATGTTAGTTTAATTCACTTTTTTACTTTCCAAAAGGGCCCCAAATACTTGTGTGCCCAAGGGCCCCAACCTAGTTTAAGACGGCGGCGGGTGTCAATTATAAATTATCTCGACGTCAAAATATTTACGTGTGTATGGAATACAGGCTCGGGTTAGTATAATTCGAATGTACTATCGATTTTATTGCTTTTAACGCCTTCCTGCGTCCATTCATCCGAGATCAAACGCAAACCGCGATCTATTTCAGACGCGATAAGCGAAAATGTCGGAAGCGGCAAATACGTACTCCCCGTAATATTTTTTTTTTGCGATCCAAAATTCAAAATTCTTTTGATCGTTGAGTGCTTTGGCAGCTTATTGAAACTTAAAAATATTTTTAAAAGCTGGCTCAAAGAAATCCTTTCTAATTTGGTACAAATAGATAGCGAAGTTTTTTTTATAAACAAAGGTCTATGTAGGTACATGTAGATTGCATAGATATTGATTACAATTAAAATTTAAAATTATATTTTTTAATGTATGCTTAGTTTACAAGCAATCTAAAAGTGACAAGGTTGTCTGTTTGTAATGACACTACCATCATCCACCATCGGTTCGGATAACAGAATCTACTTTGAAGGGCCGGAAAGAAACTCAATAGTTCCTTTTTAATTTTATGACTAAATTACTACTCATTAAGCGATTAGCTTAGTTACCTATAATAATATTATAACATAAAAATGCCCGTATCTACTATTGAAATATATCTAAAAATTATTCTTAACATAAAATTATACGAGTATGTTCGGGGAACAACATATTCGGAAGAAATACTTGTATGAAGCATAGACAGATATTTCTTAAATGGTGTGTTTATTTAGTAAAGAATAGAAAGTATAATAATATATACTCATATCATATTTTGTTATTCATTTATGGAAATGAGAATGAACCCTGATTAAAAGAATATTCATTTTACAAGAAAACTTTAACTTTGAACTCTACAAGAAAAGTTGAAAGTAAAAAAATATTTACGTTTCGTCAAAATCATTAGGTACCTACTGCGAGTATCCAAATGTTTAATTAGTACCTTAGTAATTAAAAATTTTCAAATATTCAAGAAGTTCTCACTTTGAATTTTTAGGTAAACATTCATCGACTCAATCATAAATTTAATTTGTTTTTTATGTAAACGTTGCGAACTACAAAAATAGTCCGTTGTCTAAACAAACCAGTGGGAATGAAATCTCGAAGATGTGTGATTATTTTCTTTGTAGATACTAATGAAAGATGAGATTATTTGCTCGAGTAATATTTGAGTTATTTTGTCTATAAATTCTTTGGCCATATAAATAAATAGCCCATCATTATAATAACTTTATGTTTTTGAATAAATTGGTTACATTTGAATAGTATTGATTTACTAGAGTTTAATAATTACTTATATAACCATTATTTCACGTTAATTACTGCTTAGATTCCTTTTTACAGATCACTTGGTTGACTTAATGTCAACCAAAATGTCCTTCTAACTCTTAAATACCCATTAGATTACCAGTTTCCGTTACATTTTTATAATTCCTTTAGAATTCACCCCATTTTCTTTTCTAAACTAAACCTATCTGTAATAAAACATTAACGAAAAAAAAAATATGACTTTTAGTTGACTAACGTAAATAAATGAGATAAATATTAAATTTACACGTCAAAACATTACCACACAAGTTCACAAATCACAGCGGTTAAGTTCAAACAAGTTTCACATGTCTGTCACTCGTGCAAATTTTTGGGTAAAAGTGTAAAGTTTATATAACGCGTTCGCTTAAGCGGTCGCGCGACGTGCTTACGCTCAAGCGGTTACCACTCGTCTGACTTCGCGCGCCGCTTTCAACTGCATTGCGACCATCTTATGGTGGCTCTTTGAGCACTGATAAGCCAAAATCAGCTGAGACGAGACGAAAGCTTAAAAGGCTTTTGTTATCTATATAAAACAGAATAATCATTTGTTTTGATTCGCGTATACCAACAATATTAGCGGCTATGCATACACCGTACGTTTCACTTTGAAACCAGTCTCAAAGATATTGACTGTATACTGATGAATTGGGAAAATCTACATGTCAATTATCCATTGTTCATAATTAATTTACGCAAAGAAATTTTTGCTTCTATTCTAATATTTAAAACATGAAAATTGTCCCGTTTGTTTTTCATACGCCCTAAAGTTAAACTTTGACGGCCTCCGTGGCGCAGTGGTATGCGCGTTGGATTCACAAGACGGAGGTCCTGGGTTCGATCCCCGGCTGGGCAGATTGAGATTTTCTTAATTTGTCCAGGTCTGGCAGGTGAGAGGCTCCGGCCGTGGCTAGTTACCACCCTACCGGCAAAGACGTACCGCCAAGCGATTTAGCGTTCCGGTACGATGCCGTGTAGAAACCGAAAGGGGTGTGGATTTTCATCCTCCTCCTAACAAGTTAGCCCGCTTCCATCTTAGACTGCATCATCACTTACCATCAGGTGAGATTGTAGTCAAGGGTTTTATTTGTAATGTACAAAAAGCCTAACCGGAGGTGTTAGGCTTTCTGTAACTTTCTTCATCAACAACCTTCGGCATGGCGTACCTGAATCTAAATGTTCTAAGCTACCGAGACGAGAGAACTCGAGTTTTGCTGAACTTATTGAATAATTTCGGAAAGAAAAGCGAAACTTGATAGGTGTACCCAGCACCAACCACCAGAGATGCACCAGAGATGATCGAGAAAAAAAAACAAGCAACAATCTTATTAACATTTTTTTTTTACAAATTCAATTTAGTTCACTTAGGTATGACCTCTGAACCTTGCATACGGAATTAAGTTAATTTTTAAAGAATTAATCCGGCACTGTGAATAGGATTTATAAATAAGAATACGTGAGTTAATTTTATCTGCTTGTTTATGCAACTTCATCAACATCATCATCATTATCAGCCGATGGACGTCCACTGCAGGACATAGGCCTTTTGTAAGGACTTTCAAACATCACGATACTGAGCCACCTGCATCCAGCGAATCCCTGCGACTCGCTTGATGTCGTCAGTCCACCTGGTGGGGGGTCGACCAACACTGCGCTTACTAATGCGGGGTCACCATTCCAGCACTTTGGGGCCCCAACGTCCATCGGCTCTTCGAACTATGTGCCCCGCCCATAGCCACTTCAGCTTCGCAACTCGTTGAGCTGTCGGTGACTTTGTTTCTTCTGCGGATCATTTCTGATTCGATCACGCAGGGATACTCCTTACATAGCTCGTTCCATTGCTCGCTGTGTGACTTAGTTACAATATTTTTTTTTAAACGTTTTCAAAATTGGAATGTGAAAAATAATAAAAGGATAAATGTCGGGTTCTTCGAATATTTATTTTCGATTTCCACAGTTGTTTTTCCACATTGTTATAACAAGATTAGCATCGCAACTGGAAGCGATCGCGATTGGCGCTAATGAACTGATTTTTCAATTTGCCGCGGAGTGAAAAAAAGATTCTTGATAAGCATAATAAAGTTTCCGACCCGTTTCGTTTAATGGAAGTGATCCGAGTGGCCATAACACGGATTTTTTATTACTGTCATTCGCCTTTCCTTCCTTTTGTGGTAATTTAATCGTTTCCCCTAATCCCCCTCTCTATTAACGCTCAGGTTTTTTCCTACATTAGCTACCCTTGTCTACTTTATCAGTGTCATATTTGTTATGGGGTCAAAGCGGAATGGTCCTGATGTCTGAATCTTTATCTACTATTAACCATTCGCTGCCCGCAAGTATTTTATCGAAAACCCCGTCTGCGTTGAAGGAGCCGACAGTCAGGGAATGCGGTTTTAATCTACCGTTGTGAGCCATTTAAAAAATCTTTATATGCCTCTATCGCGCGGAGCATGATACTATGCTCGCCTATTGCCCTTAGTTAACTTTATATTTTTTTACATGTCACGTAACAAATACGATGGGCGACTGGTCGTTCATTTAGGAGTCAAGTGGTTAAATAGAATTAATTCTTATGTTAACGACACCAAACACACTCAAGTTGTATGTCAGTGTGTCTTTGCCTTTAAACGTGCATAATATTATCTGTTCCTATACCAATGCCCGAATGCTGAAACGTCACTCAAATCTACCACTCACTTAAACCTCCACAGCGGTCGTGTTATGTAACTTCGGTGTACCATTAAAATGAGGTCATATACAAGTAGTGTTTAAAAATAATTTCAAATATATAAATATGGTCCAATAAGTACACAAAATTAGTTTCTCTAACTAGTGTATAAACTTCATTCCAACAAGATGGAGAACAAATGATTTTTTTTTGATAATGGTTTACTCTAGGTACTCGTAAAATAAAAAAAAACAATTCTTTACAATAATTGATTATGAAACACGACTAAAACTCACGTGGTACAAGGTCGAAGTATGCCCAACTAGTTTCCAACCCATACGGGGTCCTTAGTTATAAGCTAGTTCTTGCAACGCGGCACGATCCAACGAACCAGCTCATCACTAAGGGCCTCGTATGGGTTTGAATCTAGTCGGGCATACTTCGACCTTGTACTACGTGAGTTTTAGTATGAATAACACTCACGATAGCTTAGATTTATAAAAAACTTGTCATAAATCTACTTAGGCTCATAGGCAAAAGAGAAAAGTGAAAAGAAATAATTTACTATTTCATGTGAAGCATGATTGGACCCACACTTCACGTAATACAGTCACCGCCTGTATCCACAATCTATTGAAACACCTCAGTACGTTTTCCTTACAAATGAACGAATCACAAACGAATACGAACAAAATACAGCAGAACGAAAGGAAAGCTGTGTAATGTATTAGATTTAAAGCTCTTACATTCACAACAAGCAGAGCTTTGCAATAAGTATCATTCTCAGACCAATTGTAGAAGGACCTGTATCGCACTCATAGTCACGAACAAAATTGTCTGTCATTTTCTTAAGAAAACGAGCTTAGATTTGGTATATATAATAAACTAAACTAGAAGTTTTTGCCCGTTTTTTACACAATTCAATTACAAAAAAAAGGTATTTTTACGGAGCTCTTTAACTGACGAACACGATTACAACTATTTAACATCGATACTATAGAGACAGTTTCTATAATTGCATTAGATCGTTGATCATATACTTTGACAGAAAAGTAACGTCTAGCGAGGCAGGTCTTATACAATAATTGGTCTGAGGTATCATTGGATTAGTCGCACTCTCACGTCTGTATTGTTGAACGAAAAATATAAAACTTGTTCGCATTATTTTTATTATTTTGTTCGTACCTGCTGGAGTGTTTTCTCATCTATAAAATAGCTGACGCCGCGGGTTTCACCCGCGTGATTCCAGTTCCCATAGGAATACGGGGATAATATATAGCCTATAGCCTTCCTCGATAAATGGGCTATCTAACACTGCAAGAATTTTTAAAATCGGACCTGTTCCTGAGATTAGCTCGTTCAATCAAACAAACTCTTCGGCTTTATAATATTAAGTATAGATTATAAAACAAGCAGACACTCTGTGGTTCCCCATTCCTGTGGGAGATAACCTATACTAATATGAAAAGGTAGTTTGTGGTATTATGGGGGGGAGGGCTCCTCATTTTCAGAAGTCGATTAAAAATAATGTCGCTTCCTATGTATGTTCGCTAAGATCTTTTCAGCGATTGAACATTTTAATGCAGGTTTCAGCAATAGATTATGATGTGTGATTACAGACAGTATGAGTGATACTGAATTACTCATACAAACAGGAAATTTGTTAGTTGTCAGGGGTTGGCGGGCGCGGGGTGTGCAATAAATATATATTTTTTTCTTTTCTTTAAAAAAAAAAATATGAGTCCGACCGCTCTTACTGTTGAGCTATTGAGGCTATTTATCCTGTAGTAACTATAGACTTAACATCCGCCCTTAGACCCCCTTAATCTGGCCCTCTCGCAAAACCTGTTCTAAGCGGACGTTTACTAACTACCTTCCTGAATTTTAACTTTGTGTTTTCAAAACGTCAAGTGGTTTTTGAGATATCGTGATGAAGAGACTTTTCGTTTTTATATATGTTTATACTAGCGGACGCCTGCGACTTCGTCCTCCTTAATCCGGCCCTATCGCAAAATCCGTTCTAACTTCAAACAACCTCCCTGCCAAATTTGATCTCTGTACATCGAGCTGCTTTCGAGATTTCGTGATGTATATATTAAGATATAATACATATATTAAGATATAGTACAGATTAGAATCTACATAACACTCTTGCAAAGCTCGGGCGGGACGCTAATCCTACTAATGTTATAAACGCGAAAGTTTGTATGGATGTTTGTTATTCTTTCTCGATATATTCTTCTACATAGATTATAGTCTGGTTAACACATAAGCTACTTTTTATCCCGGAAAAATCCATGGCTCCCGAGGGATTCGAGAAAAACAAAATTCCACGCGGACGAAGTCGCGGGCATCCGCTAGCCTATACTAATATTATAATATAGCTGAAGAGTTTCTTTGTTTGTTTGTTTGTTTGTTTGTTTGATTAAACGCGCTAATCTCAGGAACTACTGGTCCGATTTGAAAAATTCTTTCAGTGTTAGATAGCCCATTTATTCAGGAAGGCTAAAGGCTATATATTATTTTCGTATTCCTACGGGAACGGAAACCACGCGGGTGAAACCGCGCGGCGTCAGCTAGTATTGAATAAATAAAAATATTGTTACTCTCTGAAATTGTACAAACTTGTAAGTTTCAACATGATAGACATTACCGCGTTTCTATAGCACTTAACTAAGACGAGGCTCTTATCAGTTTGGGTCGGTTAGTTTATCTTTGACTACCAGGAATTGTTGTAAACTTTGCGGTCTTGTAATAGTTATTGAGAGGGAAGAGTATCCGGCATATCTTCGGAATTATAATAATATTATGCTTCTTAATAAGTTCATTGTTTTGGTTCATTACTAGTTACTGCTGCTTTTCTTTCAATAATATTTTTATTTATTTATTTATTTTATAGGCTACCAACAGGTTATGACAATTAAAATTTAGTTTTACAAAAGATCAAGGAGTCAAGTCGTTGTATCATAGACCCACTTATAGGTTACCTCAACATGCGTAATTTAATACTCAAATTGTAACATTAAAAGAATAATAAATAGGTTATTAAAGAATAATTAGGAATAAAAACTGATTTAGATTTGCGTTTACATAGATATGAATTTATCACTCAATTTCATCATGAACAGAATTAAACAAAAATATTTTACGGAACAATTATTAATTTGTGGCTGGTTTTGTGTAAGAAACCTTCATTTCACTTTTATTTCATTTTCATTGAAAAAAAAAAGAATATTTGCCCTATTTTTTTCATGACCAATATTCCCATTCCCCTCTAACTAGTCGGGAAAGACTGAGCTAGGAGTGGGTACGATCACCCCTCGGTGATGAGTCCAACCGCTCTTACCGTTGCGCTATTGAGGCCAACGGAGTAATACATTACAAGGTAAGCAAGGAACATCCCATTATACTTTTCCATATTATGCTTAACAACCGTTTTAATCTTCAAGTGCAAGTTCACTGTTAGCAACTATACCCATTAAACTGGAGCGCTTCAAGCTTAGTGGCAGAAGTAACCATGGGAGGTATAAAGTGAGTGATAGATAGAGTGAGAACTACTTAAGAAAAAGGCAGGTTGCTGGTGAAACGTTTCAAAAGAGAATGATTTATTGTAGTGGGGAGTTAGAGAGGAGTACCGATCGAAGGCGCTCGTCGTGCGGTCGGCTTCAGTATACTCGTAGCGTTCGAGCCGTCCACATTTCTTGTTGTGGAATTCTTTATGGGATTACTTGGGATAGACGGGGACTTGAGTGGAAAAGGAAAGTATTTGTTAACTGTCAAAGGCGCTTTTAACCCTACACACAACGTTCACAAGTACGTGACTTCACTCAAGGTCATTCTCTGCCATTCTAGGGTGTTATTTTGGTTACAGTTTGATTTGTCAATTAAGTTGTCATGATAAATGTTGTGAATCATAACCCTTTGTTTGACATTGGGTTTTCATATTTTTGTATTCCACTTCTGTGTCTGCTAAAAGTATATTTATGTTTATTTTAATGAAAATTTTGAATTTGATTACGGATTAGTTTTCGTATTATTTTTCAAACCTTAGTACATAATATCTTATAGGTAATAGGTATATGCACTGACTATACTATGGGGTCAAGAATTCCGCATTGGGCAGCTAGGCTATTTCTTTGCGAAAACAATGTCGACCCGCGTTGACATAATTCAAAAGTATTTTTGCACTACGACTCCATAAGCGGCAAAAGGAACAAATATTATGTAAATCTCAGTCAGAGAGGCACACTTGCTCCACTTACCGAATAAATTTTGATTGTGATTTTGGCTTGTTTTTTCTGAGATATAAATTATACGTAGGCACGCGAAATGAGAAGCGGTTTTAAAGCGATTAAGCAAATCCCAAACATAATTCTCTCGGTTGAGCCGACTTAACATGAAAGTCAGCTAAAACTTCAGCTCTTAACTTATGGTAGAGCCGTGGAAGTTTACGGAGGTGTGAAAGTTTACAACGCGGGAAATTTTACGGGTAGTTACTTATTCTAAGTACCTCGATAGGTATGTAGACTTTTGTCTGTGTACTAGATGACCCTTAGCTCTGTCATGTCCTTTAAATTCATACAGACATAGAATATGAAAAATACTTTATATTTATTCTCAGAACTATTTACCGAACACACGCAAAATTTCATAAAAGTCAGTCAAGCCAAGTCAAGGTTTAAGAGTAGTTTGGTGGCTAGCCACAAACGGTCAATTATTCTCACGTTTTTGTAGCACCCACGACTTTAATTGATCGTGTGTTGGTCACTGCGTACATGACGGCTCGACTTGAGCCGCGTGGGTGCTGCCGTTTTTACTGCAGAAACGTGAGAATAAGGCTTACAATTGCAAAGTTTAAAAGAGAAACTGGTGAGTTTCTCACCAGTTCTGTAGGAATATGCCAACCAAACCGGTGGTAGAATCATTGCAAACATCAAGAAGAGTAATTCATAAAATGAAAATAATTTTAATTTTGTAATTTTCACTTATTACTAATTTTTTTCTAGAATCTGGTGTGACGTGATATTTATCTTTACTATTAAAAATTCGAAGCCTCATTCGTCAAGAAATTGCGAAAACCGCTTGACGTACAAATATGGAATTTGGCAGGGAGGTAGTTCATAGAGAGTAGACGTCCGCTAAGAACGGATTTTGACACAAGGCCTGATTAAGGAGGTGTAAATAATTCAGAAGAATTAGATACATGACACAAGCAGTCAAAAACACGAACCGAGTTCTTTATATAGCCGTTAAAAATATATATAAAATATTTCCAAGTTCTGAAGTTGGAAATCCTTAAATGTATACAGCACAACCGGGAGGAACGTTTTAAAATCCATTTGGCGGAAAATGTCCGCTCCGTCGTGTATTACATAACGAAAATATCTTTCCGAGATTGTCGCGCTTTCATAAGCTCATATTTAACATAGCATCCGTTTATATAACTTGCTTTTTCAAAAATGATTCCTACAATAATTCTTACAATTTTTTATTTAATTCTCAATGTTTGTTCATCATATCAGCCGATGGACGTCCACTGCAGGACATAGGCCTTTTGTAGGGACTTCCAAACATCACGATACTGAGCCACCTGCATCCAGCGCATCCCTGCGACTCGCTTGAAGTCGTCAGTCCACCTGGTGGGGGCCGACCAACACTGCGCTTACTAGTGCGGGGTCGCCATTCCAGCACTTTGGGACCCCAACATCCATCGGCGGCTCTTCGAACTATGTGCTCCGCCCATTGCCACTTCAGCTTCGCAACTCGTGGAGGTATATCAGTGACTTTGGTTCTTCTGCGGATCTCCTCATTACTGATTCGATCACGCAGAGATACTCCTCACATAGCTCGTTCCATCGCCCGCTGTGTGACTCTGAGGCTTCTTATGAGGCCCATAATCATTTTTATCAGGTATATATCCAGTCCATGGGGTCTGGATATACTACTATATACTATATATTATATAATCACTACCTGATGCCGCGCGGTTTCACCCGCATGGTTCCCGTTTCCGTAGAAATACGGAGACAAAATATAGCCTACAACATTTATCGATAAATGGGCTATCTAACACTGAAAGAATTTTTAAATCGAACCAGTAGTTCGTTAGATTAGCGCGTTCAAACAAAAAAACAACCTCTTCAGCTTTATAACATTAGTATACCGTCCTACCTCTTATAAGGACATTCAAACGTCACGAGATGCCTGTATCCAGCGGAAATCCGCGTTACTCGATTGACGTCATTGGTCGCCACCTAGTGGGGGGTCAATAACACTGTGCTTTTTGGTGGTCTTCGTTCTAGGACCTAGGCACTCCAACATCCATTGGCCTTTTGAATTCACTTCAGCTTTGCTAATTGTCGATTATTTGTGTGTTTTTTGCCGGTATTTCCTTAATTTTGATACGATCATTCGACATTCAGACAGAGTTATCGTTATCAACCCAAATTCGGCTCACTGCTGAGCTCGAGTCTCCTCTCCAGAATAAAAGGGGTTAGGCCAATAGTCCACCATGCTGGCCCAATGCGGATTGGCAATCTACACACACGCGGAGAATTAAGAAAATTCTTTGGTATGCAGGCTTCCTCACTATGTTTTCCTTCACCATTTGAGACACGTGATATTTAATTTCTTAAAATGCACACAACTGAACAGTTGGAGGTTCATGCCCTTGATCAGATTCGAACCAACACCCTCCGAAGTCGTAGTCGTCGTGGTAAGTGATGATGCAGTCTAAGATGGAAGCGGGCTAACTTGTTAGGAGGAGGATGAAAATCCACACCCCTTTCGGTTTCTACACGGCATTGTACCGGAACGCTCAATCGCTTGGCGGTACGTCTTTGCCGGTAGGGTGGTAACTAGCCACGGCCGAAGCCAGCCAGACCTGGACAAATTAAGAAAATCTCAATCTGCCCAGCCGGGGATCGAACCCAGGACCTCCGTTTTGTAAATCCACCGCGCATACCACTGTGCCACGGAGGCCGTCATAAATATTAATATTAAGCAAATAACGTAACAATGACTTCAGGAGCAAAACACAATGTTTATAGAAAATTAGTATCCAACTTTGGAGCTATTATAACGTAAAATAAAATTTTAAAGTCGATTTCCTCGCTCTTTTTTAATACACTCGTACGCACTTTCTTTTTAAACGCGCGCCTGAATGCAAATTTTAGAGTGAATAAAAATATCAATTTTACATTGCTTGAGACAATAGGGTAGTTGACTCATATCAAACTTAATAAAAATAATGTTAATTTTGTGTAGTACCTACATGGATAATGGGTCCGAAATATATCGATATTATTTAATAAAAGTTAATAGTCCAGTAATATTAGGCATTTTATACCCCAATCTGGGGAAAAATTCCTAGTGAGCTGAATTTTTGTATACACCTTTATTACGCCGTTATTATGAAGTTGTGAAAAATCGACATCGATATCGTGCCGGCTAAAAAAAATACAGAGGTCAAAAAGTCACGAAAATCAGTTTTTTGCAAATATTTCGCGACCTATTGCTCGAACGTCAATAGAGGTCATTATAAAAATTGTTCCTCATAAAATTGTCTACAAAAAATGTCTCTTATAGTTTTTTTGTAAAATTAACGGTTTTCCGATCATAGCGCTGAGAAAGCGGCAAGAACGCACTCACATACGGTATTGTATACCGTACACCAAGGCGTAAACTCAATTGCTTTTTAGTAATGTTTGTAAATGTCTCTAAATCTTTTATTTTACATTTAGATGTTTCCAGAAAGATATATTTATCGTATAGGGGTTTAGGTATTAGTAAGACGTACTATATCTCATTCTAATGACCTTCAATGGCAGATGTTTCGTATTTCATTGTTCCCAGACCCGTCCCTTTATACCTGCTACTGCCAGTTAGACTGAGTATACTCATAGCACGCACTCAAATACTTGATCAATCTACATCCATTTTTTTTCAAAAAACCAGGAAAAAACAATGCTGAAACAAAAATATACTCGACTGATAGCCTCAACAAGTATCCACATTGCAAAAAAAATATTCTGTTTCTGCATGCCATGACCGGATGCGATACAACTTCAGCACTTTTTGGGAAAGGAAAATTGAAAGTCATGAAGATGTTTGAAAAAAGACCCGATTTAAACAATTGTACAGAAATATTCCAACAAGAAAATTGCTCTCGAGATGTCATTGTCAATACTGGAATACATTTTCTACTAGCTGTATACGGTGCTCCAAAATCAGAAAATTCAATTGATAATTACAGATAAAAGCTACAGCTTTGCTAAATTAACAAGACAAAGTACAGCTGTAAAATTTCCTTCATTACCACCTACTTCTTCAGCTCAACAGCATATTTTTCGAGCATATTACCAAATACAAACCTGGCTAGGAAGAGACATCGATCCAGAACAGTGGGGTTGGGAGTTAAAAAATGATATGCTGCATCCAATAATGACTTTATTACCACCAGCACCCGATGAACTACTGAATACAATCTTTTGTAATTGTACAAAAGGTTGTGGCGGCAAATGTGGATGCAAAAAAATTGGATTGAGATGCTCAAAAGTTTGTGAGCATTGCCGCGGCCAGTCATGCTTAAACGCCGAGTCAACGAATGATGAAAATGATGAAGATGTAGATTTAAATCAAGAAATAACTCCACTTGACATTTTGTCAGTAGCCAATAACGATAGTGAAGCTGAAAATATTGACAATGAATAAAAAAAAAATTATTCGCAAAAATTTATTTTTTTCGATATTTTTCAAAATTTTGATAAAAAAATATTAATTGTTAATTAAAATAAACTTTCATTATATATCATGGATTATGCCTACGGGGGAAACCATGTAAAAAACACGCCTTGCATTCTACCTCGAAGGTGGTGAGGAAACGAGTGCATCGTCACAATATAGTCGCTTTCTCAGCGCTATGATCGGAAAACCGTTAATTTTACAGAAAACTATAAGAGACATTTTTTGTAGATAATTTTATGAGGAACAATTTTTATAATGACCTCTATTGACGTCCGAGCAATAGGTCGCGAAATATTTGCAAAAAACTGATTTTCGTGACCTTTTGACCTCTGTAATTTTTTTAGCCGGCACGATATCGATGTCGATTTTTCACAACTTCATAATAACGCCGTAATAAAGGTGTATACAAAAATTCAGCTCACTAGGAATTTTTCCCCAGATGAAACCTAAAATAACTGGACTATAAGGATTTCTTGAAAAACTTAATTTAAATATCTCTTTTTTTTTTAAAATTTCCAAACGTCAAAAACGCTGTCTATTTTGTGACGTCACTAACACACTTGATGTATTAAACATCGAACTCAATTTTGACTAATATTTTTTTCAAACTGACTAATATAGACTGTCATGGCCGACAACTATTTAAGACCATTTAAAAATAGTGTCATCTAGCCTAGGCAGAGCCCAGGACTTGTGACTCGGGTGTGGTTTTAAAGAGGTGCACACACACACACACGCCATCCTTGCTGTCTACTCGTGTTGTTCTTCCTAAATTTGTGAGGTCCTACTAGATTAGCTCTGAATAGACGTTCCAGTGAGCCATTTAAGCTGAAAGTTTTTGCTGGAATTACTCTCGTACTAACGTGCCTAATAATGTTTCAATGTAACGCATACATCTATAAACCATCGTCATTAAAGATTATAGATTTAAAACGCAGTTTTTTAATCGCTCGTTTTTACACGCTCGTGCGAAGGTACGGTGGAGCATTATGTAGATACGTCACGTGCTACCCGTTCCGTTTCCTAAATGTCGAAAGTCGAATCGCTATCGCAAAGTCCTCTGAAATTCTAGTCACATTTTTTGTAAGCCCAGAGGGCACATAATTCTTTTCAGCTCCGGATTACAAACGCTCTGAATAGTTATTGGGTCATTTAGCAATAATGAACATACTCTTTTTCTTAAGAAAAAATCACTGTAAGGTATTAGTAATAATAATCCATGATCGTTTATTATTTACTACTACTAGGACCCCGCACTAGTAAGCGCAATGTTGGCCGACCCCCCACCAGGTGGATTGACGACATCAAGCGAGTCGCAGGTATTCGCTGGATGCAGGTGGCTCAGTATCGTGATGTTTGGAAGTCCTTACAAAAGGCCTATGTCCTGCAGTGGACGTCCATCGGCTGATATGATGATGATGATGATGATGACTACTAGGAACAAGCATACTTACACACTTTCACACTTACACAAACTTTCGCCTTTATGATATTAGTGTGATTAGTTTGATTACTAGCGGACGCCCGCGACTTCGTCCGCGTGGAATTAAATTTTTCGCAAATCCCACGGGAACCATGGATTTTCCGGGATGAAAAGTAGCCTATGTGTTAATCCAGAGTAAAATCTATTTCCATTCCAAATTTCAGCCAAATCGCTTCAGTAGCTGCAGCGTAAAAGAGGAACAAACATACTTACACACTTTGGTGAATTAGTGCAATCACAATATTTCGAATTTAGACTTACTACAATATGAGTATCAGGATTAATCAATGAATGTTGATTTAAGGAGGTACACATGAAATTAATAAGCTACAAAAAATATTTTTTATTGCGCCTTAGTTGCTTCAAGGCTGGGTCTTAAATAATAAAAAAAAAAAAACTATGACGCGTTAGGGCGAGTTTTTGATTTGTGAATCATACGTATTTAGTATTCATGTATGTTAATGAAACCTACTAAAATACCGACGAAGAAGTGACCTTGAGGTTCTCCTCATTAATAAAAGGGACACCTTTGCATTTAAAGTAGCGTGAATGGTTTTGTTAATATTTAAAATGTGCGCATACCGTGTTCACCAGAGATGGGTTTAAAAAGCTTAAAGTAGATAATGCTGAAATGAGATAAAATTAAAACACGAAAATTGTGGTGTCAAATATCTTTCAACGAGACTTTAGTAATACTTACAAATCATCAACCAATGAGCCATATGGAAATAAACTGAATGCCATTGAGACTTATAATTTTTTTTTCTTGAATTTGTAACCCAAAATTATTATGATATAACATTTAATAATCAAAACGATAAATAGCCCAAAATGCAATAGTTTTAAAAGTATACTTTTAAAACTATTGCATTAGTAGACTTTTTTCAAAACAGCAACTGTTGAGTTTCTTGCCGGTATCTTCTCAGCAGAACCTGCCTTCCGAACCGGTGGTAGAATCTTTACAAATAGTCAACTGACGTGTCAAAAGTGCTTGTAAACTGAGCCTACTTGAAATAAATGATTTTTGATTTGATTTGATTTGAGTATCAGGTAGTTTAGTTTGCCAGTCTGTAGGTATAGTTACACGAACAAGTGGTGATTGCCAAAGTATATATATAAGTTTAAAGCATCGGCATTATTATACTCGTACATTGGCCGGAAAGCATTTTCTAAAATTGGCAAAGCATGTTCTAAAATTGGCAAAGCATGTTCTAAAATTGGCAAAGCATGTTCTAAAATTGGCAAAGCATGTTCTAAAATTGGCATAGGATAAAACGGTAAAAGTACTTATAACCTAAAATAAACAAGTTACATACAACAAACATAATTACAATTAAACATGAATTGCTTTCGTTATTGTACTTTGAACTCTAAAATAAGTAAAACTCACGTACACATTATAATAATGTTAGTACAGGAAAATGTTAGCACAGCATTAAGCCCTTTACGTCGTATACGTTTTTCCGTACGTCACATAACCAACGTGATGGGCATACAAATATTATTTTAAAATTCAAAAGATACTGCGCATACAGTATTCCGACTGTGAATTTTCCCAGCATTTTCCTTTTCCACCGTGTCAGATTATGTGAAGATTTACAAATTTTGACAATTTTGTATAAACAAAAATCATCATATTTTCAACTCTATTTATGTTTGAGCCAAAAAATATTTAGGGTTTTTAGGACACACGTCTATCTAGTATTAGCTTTGGCCAGCGATAAGTCTATGTGGCTTCAAATCACGAGAGTTCGACCTTTGAATCAGGCTCTAAAAAACCCGCATTACAGCAGCGTGGTGGGTCAAAGCCCCATATCGCCACTCCCACAAAAAGGAAACTGTTGTTTAAAAATCGTTGCAAAGTAAAGTAACGCGATTGCAGGCAGTTTATTTATTTATCTATTTATTTATTCAACAACAAAATCATATGTAAATGAAACTAGGGTAATACAAAACATATACCTCATCATCATCATCATATCAGCCGATGGACGTCCACTGGAGGATATAGGCCTTTTGTAGGGACTTCCAAACATCACGATACTGAGCCGCCTGTATCCAGCGACTTGCTTGATGTCGTCAGTCCACCTGGTGGGGGGTCGACCAACACTGCGCTTACTAGTGCGGGGTCGCCATTCCAGCACTTTGGGACCCCAACGTCCATCGTCTCTCCGAACTATGAGCCCCGCCCATTGCCACTTCAGCTTCGCAACTCTTTGAGCTATGTCGGTGACTTTGGTTCTTCTGCGGATCTCCTCATTTCTGATTCCATCACGCAGAGACACTCCTAACATAGCTCGTTCCATCGCCCGCTGTGTGACACTGAGCCTTCTTATGAGACCCATAGTTAGCGACCAAGTCACAGAACCATAGGTCATCAAATACCTATTTACTACTGGCAAACATATACCTATTTTTACTTAAAGGTGCTCAAGGAGGTAGTACTACCATTTAAAATGAATAATAGTAACACTTTTTACTACAACAAAACCAAACAAACTAAGGATACATTCAAAAATTTTTAACTGACTGTACTTGTTTTAGAATTTAAGTAATGTTTTATAATAAAACTAGTGGACGCCTGCGACTTCGTTCGCGTGAAATTGTATTTTATTTAAATCCCGCGGGAACCATGGACTTTTCCAGGATAAACAGTACCCTTCCTATCTACCTATGTTCTGCTCCAAAGGCCAATTTATCTCTATACCAAATTTCATCTTAATCAGCTAAGCGGTACGGAAAAGGTAACAGACAGACAGATTTGCTTTCGCATTTATAATATTAGTATAGATTAATAATATGAAGTATTTGTATGACACGAGTCAGTCTGCATATAATAGTTATTACCGCAACCATAAAAAATCCATAAACAGCGTAATAATAAACCACGTGAGCCAATAACGCCATGAATAATGCTACGTTAAGCGTTTGGGGCATAAACCTAGTTCTGTTTTAATGTGCAAGTAAACTGTGTTTGTAAACGTGTCAAGTTTCTAACCTAAAAAAATGTACATGTAAAAATAAATACTTTAAATAGATTAAAAAACTAAAAACACGATTTTAGCACGCACTAAAAATTGCAAATATTGGATTTAAGTCACGTGACTATTTTTATCGTATTTGGGGGGGGGGGGGTTAACTATTTGGGGGTGGATGTCAGACAGCTAGTTCGCCCGTCGGGGAGGCCGCCATATTGGATTTGTAATGACGTTTCTTAGCAAGTCATGTATTGTCATCAGAACCCAGAGCGTGTGCAAAATTTAATCTTATTCGAAGACCGGGAAGTGGGTCAAATTAAGATTTCAAGATTATTTTTCTTACATAAATATAGTAGTGAAGGCATCCGGGCATGCACCTCAAACTTTTCACCTAAATGCATTTTAAGTGTCTCAGACTGTGAAGGAAAAACATCGTGAAGAAACCTGCATATCTGAGAATTTTCTTGATTCTCTACGTATGTGAAGTCTGCCAATCCGCATTGGGCCAGCGTGGTGGAATATTGTCAGTGGTCTAACCTCTCTCATTCGTAGAGGAGACTCATGTTCAGCAGTGAGCCGAATATGGGTTGTTAATGATGATATAAAAAAAATAACTGATCCATGTAATATGTAAATAAACCTCATTGGTTTATTGGTAAATTTAAGACCTTTCTGGCTCAGTTGGTAGTGTTGTGGTGAATCAACAGAGAGATCCTGAGTTAGATTTTCTTGAATAGTATTAAAAATTAATGATGCGACGCTTTGTGTCATACTGACACAGTATATGAATTTTGTATTTGAAACGGCTACGACACCGTTGTTCTGTGCGCTCTATCTGAATTTTGGTATTTCATTTTGTGACGTACCTATTTATGATTATATTTACAAATGACGCGAGTTTTAAAAACCTCTATTATGCTACCATTTCATATCATTCAGGGTCCCTCATGGTATCGTATTACCAGTTTGGCAAGCACATTATATTGATTAGCCAGTACAATGTTCGACCACTGCCTGCTAAAGAGGTTTTTGATTATGTGCCAACAGATAAACAAAGCTTATACGTCATTGCCCACGCTGTACTCACTGTACTTTGTACTGAATTCAGCTCACTGCTGAGTTCGAGTCTCCTCTCTGAATGAGAGGGGTTAGGCCAGATAGTCCTTCTGGTGGCTTAGTGCGAATTAAGAAAATTCTCAGGTATGCAGGTTTCCTCACAATGTTTTTGCTTCAACGTTTGAGGCACGTGATAATTACTTAATATCCTTAAATGCACATAACTGATAAGTCGGAGGTGCATGCCCCGGAGCGGACTCGAACCTATACCCTCCGGAATCAGAGTCAGAGGTCATATCCACTGGGCTATCAAGGCTCTTCTAACTATGTATAAAAATGTTATGTTCGAAGTGTGTGTGTAAAATAAATCTAAAAAACATTAATTTTTGTTTGAACAAACATATTTTGTTCTTTGTGCTTTTGCGCCTCTTAACACATTTTAGAAACTCTTTCATCAATGGAAAGCTACATTTAACGCAGCGCAAAAAGTGCTAGTGAAAATTAAAACGTGTCATATTTTTCTGAAAATTCTGGCAGAAACCAATAAAGGGTTAGGCATTGCGAGATGAAATTTTCAACTACACCCAAGAGATTTTACCAAAATTAATATGGAATTTGAAATGTTTTTATTTTTTCAAAAACAAATAAGTTTGCCTGAATCCCATTTAGCAGTTCAACATTAAATTTGTAAAGCATTGCGACATTGATAAATCACCTCAATGCTCAGGGGCGATTCTCTAGCCTTGGGACCGATAAAATACTATCTTAACTATGAAATCCGCAAAGAAAAAATACTGGCAACACTAGCGTGTAAGTGTGTGAGTATATTACTTCATGTATATAATATTTCAATGCATTAGTGTGTGTGATACTGTTTTTAGACCAAGTTAACGATATCGTGTGAACTTGTATGTAGTAAGTATATTTGTACGAAGTGAGGGTATATTAATATAATTGGATACGCGTTTGATCCTGCCAGATCGTATATTATGAGCAATGTTATTAAACTCAGTAATCCGTATCTAAGAATATATGATTTATTCAGTCCCTTCACTGATCGTATTCAAAAGCAAAAAAATATATTAAATAAAAAAGAAAATTATCTGGTTTAAACAAGCACGTCAACCATTAAATTTATCATAGGTCTTTTTTAACTACCCATATTTTCAGGGTATGCATCTTCTCTCCTATGAAACAAGAACTCCTGTAAAAGAGACACTTGTTTCTCTAAATAAAACTCCTATTTTATAGTGTTCTTCAATAGGGTTGGACTGTCTTAGGGTACAGTTTAACGTGCTCTCTGAGGCACGAAGGCTTAACACGCCCGACTGTTTTGTTTTTTTTTTTCAAAAAATGAATAACAAGAGGCTTTCAGCACAAAAAGTATGTAACTTTTTTGCTTTCTTTATTTATTTGAACCGCCAATAAAATAATATGTAAATCGAACTAAATTGTCTTAAAAATAGTGTAATACAAAACATCTAGGGGCACGGGCATACAACATCTTATTGTGACCATAATATCAATATTAAAAATCTTTTATACTTTAAATAAATAGATCGACTTTGCAAGCGCTCTAATCAATGTTATTGAATATAATAATAATTGTAACACACATTGTGTATTAATGCGATGGCCAAGTCAATCTATTTATTTAAAGTATAAAAGATTTTTAATATTGATATGGTCACTGTAAGATGTTGTTAGGTTACTAATTTCGTAATAAATTGAAACAGAAGATCCCTTAATTACAGACAGAATAAGGTAATCGACTTGGTATTACATGGATCTCACAACTTTTTGCGGTAGAATAACTGATTGCGAGAATTGCTACATTTTACAAGTGTTGTTTTTTATGGTATGTAATTTTACTTAAAGCTACATCATGCGCAATTGTTCGTACTAACATTTAAAATAAATTGTTTTTTTTCTAATAAATAATTAAGGATTAAACGAACTTACCTGGAAGTAAAGTTCGATCAGCTCACTCGACCCGATTTAAGTTAACATATTGTAGTATACACCTATGCTTCAGCCTTACGAATAAACTTTGCCAGACACCGATTATATATTTTACGATTAATATTGATCAGTATTTATTACAATAGACAATTATTTCTATTAAGACGCTTAATCGACGGTCTATAGTCTTCGGAAATCAATAGTGCACTAAACGCAATCTACATAACTTCGAGAACATGTTTTTGACGTTATTGTCTATTGTCTGAGAGCGAGTCCTTAGCCATAAAGGCTTCATCCGAGCTAGTTTTCATTGAGGCCGTATGATGAAACGAATTCCCGACATGCTCGTTATAGTCTGCGGCGAATGTAGAATGATTGGCGGTCGTGTGCGCCCGGGATATTGTGTGGTCGGGGCGTGCCAAATTGAATGCTTAATACGTTCTATTGCATGAAATGCTCCTACTTCTAACGTATAGACTACTACGAATTGGTACTTGAACGAAAGGGTTGTATCTAATACTGCTCAGCGGGTTTTTTCTTTTGTAAAATTGCACTTTTTTATACAGCGAGCCGTGATAGCCTAGTGGATATGACCTCTGCTTCCGATTCCGGAGGATGTGGGTTCGAATCCGAATGTCACGTGTCTCAAATGGTGAAGGAAAAACATCGTGAGGAAACCTGCACACCAGAGCATTGTTTCAATTCTCAATTGGACTAGTGTGCTGGACTATTGACCTAACCCCTCTCATTCTGAGAGGAGACTCGAGCTCGGCAGTGAACCGAATATGGGTTGATTGTTAAGCGGTGAAACCTAAATTTAGTACCATCTATTAATAAACTTTGTATATTCATTTATATAATCTCATCACGACAATAGTTAGGCTACAGCAGTAGGTAAAGTCAAACCGAAACAGGAATCTGTAGTGACAGTTCTAGGCATTTGGAAATTGCTTTGGCATTAAGCAAATGGAACTGAATGACAATTCAGCGTTTGCAGTTTGAAACCGTGAAAGCTTAGACATGCCATTGTAAGCTTCAGTGTTAGTTTTAGCCATGTGAAATGCAATATTACCGATTGAAATAATAGATTGATAGCATTAAATTGACTATCATAATGCTCACAATATATTATTTCATGACCTTCGTCATAATATATCCCAGCCGTGATAGTCCAGTGCATATGACCTCTGCCTCTGACTCCGGAGGATCTAGGTTTGAAACTGGTCCAGGGCATGCACCTCCAACTTTTCAGTTATGTGGATTTTAAGCAATTAAATATCACGTGTGTCAAACCGCGAAGGAAAATTCTATTAATTCTCTGCGTGTAAGAAGTCTGCCAACCCGCATTAGGCCAGCGTGATGGACTATTTGGCCTAATCCCTCTCATTCTGAGAGGAGATTCCAGCTCAGCAGTGAGCCGAATATGAGTTGAAAATTATGATGATGTGATATTTTTAAAGGTGAAAGTTTTCGGCCCATGCACTAATAAGTAAGTAAGTAGGTATATAGGTATATGGTAGGCAGCTACGTAGTTTGGTTTGTGGCTTTGGGAGAGAGCAAGTTTCAGGAGTGTAGTCGACTGGCGAAGTACAAAGCATTCTTTTTGTTTTCCTCGGCATAATGAGAGAAATCCTCAATAGCTCAACGGTAAGAGCGGTTGGATTCATCATCATTCAATTGGTGGTTCGATCCCCGCCCCGTTGGTCTATTGTCGTACCCACTAATAGCACAGTCTTTCCCGACTAGTTGGAGGGGAATGGGAATATTGGTTATATTATAAAAAATAAAGCAAATATTCATTAAAAAAAAAATTAATGGATCATCATGGCATCCCCACTTTACAACCGTTAGAGCTCAAAATTAAAGTGCTCTAGCGATCTGGCTGTTTCCTTTTTTTCATTACAGAGAATTAATAATTAATCTTTTATATATTTTTTTAATTTATATTCTCTAGTGAGATTCGCTCACTCAACATCAGATGAGAATGAAGAAAAAAAACCAAATGGAATACTTTTCTTCTTCTTTTTTCGCATATACCCATTACACGAGTCACAGGCTAGAAGAAGTAAAAGAAGACGTTAGTTACCTTTTTCTTCTTTTTCTTTCTCCTAACTTCTCCCTCGTCTTTCCCAGTTATTCCGCGCCACTGAATTTGCTGATCTGTTTGTCTTTATCAGAGTTCCAATTCCTTAAACAACTTGTTTAACTTGTGATTGAAAAACATACAATTAAATTAGGCTGATAACGAGAAAATGAAATTCGGTACGAGTGTTTCCAGTTCCCAATTTCGAGAAACATTTTCCAGGCACGGCGAAAACGAGGCCATCAGTTGTGAGGGTACATTCACTAATTACTTTCTATACGTTCTAACCAACGATGTCTCGGTTTGCTACCTATTCTGGCAAGATTTATTTTTTCAAGTGAATTATTTCGTTTTACCATCGTGTTTTTGTTCTTTATGTTTTAGAGCCTCAATGCTTATAAGATTACTAGCTGACGACGCGTGGTTTCACCCGCGTGTTTCTCGTTCCTGTAGGATAAGGGGATAATAAATATCCTTCCATGATAAATAGGCTGTCTAACAGTGAAAGAATTTTTCAAATCGGACCAGTAGTTCCTGAGATTAGCGCGTTAAAACCAACAAGCAAACTCTTCAGTTTTATAATTTTAGTTATCTATACTTATAATTAAACTTTAGCAGGTCCAATTCTGTACATTGAAGATATTTTGAAAATTTTCGTTTGGGGTCATTATATAATCGATACTGAAGCTAAAAATATTTTATTTCGATTTTTTGTGAGTCTGTCCGTGTTTTTTTTTGTTATTCGGGCATCATGCTGAAACTACTAAATGAATTAAAATGAAACTTGGCACGGTTTAAGACCATAATACGGAGAAGGTTATAAAATACTTTTTATTGCGAAAATAAAATGAGAAGGGGGGGGGGGGATAGGGGTTGAAAGTTTGTACGGAAAGTCCTACATTTTTAGAGTTACAGTTTTAAAAATCTTCATAAATCTTAAAAAAAATACGAAATATAATGTGATTCAAATTTTTTTAAAATTCAACCCCTAAAGTGGTGAAATAGTTCTTGAAAGTTGTATCGATTTCCACGTAGGACGAAGTCGCGGGCGTCCGCTAGTATTTTATATTATGAGGATATACTATAAAATATCGTTGGTTGGACTGGACACCGAGAGGTCTTCTTTTCTTTATGAAATGAGCTCGCGCTTGACTTCAATCTTATAATATAATGTACGCCCTTGTTTATAGGATGAAGATATTCTTGCCATAGAGATGCCCATGTCTGCCGTCAAGAAATTAGCCACAGTCTTCTCGTGAGAGTTTCTAATGATAGAGATGCGTATAAGTACTGAAAACGCTAAACGAATACGAGGGATATAAAAACATCCGGTGTCTTGCAGAGCGATGATACAATGGAGGTGATGATGGATGGTCTGACTTTGATTATCTTTTTTTTTTTTATTATTCTTTACAAGTTAGCCCTTGACTACAATCTCACCTGATGGTAAGTGATGATGCAGTCTAAGATGGTAGCGGGCTAACTTGTTAGGAGAAGCATGAAAATCCACACCCCTTTTCGGTTTCTACACGATATCAACGCTAAATCGCTTGGCGGTACGTATTTGCCAGTAGGGTGGTAACTAGCCACGGCCGAAGCCTCCCACCAGCCAGACCTGGACCAATTAAGAAAATCTCAATCGGCCCAGCCGGGGATCGAACCCAGACCTCCGTCTTGTAAATCCACCGCGCATACCACTGCGCCACAGAGGTCGTCAAACACACACTTCGTACTGTTGCCGTACATATTTTTTACGATAAGTTGAAGGTTTTGAATATCAATGGCTCAAAAGTATTCAAAAGAAGTTCTCGCAATAGTCCACAAGGCTTTAAATAAAAGTTTTCAAAAATAGTGTTTCTCTTTATTTATTTTTTTCACCAATAACATAGCAATATAGATGTATATTATTTGTGGCAGCGCTTTATACGTCGTAGTCCTAGCTAAGTTTTGATGATGGTAAAAGACGATGTTTATTCACTTCATCAGCTTCTTCATTGTCTTCTTGTTTCTTTAACATAACAAAGACTTAGGAAGAACAAGAAGGATATGGAAGGTGATATGAATTAAGTCAAGTAGATATTATGTCGTCTATAAACCCTATTATTTGAACATTAATACATTATTAGGTTAGGTTAGACTGGCACTTGACGCAGCGGTATTCATATGGGCTTCATCGCAATGCCTTTTATGGATTTTTTATCGTTTGACAGTAAAACCGAATAGCTCCCTCGCGTCGTTACACCGTATGAAAATTGCCTGGCTAATAGTTTTTTTTTTATTTTAACTCTATTAACTGCGCGTTTGATGCGCAATTTATTGTCAGGTGAGACGAATCAAAGTCACTGATATAGCTCAGCGAGTCGCGAAGCTGAAGTTGCAATGGGCAGACCACATAGTTCAAGGAGCCGATGGACCTTAGGGTCCCAAGGTCTGGTATGGCGACCCCGCACCAGAAAGCTCAGCGCGGGTTGCAGGGAGCTGCTGGAGGCTCGAGACCGATGTATTGGGAAGTCCATGCAAGAGGCCTATGTCCAGCAGTGGACGTCCATTGGCTGATAATGATGAGGTCAAAAAATATTAGGTATTTTCAGAGAGAATGATGAATACATGTTTTTAGTGCTACCGAGTTATAACTATTGAATAGCAATCACACTTAAAGGTCAAACAAAGAATTACTTTCAATGCGGGCATGAAAATTACAACGAAGCCGATATGAGAACCTCACCCAATTCAACGTGAAATAATAGAAACAATAATAATTATTATTATATTATGAACTAGCAGACGCCCGCTACTTTGAACGCGTAAAATTTAAATTTCTCGCAAATTCCGTAGGAATTATGGATTTTTCAGAGATAAAAAGTAGTCTATATGTTGCTCAATAACTTCCCCTATCTTCCAGTGAAAGTCCCATTAAGATCAGTTGAGACATTCCAGATATTAACCCTGACAAACAGAAAACTGACAGACGAAAATTTAAAAAAAAGTTTTATTATGTTTTAATATCGTGTAAATAGCTTTAAGCACTTGAAAAAACACAGTTTTATTTATAAATCACACACACATACTTAAATTTTATTTATGTATGTATGTATTGATGATTAACGTCAACGTTGCGTTAAACACACCCGAAAGGTTATCAATATGTTTCAATAAAAGCTTTTTATTTTTCAAGCAACTTGATAAACGGTTTTACGGCATGTGAAACCACAGTGCATAGCTAGTCTAGAACAGAAGCGACACCGAACTCACGCATAATATATTACACACGCTTGTTTCACACGAATCCTATGGGATATAAAATCTTACGAGCTCCCTAGAAAGAGCTCGTAGGTACAAATAAATTATTTACGACCCCAAATCATTGCTCCATAAAACTCCGGCTGACGTGTTGACATTTATCTTCGCTTTAGGAGAAACCGCTTTGATGATAACGGTGCCCTGTCATCGCGTGGAAGGGTATCTTAAGGGTTAGGGACTTATTTAAGGGCTTACACACAATAGGATGGAGAATTTATATGCTTATACTAACATTTTTACCGCTTTAGCTGATATCTTAAAATAAATAATGCGTGCTGTTTGTAAAATTAATTTCCGTCGCCATTATTAAAGGCGCTACTTACCGTCAGTTTTAAATGTACAGTTTTATTTAACTGAAATTTAAAAAAATGCATTACTAGGACAAACTGTACCTACAGTTAAAACTGACGGACACTACACTCAGACGATTTAACTGAGACAGTTTGATACTGTTACTATTAACGTAAACGCAAATTTCTAAGGAATTGAAACAGCGTCATCTAGTGGCACTACTGCACAACTGTTTCAATTCCATATAAATTCGCGTTTACGTCAACGCGATAATAATAGTATGAAAATATTGAAAACTCCCACTAGGCACACTGAACAGTTACATTTGCAGGGCTGTAGCACGGATTAGCGTTACTTTATGTGAGTATTGTTTTATAAATTGAAATTTTTGGAAATAAAACTGGATATAAAACTTCTCGAGAGACCGAAACAAAGATCTAGAAGCGGTAAAATTTCAGTAATTAACTACAACAAACAACGTAAATTCCAGAGAAATTTGCATTCGTTAGATCTTTGTTTTTACTTTAAAAGCGTTTTATGCTAGCCAATCACCATCCAATAAGTTCACGTACCTGCAGCGCTAACGGCAGGACATCGGACAAAACTGATCGTGTGTTGTTGATCGTGCGACAGATCGCGACCAACACACGACCAGTTTTGTGGGATGTCCTGCCGTTAGCGCTGCAGGTACGTGAACTTTTTGGACGGTGAGTGGCTATCATTAAAGATCTTGGACGCTTGGAGATGCAGCTAAGTTATTATGGTAAGATATGCATTATTCACAGCCTGACAGTGTTTTATCGCTTACTAAATGGGAGTAATGGGTAGAACTCTCGAGAAATGTGTTGAGAAGGAGATGAGTTCATTTTATTAAAGTCTGAAAAGGAGTTTATAATTAAAAAGGTTATTAATTTCACATTTTTTTTAAATATTACTAGTTGTGAAATCTAATTTGAACCATATTTTTGTGAATGAAATATAGGCTTATCCTATTTAAAAAAATTAATATACGCCATTATAAAGATTTCTTTTTAGAAATAAATATTGGCAAATAAAATTATATAATAAAATTTTGTTGCGGGTCTAAAACCTAATTAAACCATTTGTTACTTGAATTGTACCTACCTATATATATGTTACAGGGTTTTGTTAAAGACTAAATTATAAAACAGTACAAGATATCAATCTGTCTTTGTCAGTATTTTGGATTTCCGGATTAAATTGTATAGTACATTTAATTTTAACTTGACATTACTCAGAAATAATATACCATCTACCTGTACCACTTCCAGTACTAACACAAGATATTTCTCATGTTTTGTTCATTACCATTTTTTGCTGCTAATGTTGGTGAATCGAATCATATAAGTAGAAATGTAATGGGAAGCTTTTTGTTTATTTTTCATCATTTTTAATTTTTTTTTATTTATCATTTTACAAATAACATATTATTTAAATTAAGCCTAACCATAGTGTAACACAAACCACATTTCGTTTTACTGTGCACTGGTTATTATTACATAATAAAATATTTAAGAAAAAAATAATTAACAAACAAAAAGAAAAGAAAAACAAAGAACAATAATTAGCGGGTAGTTATTTATATATCATAACTAGCTGACGCTACGCGGTTTCACTCGCGTGGTTCCCGTTCCAGTAGGAATACGGGGATAATATATAGACTATAGCCTTCCTCAATGAATGGGCTATCTAACACTGGAAGAATTTTTCAAATCGGACCAGTAGTTTCTGAGATTAGCGCGTTCAATCAATCAAACAAACAAACTCTTCAGCTTTATAATATTAGTATCATAATTATAGTGTGAGTAAACCGCTGCTATGACGCTACACATGCTGTCCCGAAAAGTATTCCTTTAATTTCCGCATAAGTACGTTCGTTAATATAATCGTATCTTATTTTTTTTTCTTTCGTATATTCACCAAGGTAAAGCAAAATTATCAGTAAGGGTACCTTAGTCCCGTATTTTCAAGGATACGGGAATATCGTGGCTGCGGGGCTATTAAATAAATAAGGTTGCGTTAAGACATGAGCAGAGGTCGGAAGGAATAATCAAATATACAGGCAACAGCGCGCATGAGTTATGTGGCGTCCCCAAGATGCCATATTAGTCCAGGATTACATTTTTGCGTGGAGCTGTGATGAAACGGTATTCATATTAACTTCATGTCGACGCGTTTGATGACCTATTTGCTGTATAATAAAAAACACATAAAGGTAATGAAAACTTCACATTTTTACACTATAGATACAATTTTATTTTATTAGAGTTCGTTCGTTATCAACCCATTTTCAACTCACTGGTGAGATTAAGTCTCCTCTCAGAATGTGAGGGGTTAGGCCAATAGTAAACCACGGCCCAATGCGGATTGGCAGGCTTCACCCACGAAGAGAATCAAGAAAATTCTCTGGTATGCAGGATTCTTTACGATATTTTCCTTTAGCGTTTGAGACACGTGATATTTAATTTCTGAAATTCCTGTATCGAGTTCCATACAGGTTAATTTATGATTGTATGTTTTCTAAATACGCTCTAGGTTTCCAGTGCGCCTCTCAGGTTTTTTAAATAAACCTTGCCTTTTGGAAGGCTTTGCCGGGCGCCATTGTCTGGATAGGTAGGTATAGTGTGTGTTTTCCCGTGGCCTATTTATCAGTTGGCAGATAGGTACAGTGTGGGGTTTTAGTCAGTAAGTAAATGACAAAAATCTCTTCGCCTTCTGTCTAAAACAAACGAACGAAAACCAAGAACAAGTATGCTAAAACACGATATCATCAAAACAACGCTCAGCCTCTGCACTCTGTATAACAGTTGTAGCGATGTGACAGCGTTCGTTTCCATGGCAAATTGGTTGGTATCCTATAAACATAAAGTTCAATTTAATTGTAGAATAAGACGTGCTATCGACGAATGTGATATAACCGAATGGCACCTTAGCATGCTTTAGTGTCGCTTACTATAGGCCATCACTGGCCCATCAAATGTTCGGTGAGCCTCAATAGTTCAACGGTAAGAGCGGTCGGACTCACCACCGAGGGGTGGTGGTTCGATCCCCGCCCGTTGGTCTATTGTCGTACCCACTCCTAGCACAGTCTTTCCCGACTAGTTGGAGAAGAATGGGAATATTGGTCATATTTAAAAATATGGCAAATATTCTTTAATAAAAAAAAAATGCGGATTGGTAGATTTCACACACGCAGAGAATTGTGAAAATTCTCAGGTATGCAGGTTTTCTCACGATGTTTTCCTTCAACGTTTGAGACACGTGGTATTTAATTTCTTAAAATGCACACAACTGAAAAGTTGGAGGTGCATGCCCCGGACCGGATTCAAACCCACACCCACCAGAATCGGGGGCAGAGGTCATATCGACTGGGCTACCACGGCTCCCTGATACATGATTACATGAACATTTTAATTTTTATAATATTTTTGACAGTACGAGCCAAAACGCCTATCGGCCATAATGGTTTATATTTCAACTGTTTAATGACGTCACGTTAACAAATCGTGTTCGAGCGAAAGGGAAAAGAATTAACAGTCGCTCGTTTGATGTAAATGTACCCTTATAATATAATATTGCTGCGATGAAAGTTTATAAACACTTGAACTTAAATTTAATTTATTTATATACATTCATCGTCGACAGTGCATTAAACTCGCTTTCTTTTACCATTTCGGAACAAAAGAATAAATTTTATTAAGCTGCCGTATTAAAATTCATACAGGCTTTGTTTCCAGCCAACTTGGCAACCATTCAACGCATGGAGGCTAACAGTAAAATGCTAAGAACGAGAAAATGTAAAGAACCCGCACTTAGCTTTAAAATGGCTAAGCCCTCATTCGCACGAGAGTTTTTTTAACGGATGTTTAAAAGCGTTCAAATATAGTATGAAGTTAACTAAAGGTCTATTTCCAACACCCAAAATCGAAAATGCAACACTGCTCGAAAAAAAACGTGCTTTAATAACGCTGTCGTGTGTTGTGGACTTCTGAATTTCAACGCTTTTTTAACGTCCGTTAAAAAAACTCTCGTGTGAATGAGGACTAATTCCATTAAAGGATTCGAGAAAAAAATTAAAATCCATTAATTCTAAAATAATTATCGTTAACGTTTTATGAGAATTAAACTTGATGCTATTGCTCCTGGCATTTAATCCTATCAAAATGATTTTAACTCAAAAATTCTGATTTACTCACTCGGCTCGGTACCACCATACCGACAAAGACGTACCGCTAAGCGAGTTAGCGTTCCGGTACGATATCGTGTGTACGATGGGGTGTGGATTTTCATCCTCGTCCTAACAAGTTTGACCGCTTCCATCTTAGATTGAAACATCACTTACCATTAGGTGATATTGTAGTCAAGGGCTAACTTGTAAATAACAAAAAAAAACTTAGATACTTTTCAGGGCTCAGGGGTGAAGCACTACCAACTCCCGAACTCCGGAATGTCGATTCTAAGTTTCATAATTCGGCCAAGGACACGAACCTAAGACGTCGTGAGCCCAAGACATATAGGTTAGCCACTAAACCAACGATACAGATTCTTACTTTGAATAACAATTTTTGGAAACAGGTTTATAAAATCAATAGTGAGTCTAAAACCCTTTGCTGCAGGGAGTTCAGTTCAAATGTATTTTCCATACAAACTTTTGCTTACGTGTAAATATTTAGAAACAAACAAATCACAAAGCTAGGCAAGAACGGAGGATAGCAAATATGGCCTCCCCAAACAATAGAGGCGGAACGCAAAGCTTTTAACTTTAGGCTTACAAGAAAAGAAAACATCGGGACTTGGCCGGAATCCCGCGGGCTTATATTTCGGGATGAAGTCCCGAATCCCGTTTATTTATCTTTGTGTTATCCCCGTTTCTATGAGGTTGTTATTTAATTTTACGGGAACATTTTCTTTGACGGGCTGTTTTAATTTGCTCAGCCAATTGAGGTTACAAACCAGATTTAACTGGATTAAACCGGATTAGATTAAAAGTTACAAATACATACTCGTAGCTGTATAGCAAATTATTAAGGTAAAGGTAGAAAATCATCAAGAGCATTATTCGTGCTACAGACCTGCAGTTTTAACTGAATAATCGAACTTTTCAGTTAAATGTGTAGTGTCCGTCAGTTTTAACTGAACTGTTTTTTTCTGATGATTTTGGTTGAAATTTTTTATATAAAACTTTCAAAAAATTAATATAAAACTGTACATTTAAAACTGCAAAACTGAACATATCTAGCGTGGGTCATGTCTTAACTAAGTTAAGTGTCTGACATGCTTAGCTAAGTGTGATTCGTAATGTTTTTCCGAGTTACCATGAATCTGGAAGCACGCTTTATCGTTATTATACTGAAGAAAATATAATAAATTAGGTTGAATAGGTACTAAATTATATTGACTTTTGACTGGATCTTAGAAACATTGTTTAAAGGGTCCCAACGTCACCACAAGCATAACCCCATGTTGCCTACAACGGACAAACTTTAAGCTTTTATATAATTACGAAAGTCTGATCATTACAGACTCTTAGACCATTGTCCCGTTGCAATATAAACTGGAAAATAGTGAAAGTTATTCAAAAAGTCTCACATCAGTGATAGCAAATCTAATAAATAACGTACCCATCTTTTGCTTCAGGTAACGGGATTTTTGTTATCTGAAATCACCGTGAAAGAGGGTAAAAATGTTATAAAGAAACCATTGATAGTGGCTTGCGTAAAATGGAAAGCTTATTGGAATGCGAAGAGATTTTTATATCAATAAGAAAACATTTAAAACGTATATCAAGGTATGTGATTGTAATCTAAACTAAACGCTAAACGCTATGCTAAATAAATAAATGCTAAAATATTCTGTGTTATTTACGTGAAATTAAAACACAAACTCACTTTTTTACCGAAAAAAATACTTAGATTTAAATTCTTATAGTTATTTACACGGCACTAAAACACAAAGCCTTTTTAAATTGTTTGTCTGTCTGTCTCACCGGGCTTATATCTCTGAAACGGCAGAATCTATACTAGGACTTTCACTGGAAGAGTAGGTTACAGAATAATTTAAAGACAAATTTATATCACGAAAAAAAAACTTGTTTGCTGTAGGATTCCTGAAAACCTGAATATCACGCAACGAGCGTCCGCTAGTCTGCTATACAGAAAAATCATTTTACTGAAACATGTCGTATATTTTTTAAATCAGTATCAGTAAACTGGAGTTTACTGGTCATTTTTGATACTTGATCGTAAAATTTTATCGCTATTTATTTTATAAAGCCGATCGCGAGAATATAAATATTATGCACGGTACACTTTCAACGCGTTAAAATGTAAGCATAACAAACCTGAAATACCTGAAATATTATCACTATATTTTACATTTTTAGAGATATTAATAAAATTATAAAAAACTAAATAAATTAACTAAATATCTAAGCCCCCAAACACAACGAGCGTTTTTTTAAAGGTTTTTTATGCCTTTAGGCTTTGCGGGATTTGTGTAAAATAGAATTTCATGCGAACGGAATCACGGGCAAAACAAAAAAACTTGTAATAATTTTTGAACAAACACCGATTTTTATAATAAAATGAATAACCAAATATTGTACTGTTAAAATCAACTATCTCAATAACTTTATCGTAGCTACAAAACCGTACTTCGCAAGCGTAGCACCTTGTAGACCACGTGTAGAAGGCTTCGAAGTTACGGGAAAAAGTACTAGGATAGCATAAACACTGAGAAATTAAACGCGCCAACCATGGAAAGTTATCCGGAAAAACCCGAGAAAAGAAGAGGGTGGGTAGCGGATAAAGGAAAATCTAATTCGAGCTTATGGGATAAGAGATATCTGAAAACCCCGATTAGAGCGGAAAATATCTACTTGTTACCAGGAGTGCATAGGTGTGAAGGAACTGTTGGCATTAGAATAAGATAGAAAGTGCTTAGGGGGTGTGGCAACTTGGTAAGATAATTTTCACGCAAGCGCAAAAGATACCGTAGCGCTACGGACTCTCTACGAAGTTCACGAAATTAATTTTACACTAACTAGAAAAATTGTTTCCTAATTTGATTTAAATAGTCTAGATGTAATATAAAAATATTATTATGTTTAATAATAAAGGTTGCACGTAGTTATTTTATTATAATAGAGATTGCAGTATTATTTTAGCCCTCTACCGGCTACACCTTAAGTTAATTTAGAATTGTTATGTACTAGGTATGTGTATTAAAAAAAAATTCTTTTAAAATATTAGTGATATTTAAGTAGTAAATATTTAAATTAATACCGCCACATCATTATTACTTCGAAATTTAAATTTTCAAAGATGAAGTTTAGTAGGTACGCCATCTAGCACATGACCGGTGAACTACGATGTATTTCATTTTCATTAACAGAAACAATTTTGTTTTGTTCTAAGTTCTAATTCCGAACTATATTAAATATGTGTAGTGGTTGTGTAATAATATTTTAATTTATTTAATATAACAATGGAGTGAATGAGGTTAAAATATAAAATAACTAACTCATGGTTGTGTTCAAAGTAGGAGTTAAGTATTTCGCTCTCAAACCTCAGTGTTCTCTTGCGAGTTAGTTGAGTGTTCAACAGATGTCGCTACAATACTTTCTGTATTATTATTTTGTACGTAAAACTTTCATAACTTACTAACAAAAATTGTTGTTTCTAAGGTACTAATGATAGATAATTCTTTTTTAAAAAGTATCTTACCTATGATGACTTTTTCATTTACTGTAGTAACTTCTTACCTGAAACAAAATTCATAATTGTTAGAAGCATTGTAATTTGACACTTAATTATTAACAACTTAAAATAGGTAGGTATATGGTAAATTAAGCATAAAATGTAATTTTTAATACTGCAAAACAATAAGAACAGAGTAGATTTAACTGAGAGGTTATGATAATACCTCACACTTAGAAGAATAGGAAGGTACTAACATGATTATTTAATTTGTGTCTTATCTAGTAATTACAGTATGTGACTCGCTTGTTATCGTCGACTGACAATAACAACACCTGGTTAGAGGTCGACCAACACTACAATTATACACACACGATTACACATAAAGTTTCGCCTCTATTTGTGATAGGATGTTGATGATTAAGAGTTTTAACCAAATGAAGTGCTCACCTTCGCACATAATTTGTCTAAAAAAGTTCATGATACCGCCAAATGCCACCAACATTTTCGTTTTTGGAACAATTAATAAGTTTAACACTGTTTATTTTTAAGGTAAGGTTTAGATAAAGTTACTTTTCTATTAGTCTCTATTATCTTTGTTAATCCTATAGCAACTATTGCTTGGCAACGTGTAACCATAAGTAATTTTACGCACAACTTTACCAGCAATCCTGAAAATAAACCTGTAAAAATTTCATTTTTAAAACCGACAGAATAAATTTCGTTTTAGTTAAACTTGTCATCTTTTTTATGGGAACTGTTTTACATATAGAAACACCGGAAACGGAAATAGAAATGTCAGAATTCTACGGAATGAGTAATTGGATACACTAACTTTGATGTATGTTAGTTGACTTATACGAAATTAGTTGTAAAAAATGTCATCCGGTGCCTACTGGTGGATATGATACAATAGGTAGATGACATTTCTCAATTGATTGGATGTTTATTTTAATAAGTTGGTGATAATAGAGACCAAAAGAATGAATAGGACATCAAAAAGTTTGATAAACCTAAGGTTGCACCATACGCAGCGGGGCGTCAATTATGTAATTGCAGATATCCATTAACATTAGCTAGCTAATTAGACGCCCAGGTCCATATTAAATGCCGGTATCTAATTAAATTACCTAGCCGATAGTTAGTAGAATTATAGAATTACTCAACATTTAACTGACTGGCGTATTGAAAGTGTTTGAAAATTACTGTCCAAAAAAGAATCAAGTGATTTAAATTTTACGAACAATATCCAAAGAGCTAAAGGTCTGAAAAATCATTATCGACCTAACTACATCAAAAATTCATGACTAATTTAGCACGGTTATGAAATATTGACATTTTCAGGTGTAAGAAACCTAATAAATGAACAATTTCCAAACTTCAAAAAATTTTTGAAGTTTGGTTGATCCAAACTTCAAAAATTCTTCAATAACTTAATTATTTGACTGATATTCAGCCTATACATACCTATAGCATTGTGGCTTTAGAAGGTTATTATGTATATCGGTGTACCTTTAAAATATTGAGTCACTACATTGCTTTTCATCATATTTTCGTTTTTGTGATCAAAAACCCTGCCTGGGAGTTTTCTCATAACTTTAGGGTTATATTCTTTAAAGAAAATTAATCAAAAATGTGTAAGGAACATGTGTTCTAAAATTAATATTTTATATAAAATTAAAATTAATATATTATAAAAAATATTATTTATTTTGTAAATAGATCTTAAATTGGCTACCTAGGCAAACTCATTCATTGGTAAATACCATTATTAAGTAGCTTACTAGTGAAGTGCGGTGCAATATCTCGTCGATATCGTCAATCTTACCACTACGATTACATATTTTATAATGCAAGGATAGATAAAGGCATGTGTTACATGGATAGTCGAAATTATTTGAACTACTTTGTATGAAAACACAATTAGTATTTTTTTTAGTTAAAAAGAAATTAGTAATACAGTTCAGTGCAGCTCCTAAGTGGAGTTGTCAACACCTTAAAGATATGGAGAATACTCCGAAACACCCTGTATAATCCTAATACTGAAGAAAATACACCTTTCACTAATGGTCCAATTCGGTGAAATCCCGTCATCCACCTGTTCAAACACCAGTGATCGATTGTCCGAACTGGAACAATTTAGTTTGTGATAGTTTAATCTGAACACACAGCTGGGTTCAAAGTTTAACTAAGGTTAATGGGTTCCGCGCACCTATAGCTAGAACTACAGTAACTGTGTTCAATTAAGTACCAAATATCCCCCTTATTGTCAGGTAGGCTGATATTTACTGCTAACCTATTTCTAGTATGTATGCGCGGTGGACTTGCAATCGGAGCGCCTGGGTTCGATCCCCGACTGGGCCGATTGAGGTTTCTTAATTGGTCCAGGTCTAGCTGGTGGGAGACTTCGGCCGTGGCTAGTTGCCACCCTACTGGCGAGGGATTTGCTGGATGTAAATTGCTCAGAATTGTCATGTTTGGAAGTCCTGCAGTGGATGTCAAAGTCAAAAGTCAAAGTCAAAATTAATTTATTTCAAATAGGCTTAGTTTACAAGCTCTTTCGAAACGTCAGGTTCAGATATTAAACTTAAGATAATGGTGATAATAATCATTCGAAAACTTAAAATTAAAGTTACGAGGGTTCCAAACGCGCCTTGGTCCGAGGAGAGCCCACAACAAACTCAGCCAAGGTTTATTTATTTTTTATTTATTACCCAAACTTATTTAAAATTAAGCACACAGTCGTATAATACAGTTTAACACCAAGCTTTTTTATCATTTAAATATCTGCTGATGTGATGATGATGATGAGGATAAAGCGCTTGGAGGCCATTGGATCAGCTTCCACCTTCACACAGGAAATAAAACTATAAGAAATTGTAATTGTTATCATACATGTAAATTATAATACTGTATGACATTTTCAAAAGAGCAACTGTTGAGTTTCTTGCCGGTATCTTCTCAGCAGAACCTGCCTTCCGAACCGGTGGTAGAATCTTTACAAATAGTCAACTGACGTGTCAAAAGTGCTTGTAAACTGAGCCTACTTGAAATAAATGATTTTTGATTTTGATTTTGATTTGCGGTTTAGGGCTATGGATATAAATAACTGAATAAGTAAACATTAGAACGCCTATAGAAAAGAAGTAAGTATAATAATATTTTTCAGTTGAATGTTAAACTAACATTTGCGGTAATTTAATATTTAACTCGTTTCATCGGATAGTCGCGGTTATGCAATTAACGTGCAAAAACAAAAAACGGACGCCACAATTCCTGGCCGCAATTTATCACCATTTGTTATTTTCTGATAACGCAAACTTTATTCCCCCACGGCTTGGAAAATATTCCTTTTATCTACCTACCGGCCCTTTATGACAATTAAAACTTTAGATTCCTGCTGGACCAAGCCTGTGATAGCTACACTTTCATTTTATGAAGGCTAAAGATAACTGTGAATAGTAGTCATACGGTAACTGGAAAAAATATATTCTTCTATTTTAGCGACAATCTTCCGGACATAAATTTTTACTATTTAAATTTGTTTATATTTAATATCGTCTGAAACAGTATAAATAAAATGAATAATTAATTCGTACGGTTTTTGTATGAATAGTCACTTCCTTTTATGAAGATTGAATATATGTCAGCTAATGCTCCTACGAAAAGTAATACGGTAGCTAGTTATACAGTATGGGCTGTGTTTTTTAGAGAAGTTGCAGGATTCCAGACAATCAACCGTTTCAGTGTATCTTTTAAAAAATAAAGCGCGGCAAGTCATCGAAAAACTCCTTCGCAGCAAACCCATCAAAAAACTCCTTCGCGGCAACCTATCAAAAACCTTCTTCGCGGCAACCCATCAAAAAACTCCTTCGCTGCAACCCATCAAAAAACTTCTTCCCGGCAACCCATCAAAAAACTCCTTCGCATCAACCCATCAAAAAAACTCCTTCGCTGCAACCCATCAAAAAACACCATAACAGCAACTCATCGAATAACATCGTTAATTTTTTTTTTTTTATGTAAACCTTAAGGATTTCTAAGGAAGCGTCTTTAGCGACCGAAGACATGACTTCTCATGATACCCCTAGAAAATATCACAATATTACGTTTTATACTTGTACGAGTAGGTATAACTGAAGATCAGGACTCTTGAAATCTGCTACCTTCCAAAGCCATCACGAACCAAATATCATTATTGACTTTACTTACAGTTTACTTTATATAGAGCATACGCTGACAAATTAACAGCCTTAAAGTCAAAGTCAAAATTAATTATTTCAATTAGGCTTAGCTCAAACATTTTGAAACGTCAGGTAACGTTATTTAGATAATGGTGATAATAGTCGAAAACTTACAATTAAAGTTACACGGATTCCAAATAAATGAATGAAATGAATGAAATATACTTTATTGTACACCAAAAATAATAATAACAGGCAAGAAATTAACTTAAAAACGTATGTACAATTGGCGGCCTTATCGCTAAATGAGCGATCTCTTCCAGACAACCAATCGAAAAAAAAGAGAAAATAAATACAAGGATTAATGCATAATGACGGGTGTACACATAAAAAGAAAAGTAGAAGATACATTACACTTAGATAATAATATATTAAATCAAAATCAATATATTTGTATATATATATACATATATTTAAACACATACGAATATACATACATACCTACCAACAATTACATATATTCCTACATAATTAAGGATACATACAAATAAATAAATATATATATGCGCATTAGTCCGAGAAAACTTCATAATAATATGAGGCATGTCTGACTATAGCAGCTCTTGTTCTACTGATACCTGAAGGCTCTCATTTTCACGACATTCTTTAATTTGGTCCATCAATCAATTGAATCTTTTCTTATCATTGTACAAGAAAGTTGGTTAAATTTTAGCGATTCTAAATTTAGACTCCAATTTTATAACTAAGATATTTTCTACTTGAGTAACTTTAGGAATTTCTAATTACCGAGTCTTAGTTAGGGATCCGTAGAAATTTTTTTACACCAAAACTAACAATTTTGATTACTAACAAGTTAATTTTTCGTGAGTAGCTTCATCTCGATGAGACGATTAATTTTTTTATTTACGAAAATTCTTGATTCTCTGGTAGCTAATCAAGGAAACATCAAGGCAGAACAATATTTACTGAATTCATGAAAAGTCCAATACGAAACTGCCAAGTGGAAAATTTCATGGATACAAAACTAATTTTTAATGGGAATTTTTTCTTTAACTTCGCCGATCATTGGTTCAAGTGGTCCAATGAACTGAAGTACCCAATATTGGAGCACTGAGAAATGAGCAAACCGCGTCCTACATTCCGCTTTATTTGTACACAAATGAAGGCAATAGCAATTAATTTGATAGCGAGACTGCCGAATACCTCATTTATCAGGAAATACTCGACTTATCCTACCTGTATCACAATGGGGGTCGGAGACTGTGTACTTATAAACAGATGTTGACAAATATAGGTATAGACTCCGGTAAGTACGTTGAACCAAAATGATATTCAAAATACAAAATTCATTTATTTCAAGGCTCAGTTTGTCTCTAACGGTGAAGGAAAACATCGTGAGGAAACCTGCGTACCAGAGAATTTTGTTAATTCTCTACGTGTGTGCAGTCTGCCAATCCGCATTGGGCCAGCGTGGTAGACTATTGGCCTTACCCCTTTCATTCTGAGAGGAGACTTGAGCTCAGCAGTGAGCCGAATATGGTTGATAACGAAGGCTCACTTTACAAGCACTTTTGTGCTTGTAAAGTGATACGTCAGTTGACTATTTGTGAAGATTCTACCACCGGTTCGGAAGGCATGTTTTGCTGAGAAGAAACCGGCAAGAAACTCAACAGTTGCTCTTTTTAAAAAAATCATACAATATTGTAATTTACTATTGATGACAACATTACAATTTCTTATAGTTTTACTTCCTGTGTGAAGGTGGAATCTGATCCAATGGCCTCCAAGCATCTTTATATCATTAAGGAACTCATCAATGGTGTAGTAACCTCGACTAAGTAAATGTTTTCAACACATAGCTTAAAGCTTTGCATTGGCAGGTCCATCACAGTTTTGGGGATCTTGTTATAGAAGAGTACACCCAACGTATGATAGTTATCTGCACAGGTACAATTATAAACAAAAGTTTTAGACGCGTTAAAATTTACTTTGAGTAACATTAATTATTTTAAACTAAGAACAAAAATTTAATAATACTTAGACCCGTGCATGAATTGAGTTTTGAACTGGTAATAATCATATTAAATATTGTTTAACTCAAAAACAGTAATGTTTTTCGAAAATTTTCCTCTGAGACCGCACCCGCTTAGTACAAACGTGATCCATTAATTCTATCCGGTCACGTCGTAGCATTTTTGGGACTAAACGGTACTAAAAGGACGCCATTATACGTAATGTAATGTTTACTGTCTTGTTACGAGCCAAAAAATATACTGTTATCACATTATTTCGTAGGTTTCCTCTCCACCTTGCAAATTGAGTAGTAATAATATAAGATTTATTTAATACAAAATATATCGGTTTTAAAATGAACCTAAAATATTCTGTCGATTTTTCTAGGATCCCAAATCGCAGATCCTAACCTGACCATGAGACCACTTGAGTAATATTAGACTTGTGGAGTGGACTTGAGTAATATACCCTATCTAACAGGAAAAGAATTTCCCAAATCGGTTCAGGTGTCTTCGAATACATCTATACTTAAATTATAAAGCTGAAGAGTTTGTTTGTTTGAACGCACTTGTCTCAGGAACTACTGATCCGATTTGAAAAATTCTTTCAGTGTTAGATAGCCCATTTATTGAGGAAGGCTAAATATTATATATTATCCCCGTATTCTTACGGGAACGGGAACCATGCGGGTGAAACCGCGCGGTGTCAGCTAGTATAATATAAAAGCTTAGTTTTAAGTTAACTGACCAAATAAAAATATTTTTCTTTCTTTCTTCTTCTTTTGGCTGGTGGGAGGCTTCGGCCGTGGCTAGTTCACCCTACTGACAAAGACGTACCGCCAAGCGATTTAGCGTTCCGGTACGATGTCGTGTAGAAATCGAAAGGGGTGTGGATTTTCATCCTCCTCTTAGATTGCATCATCACTTATCATTAGGTGAGATTGTAGTCAAGGGTTAACTTGTGTAGAATAAAAAAAAAACTTTCACTGCAACCATCTCTCCTTTAGCCTTCCTTTCCTCTATGGACCTATGAGGTACCTAAATACTGAATCAAAATTAAAAATAGGAACATGACGTGCCATGATAACTGAATCATGGTTCCATCAAGCGAACGGATATTGCATACGCGATTGGTGGCGCATGCCGCTAGCGAATAACTCGAATAGATAATGTTATGTAGACCGAAGAATAGAATATAATAAGAAGCATCGCTAACCCGCTTTGCCTGTAGCGTTTAGATTTAGCTTAGAGCATGTATTATAGAAGGATAGCTAGATCTTTTTATTTTCTTAAACTTTCTTATATAGCCATATTTCTTAATAGCCATCTACAGCAAATAGCCACGGTAGGTATTTCATATACCTACCGTGGCTATTTGCTGTAGATGGCTATTTGCGGTAGCAGGTTTTAGTATCCAGACCCTCAGTTGAATGACCCCATAATAAAAGTATTTTTTTTACACAGAATACCATTAGGAATTATGTCCTTATTCATCAAACTCCTAACCGAGAGACAGAGGCGAGCACAAGGTTTTTAACTAGGGTAAACGTACAAATTACAGGTTCGTAATTAATTTTCAGGGTATGCAGTGTATTTATGCGTCTATAAATTACACGCCACTGGCCTATTATCGCGCCCTCCTAACAGTCATTCCGACTTTTTTTTTATTATTCTTTACAAGGTCGCCCTTGATTACAATCTCATCTGATTGTAAGGCATGATGCAATCTAAGATGGAAGCGGGCTAACTTGTTAGGAGGAGGATGAAAATTCATATCCCTTTCGGTTTCTGCACGACATCGTACCGGAACGCTTAATCGCTTGGCGGTACGTCTTTGTCGGTAGGGTGGTAACTAGCCACGGCCAAAGCCTCCCACCAGCCAGACCTCGACCTATTAAGAAAACCTCAATCGGCCCAGCTGGGGATCGAACTCAGGACCTCCGTCTTGTAAATCCACCGCGCACAAAACTGCGCCACGGGGGCCGTCAAAGGCCGACTAACTGTCTTGTAGGGAATATGGGTCATATTAAAAGTATGGCAAATATTCCTAAAAAAAATATCTGAACAAGAAAAATCTCAATACTCTCCAAGTGCTATACCACTGGTAAGTAATATAGGCACTCAAACTGGAATTTCTTTTACTATGGAGCTTACGACCTCATTCTGAATGACAATGAGGCGAATAACTGAATTTTATCATCCGTGGCGAGACCGCAGACTTCTTATTTAAAGCTATTTCACGTTAACGCTATTGCGTGTATTAATTTAGACTTGTAGAGCGTTCGTAGCTGATGAAATGTTATGGTCTAAGACGGTGGTGATTCTCAAAAGTAAGTTTTACGGGGACCTAGGGGCTTGGTAGAAAACACCAAGGTAATTTCAACAAATACTACACAATACTGGCAATGGGGCAAGTTACGCTTGAAGTATCTCTCTCAAAAACGAGGAGATCCGCAAAAGTACCAAAGTCGACATAGTGCAAAGAGTTGCGAAGCTGAAGCGACAATCGGCGGGGCATATAGTTCAAAAAAGGGATTGACGTTGGAGTCCAAAGTTGCTGGAATGCCGACACCGTACCAGAAGTCGCTGGATCCACCTTTTTTAGTCACATGGCTCAAAAGATGGATTTGGAATCCTGTTATAGAAGCTGTGTGAGTTCAAGACTGATGATTTTGGAACTTCATTGGACATAGACTTTTTATCGTCTATCAGTCCAACATGCATCGGCGTAAAATAATGATGCTGACGTTCAGAGTAGCCTATGAATTTTGTCTTTATGGTCCAATCTAAAGAAATCGTAATTATCAACCCATACTCGGCTCACTCTTGAGCACGAGTTTCCTAACAGAATGAAAGTTAGACTACTAGTTCACCAAGCTGGCCCAATGTAGATTGGCAGATTTCACACACAAATTCACTAGTATGCAAGTTACCTCACGTTGTTTTTCCCTCACTGTTTGACATGCATGATAAATTTCTTAAAATGCACATAACTGAATAGTTAGAATTGGAAAAATCTGTAGTAAACTTAAGTCAAATGTTAACCATTGAACCACAAAGGTCATAATTAAAACAGTGGCAATTATTTTGCTGAAAACACCTCATCAAGTTCGATAATATTGGGTGGCGACGGGCGAAATATTAATTGGGGCTTGCATAATAAATTGACGAATTTGTAAACGTTTAACCCCTTCCCAAATATATTTAAATAAATTGTAAATTGGGAATTTATCAATACTTTTAGGTATTGATATTAATATAGGATCAGCGTTCATCTGGACACAAGAAGAAGATTTCATAATTTTATAATTATTATTTTGAAACATCATCAATTCATCATTCATCATCAACAGCCGATGGACGTCCACAGCTGGACGCAGGCCTAATCCACTCACCAACCTTCTTGTCTGTCATGTCTTCGGTCTATCTAGTGGGGGGTCGACTAACACTGCGCTTTCGCCAATCCAGCATCTGGGGACTCCAACGTCTATTGGCTCTTCGAACTATAAGTACCTTTTTAAATTGTTCCCTTTTTAAACAGCAACTATTGAACTTCTTGCCGGCTCTTCACAGCAGAGCCTTTTTGTAAAGTCTTTACAAATAGTTAACTTGCAAATTAAGCTTACTTTGCGTCACAGAGGAAATTAAATTTAAAGCAAGTTGAATGAACTAAGTGACTACAAGTTAAAGGGATTACAACAAATCCTATGTTCGTCTAAGCAAATGCGCTAACAAATGGAGTCATTTGTTATTTCAAATCTGCAAAGCCAGGCTATATTTTACACAGACTGACCGTCTCGTAGCTCCAACTACACCCTGGAGACAGTGCATCATTCGGACTTAAAAACGACGTAGATTTATTACAGGTGAGTGTACATTTCAAAACGTAGCACATATCAATTGTCATTTGCAAATCCGTTTTAAGTCCTCTTTTTATCAGAACTATTGGTATTGGAATTATCTGTAGTTTCAAATTTGGCTAAACATCTACACAACCATCCATCTAAACATTCATACATCATTCTATAAAAACTTTCGGTCTTCACACCAAAGAGATTTTGTACATCCTGCGCTTGGTTTTCCTCCAGGACCTAGCCATACCATACCATGCCTTAGACCAACGATGGACTCATCCTATAACCGTGTGGGGTGAGTTCATCGTCGGTCTGAAGTTGAATACCGCTTTATTTTTTGTGCTCTTCACAAACATTGTTACCTTTATCCTATTACTAGCTGACCGCGCACGGTTTCACCCACGTGGTTCCCGTTCCCTTGCGAATGTGGGGATAAAATATAGCCTATAGCCTTCCTCGATAAATGGGCTATCTAACAGTGAAAGAATTTTTCAAATCGGACCAGTAGTTCCTGAGATTAGCGCGTTCAATCAATCAAACAAACAAACTCTTCAGCTTTATAATATTAGTATAGATACGGAACCTGCGTTAGTTCAGTCAACTAAACCTCTTAAATTCTTATTACGAAATTACTCATAACTTCATAAATAATTGCAAGCCAAAGTACATAATACTAAGTACATTTTCAAAGCTCAGTAACAAATTCTACAATCATTTGTTTAACAACTATATTAATAACAGTCACTCATTTGAGTCACTCAACTTCGCTGTCGGCTTTAGAATAGTCTGTAGCTCACAACGAGTAACGCTCGGGAGATTAACCGCCACTCAAACGTCTAGTTGCTTTAAATGTATAAAACATCCGAACAATTGAAACTTTACCTCACGAACTAAAATAACGATATTCATAATAAATACTAAATTGAATAAATACAGTTTTGTAAAGTTTATGGAGCTTCCCATCGATATAAATCGTTAGATGGGCCCCTCCATACTAAAGAACGCACAATTTTATGCCATTACCCAAAGACGTGCTCGCACATCTTATCTTAGTACATAACATGCGCATGCTGTGAGTGGACGTGGACTTAAAAAAATATTTACTGTTTTTTCTTATTTTAATCTCTTAATTATGCCTCCGTGTTCATTTTGGAAGTGTAAAAACACAAACCACAACATGAATAAAGAGAAATGTGTTACGAGTGATGACGTACTCAAGTGAAACCGATGACAATTCCGCGACGCTTTGAGGTCCATCTAACGATCTACGATCGATGGAGCATCGATACTTGATGCTTATTTGACAGGTCACGTGATTGAGCTATCGCATCTGTCATTACTATACATTTTTACCGACAAAGACGTACCGCCAAGCGATTTAGCGTTCCGGTACGATGTCGTGTACAAACCGAAAGGGGTGTGGATTGTCATCCTACTCCTAACAAGTTAGCCCGCTTCCATCTTAGATTAGATTGCATCATCATTTACCATCAGGTGAGATTGTAGTCAAGGCCTACTTGTACAGAATAAAAAAAATTAGAGGATTTAGGCCAAGAGTCCACCACGCTGGCCAAATGCAGACTTCACACACGTAGAGAATTGAGAAAATTCTCAGGTATGCAGGTTTCCTTACGATGTTTTTCCTTCGCCGTTTGAGGCACATGATATTTAATTTCTTAAAATGCACCTAACTGAAAGTTGGAAAGCCCCGGACCGGATTCGAACGTACGCCCTCCATTCTCTTCGAATCGGTGGCAGAGCAATATACACTGGGCTATCACGGTTCAATATACTTTTATAATAAAATAAACATTATCGCACCGGAATGCAATATTGCTTGGTGCTACCTCTTAGTAAGTAGAGCAAGAACTAGCCACAGCCAAAGCCGACAAGACCAGATCTGATAAAATTAAGAAAATATTAAATCCTAAATTGAAACCATCTGCCAACCGAACCCAACTCCTCTATGTTGTAGGCCAAATATTAACAACTGCACCAGAACGGTTGTCTAGGTATTATGCAGCTATACCAAAGCTATACCTAAAGTTTTCACTTTCGCTGTCAAGTTACTTCAGATTTATAAAGCAGTCGAGTAATTGAAACCCCGCAATTTCTAGCGCTCGCGAACTTCGCATTGGTGTAATGCCTTGAATTTGTATTAAATTACACTTCGAAACAGATTATGCTAAAGAGATCTAGTTGGATTTATTTTATTTTATGCTTTTTAAAGAAAGTTTGCGTCTACTATCATCAGGGATTTCACTTGGAAGGGTTTTAGAGATGATAAACGAGCATGTGCTGCATCTGATGATAAGTGAATATCGCTATTCATTATTTTTTTCAGAAGCAATTACTGTGTTTTCAGCGTTTAAGAGATTACTTTTTTTCTCTTCAATAAAACGCATTTGTATTTATTTATTATGAAACACTGCTAAAGCTCTGTCTTTGAACTGTTTGGATGGTGCTGCGTTGCAAGAGCCAGCTAATGACTAAGGGCCCCGTATGGGTTCGAAGCTTGTTGGGCATACTCCGACATCGTATTACGAGAGTTTTAGCAGTGTTTCATTATAAATTAATATGAATAACACTCCTAATAGTTTAAACTCTAAAAAACGTAGGTATTTAATTTGTGTAATTTTTAAACTTTATTATGTCAATCAATAGCTTCGTACTTTTAGTCTTTGTGTACTTTCAATTCTTGTTTTTTCTTCAAAAAACTTAAAAAAAAAAACTTATTAAATTGTTTCACATCTTAAACTATATCTTTACAACATAGCATAACATATAGGGTGTAAAAGCACCCTAATGACATTAAGGCACTGCAGGCGTAAGCGATGGGCGGAAAAACGCTGCGACGGGAACAGATAAAATTAATGACCAGAGCGGTTTGACCACAGACACAAATTTAGCTAGATACCCCAAGTCGCTCAAACAAGCATACACTTAAAAATCAAGTGTCAAGTCTATTCGTTGCAATATCTACTTATTTTTATAACAACCTATTTTCTTTTTTGAATCCCAAAAATTTTAATTACATTTAGGTACTAATTTTTATTTTATTTTATTCAATTCGGACCTTTATTTACTTTTTAGTAATTTTAAATAAGCTTTATTTATTGTTTCGCAAGAAATTTACATGGTTGGGTGTCTTACCACCTAAAACAATAACCGGCGTCTAACTAAATACAATTCTTTGGGATCGAGTAGATGCTACCCGACTTTGTGGGCGTTATTCAGGGAAACGGTTAAATCTTAATAGTTAATAGCTGAACCGATGGACTTCCGGACAAAAAAATTGTATTTTCACTCCTCTGTGTCAAAAAGTCTGTAAGACGAAATAAGTAGCATTTTAGGATCCAGAGAAAAAGATTAATTTTTAGTTTTACTTGCAACAAGGCTATAAAACCAACGACGATTCTAACTCGCACTTGTCTGTTTTTTTGTTAGTAACCCAGATTATTAAATCTTATTCTCGTATCTTTAATCTATTATTCAAATCCTTATAAATTTCTATTTTACTGTAATACTTGCGCAATGTAATGTAATTTAATTGAGAGACAAAACAAATTAATGAATTCGCATCGACTCGATAGCGGGACTCGCGGAGACCCCAGACCACTCACCCTCGTTGAGGCTTTTATGCAAAATTAATTAAGAGTTTACGAAAATATGTTTCATTTTGATCGAAAATTATGTTAAGGATTTGTTTAAACGCCGACGTTTAACTAAACGTGAACTTTTAACACTAAGGCATGGCTTCACTTTTTGATAAGTAAGAAAGTAATTTTTTATTCACATGTTTTGTCTTTGTCATTTGACATAAAGTAAGAAAATGACAATCTGACACTTAAAATCAGACACTTATCATGCTAAGGCATCAGGTGCCAGGTCTTTTTAGTTTGTCATTTGTTTAAGTCAAATCATATAATATAATACACTATGCACAAAAATTAAGGGAGCAGAAAAAAAATCCAAATTTTTGGGGGATTTTCAACAGGCTGTAACTTATACAAAAATGGTCGTACAGCAAAAAAAAAATACCAAAATTGTAGCTCTAAGTGTGTAGTTTTTGGATCTGAGTTTGAAAATTTTTTTTTGAAAATATTTTTCGAGTAATCATAAGAAAACCACCGAAAAAAAATTTTTGAAATTTTTTTTGGTTTTTTTTTTAATCTACGGACGTGGAAAAAATTTTTTCGACTCAACCTCCATATGGACCGGATAGCTTGTTTATTCAGATTTAATTTTGTTTTTTTTAAATCTCGATACGAGCATTTCTCGCTGAGATATCGATGTTTGAATGGAAAAAGATCATTTTGTCTTTGATTACCAATATCTCAGCAACCAATGATTGCACAGAAATTTAGAGGTTGGTTTTAAAAACTTGAATAAATTTTCTACAAGGATTAGCAATTGAATTTTGAAAAAAAATTTTTTTTTCAATCATTACATGAATTTGAAAAAGCATCCAAAAAAGGGCTTTTTGTCGTTTTTTGGAAAATCAAGCGCCCAATCAAAAATATTGCGGAAACCACTGACGTTAAGTGTGCCTTTTACTGTTCAATATACCCACAAAAACCCTACAAAGTTTCAATTCAATCCAGCCAACCGTTTTTTTTCCCACTTGATCGAATTTTTGAAAAAATTAAAGGAGCAAGAATTTCGCTCTGAAAATGTCATAATTTTTATAATGCGGGCTGTTATCAGGAGCAGAGGTGGCAATACGCGGTATTAGCACAACACACACACACACACACACACACACACACACACACACACACACACACACGCACACACACATCTTCGGAGAGTGAGTTTGGAGTCCCAAAATACTGTGGAAGTGACGAACCACAGTGTCTCAATCTCTGATAAAACCCACACACATACACGTGCGCAAGCACAAAACCGTAAATCCGCCGTGCAACCTCCACGTGGTACGCTTTGGGTAACGCTAATATCGGCGGTAATTTTTTTTTTTAATTTTTTTTAATTTTTATCAAAAATGAAAAAATTTTTTTTTTTTAATTTTTCTCTCAATTCTGTATTAGTGACTTGAAAAATTTAAGAAAAAAAAAATCGAAAATTTTTGAGAAACAAAAAAAAAAATTTTTATTTTTTTTTCAATTGGCCCAAATCAAAAAAAATTAAAAAAAAAATTACCGCCGACATTAGCGTTACCCAAAGCGTACCACGTGGAGGTTGCACGGCGGATTTACGGTTTTGTGCTTGCGCACGTGTATGTGTGTGGGTTTTATCAGAGATTGAGACACTGTGGTTCGTCACTTCCACAGTATTTTGTGACTCCAAACTCACTCTCCGAAGATGTGTGTGTGCGTGTGTGTGTGTGTGTGTGTGTGTGTGTGTGTGTGTGTGTGTGTTGTGCTAATACCGCGTATTGCCACCTCTGCTCCTGATAACAGCCCGCATTATAAAAATTATGACATTTTCAGAGCGAAATTCTTGCTCCTTTAATTTTTTCAAAAATTCGATCAAGTGGGAAAAAAAAAACGGTTGGCTGGATTGAATTGAAACTTTGTAGGGTTTTTGTGGGTATATTGAACAGTAAAAGGCACACTTAACGTTAGTGGTTTCCGCAATATTTTTGATTGGGCGCTTGATTTTCCAAAAAACGACAAAAAGCCCTTTTTTGGATGCTTTTTCAAATTCATGTAATGATTTAAAAAAAATTTTTTTTCAAAATTCAATTGCTAATCCTTGTAGAAAATTTATTCAAGTTTTTAAAACCAACCTCTAAATTTCTGTGCGATCATTGGTTGCTGAGATATTGGTAATCAAAGACAAAATGATCTTTTTCCATTCAAACATCGATATCTCAGCGAGAAATGCTCGTATCGAGATTTAAAAAAAACAAAGTAAATCTGAATAAACAAGCTATCCGGTCCATATGGAGGTTGAGTCGAAAAAATTTTTTCCACGTCCGTAGATTAAAAAAAAAAAACCAAAAAAAATTTCAAAAATTTTTTTTCGGTGGTTTTCTTATGATTACTCGAAAAATATTTTCAAAATAAAATTTTCAAACTCAGATCCAAAAACTACACACTTAGAGCTACAATTTTGGTATTTTTTTTTTGCTGTACGACCATTTTTGTATAAGTTACAGCCTGTTGAAAATCCCCCAAAAATTTGGATTTTTTTTCTGCTCCCTTAATTTTTGTGCATAGTATAGAATAAAATATATAGATAGATATATTTTATTCTATGTCGAAAGATTGTGAACTGCAACATACTGCTTACAATTTAACGTGTTATTATTCGGTAGATTATAAGGAAGAACGTGCAAATAAAAAAATAGAAAATATAGCCCATCACATTGAAAGCGTTATTCTAAGCGAAGTTGCAAGCTTTCAATATTACATTAAAAAAAGGAAATTTGTACGAGTATGTACTTAGAATATATGGAGGAATATGGAAGAGGAATAGACCTCTTCCATATTCTTCCTATTCTCTATGCATTGGACCATAAAACAAAATGCACGTGCACAAAGCAAAGGCGCCATTGACAAAGGTACGAATACGTCACACCCAGCGTAGTCCGTTGTAAAAGGCTCGCCCAATTAGTGAAGTCTTTCTATCTTCACTAATGATACACTCATATTTCAGTGAGCGCACTCATTCTTACTTCCTCGACTGTAATGTAGGCTAGCGGTGCCTGCTTCACTCAGAAAACAACTTCCATATTTATATTTTACAAGCCTTTATTTGACTTGCCCTATTAGAGTCAAATCTTGGAAGGTTTTTAGTGTTCTATACTTCTAAAGGCAAAAAGGAAATAATATCACTTCAATCGGACTATCTGCGTGTCCGTCAAGACCTTTTTTCTCAGGTATAAAGTTGAAATTAATGCCAACTAATAAAATCTACGCTGTGCTGTGGAAAAATTAAATCTAGAGGTTTTCGTAATCAAAAGAAATGGCTGATTGTTTTTTGTTAAGCCATGATGCAGCTCAAAGTGGAACGCGCTTGCCAACTCTTGACTTGAAGATATCCATATTGAAATTTAATAATGGCACAACTTCATGTTCGATCAAACTCTAATTTGGTATGCCTACTAAGTAGAGTAAAATGTATTTTTAATAATTTGCAGGAGCAAAGAAAAAAAGTTAATGACTATGAAGTCATATTATCCTTTTTCAGATACTACCATCCTTTGATGATGATTTGACATAATTAAAATATTGAAAGGCAGCGAAAATACATACTACGCCATCCCCGAATCAAAAGTAGGATAATAAAAATATTGATGATTTCCGAAAACAGCTTTGTTTGGACACATGTATTTAATTAAATTGTTTGTTTATATTACGAACTCCAATATTCTTTTTTTCAATAAAAAAAAGGTTCCTAAGTGAACATTTTCTGTTAGTGGAAAACGAAATCAATTTGTAGAAGAGCGAGTTTTAGTAGGTAGAAGTTTTAATAGAATTTTTTCTCAGCGGTTTTGCTATGTAAAACATTTATTTGGAACGGACATTTCGTTATACCTAATAACGAAATGTCCGACTCAAAACCTAGTACAAGATTTGATAAAATAAAATAATATATAAAACGAATTCGAAAGTAGGTATTAATTATTTCCTAGTTATTATTATTGTTTAAAGATCAACGCATGAACGTAAAATATTAATTAAACGAACTTATCCGTACCAACGTGAAAATCTATTATATTTCTCATAAGTATCCATTTGTCATATTATTATAGGACTCACTAAGTGATTACTAATATAAGAAAACTAATGTTGAACAAAGGTTATGATTCACAACACTTGTCGGGACAACTTAATTAACAAATCAAACTGTAACCCAAATAAGATCCTAGAATGGCAGAGAATGACCTTGAGTGAAGTCACGTACTTGCGAACGATGTGTGTAGGGTTAAAGGTACCTTTGACTGATATCAAACACTCCCCTTTTCCACTCAAGTCACTCTCCCCGCCTATCCCAAGTAACCCATAAAGAATTACACAACAAGAGATGTGGACGGCTCGAACGCCACGATCACACTGAAGCCAACACGAGATCGAGCGACGTTATATCCGTCACAGACTACTATTTCCAACACTAAACGGCGATAACAATATAAGTAGTTAAATTAGTTAAATACTATTAATGTAAATAATTATCATAAAATAATCTTTCCTCCGACTTTAAAATGTGCTTAGGCTTCCTAATTATTCCTTATCATAATTTACAATTAGACAAGATCACAGCCTTATTAGAAGGCTCAAAGTCACTCAGTGGGCGATGGAACGAGCTATGCTTGGAGCTTCTCTGCGTGATCGAATCAGATATGAGAGATCCGTAGAAGAACCAAAGCCACTGACATAGCTGAGCGAGTCGCGAAACTGAAGTGGCAATGGGCAGGCCACATAGCTCGAAGAGCCGATGGACGTTGGAGTCCCAAGGTCCTGGAATGGCGACCCCGCACCGGAAAGCGCAGTGTTGGTCGACCCTCCACTAGGTGGACCAAGGATATCAAGCGGGTTGCAGGGAGCCGCTGGATGCTGGCGGCTCGAGATCATTGTGCTTGGAGGTCCATGCAAGAGGCATATGTCCAGCAGTTGACGTCTATCGGCTGATAAGGTAAGGTAAGATTACAGCCAAGTTAACTTGACCATGACCATACTTGAATAAAAAATGTTTTAATAAAATGTACATTCGCCCCTAACTAACACACTAGTAAATTTCGAAGTACACTCGAATTTAATTAAAAAAATATAACATGTTGAAGCCCGACCTTTCCACTTCACAAATAAATTTATTAATATTATTTACCGAGGTACTTCTGGTTTCGTTCGCCCGAATATTTAAAGTACCGAAAAAATTGGGAACAGGAAATTATTTTAATTGAAAAAAAAACTTAGCTGCTTAGTTAATATACTATGTTAAAGAATCTAATAACCCGTGATGCCTTCAAATCAATCAAATGTACCTATATTATATGCTATCATCATTAAAAAGGCCTCCCCTGTAGAAGAGGGTTATGGAGCTTAAACCACCACACTGGTCCAATGCAGGTTGGTGGGTAGGGTAATAATATTTTTACAATTTAAGATCACTATCTGAATTTATGATAATGATTAGGATTAACATAGTCTCCGAGGCAGTGTAACCGCTGACTTGGGGTTTAGAATTTATACTTTCATAAACGAATTCTCATATCCCGACCCAGGTCTCGAACCCAGAACATCGTGTTTCGGAGCCACATAGGCTAACCGCTAAACCAACGAGGGAGTCTATAAAGTAGTTAGGCTATAGAATAATGTAACAAGCTGAATGTTTATGAGCCAGTGCTCCAACAATTATTTTTATACAATGACAAGTTAGGCCTGGACTGCGATCTCACTTGATGATAAGTGACTTTGCAGTCTAAGATGTATATTAACTAATCGAGAAACAAATGATAGATGCTCTAGAAATGTGGTGCTGGAGAAGAATGATTCGCATATTCTGGACACAGTTCCGATCCAACATTTCAATCCTCCAAGAACTGGGCATCAAACAGCGTCTTTCTTCTATAGTCCAATGTCGCATACTGACTTTCTTTGGTCATATCACACGTAGAGATGACACGTCCATAGAGAGACGTGTGGTGCAAGGAAAGGTGGAGGGCACAAGAGCACGTGGCAGGTCACCAATGCGCTGGACTGACCAAGTAAAAACCACTCTCCATGGATCGCTCCACGAATGTGCTAGGAGAGCCACACTACGGGAGGAATGGCGACGGATAGTGAGGCTTGCCACCACACCCAAATGACGACCACGACCACTCTGTCAAGAGTGTAACGACAAAGAAGAAGTCTAAGATGTAAGCGCATCTCATGTAAGAAGTCTAACTTGTGAAAGTTACAAGCTTTTTCTACCCATAGCTCTAATGGATTATATGCGGCATAGTTCCGGAACGTTAAATCGCTTGGTGGTACGTCTTCGCCTGTAACTAACTATGGCCGAAGCCTACCACCAGACCCTACCTGAATTCATGGGTCCAGGTTTGATTTTATTCAATCAGGTTTGGATGGACCATTAACCAATCGTCCAATTAAAAAAGCGTTTTTTTTCAAGGTATGAGAATTCATCACTTAGCTTCATGGTAACCTTTGGAAATGCACTATTAAAAAATACCACTTTAAAGGTCTCGAGCGATAGAATTTTAGATGAAGGGTTTTTTGGTTCCAAATCGTAAAAAAAAATGTAATACTTATACAATTTCCGCGATAACTGAAATACGGATTAATTTCCGTAAAGATAAGCATCACAAGAATCGAACGACGATATTTAACTAAGGACTAGCATATGACCGCGGCTCCGTCCTTGTGAAATTATGTTTATAAAATTGCAATTTTTATGATATATATGAAAAATCCTATATGTTAAGTCGTTTCTGAAAGAGCTACAGCTACAGAACTCTGTCTGAAAAACTTTAATCTTTATGATAATCTTACATGGCTTGAATTAATACATCACCGGTGTAGCACCGCCTTCAAAGTGATCAGCAGGTAGAACGTAATATGATGTTATTTTTCGCTTTTTAGTTTAGTTGGTACGATTTCTGTTTTTGAAGCCGGTTGTATTTTTTGTGTATTCCATTTTCTATTTTGGCTTTGTTTTATTTTTTTGTGTGAACGCTTCTTCAAAGCAAAACAGATTATCACCGGCATTTTTTTAGTTGTTCTTCTTTCTGGTCTGGACTTACTTACTAACTTTTTGCTTGGTGGGAGGCCTCGGCCGTGGCTAGTTACGAATCTACCGGCAAAGACGTACCAAGCGGTTTAGCGTTCTGGTACGTTGCCGGTAGAAACCGAAAGGGGTGTGGATTTTCATCCTACTCCTAACAAGTTTGCCCGCTTCCATCTTAGATTGCATCATCACGTACCCTAAGGTGATATTGTAGTCAAGGGCTAACTTGTAAAGAAAAAAGACAAAGTAACTAACAAGCTAAAAACATATTATTTTTACCTTTTTTATAGAACAATAAAATAACACCATATAAATAAAAAAAAAATTATACGTTTTAAAAAGGTCAAAGCCCACTTTCACCTTGGCATAGTCACTTTACAAGGGAGATTCAATTAAGAGACAAAACAAATTTATTATTTTCTTAACAAGGTGATAACGGAATTTTAAGCGCCCGAGACCTTCATTCCTGCCTTCGTTAGAAATTTTACGTGAAGTAAGTAATAAATTCCCGTTTTAATGTAACACATTTTAAGTAAGAATAAAGACATTTAAGAGCCCGCGCTATAAATTGAGTATGGTTTAGAAAAGTTACACTTACGTAATTTATCTCTATTTAGTGTAAAAATTATTTTTAACAAAAAAATTGAGCGTTGAGACAATAATTATGACGCTCTCATCTTTTAAATCATGATAGCTCAGTGGATATAACCGATTCTGGAGGGCGTAGGTTCGAATTTGGACATTGCATGCAATGAGGAGTTTGTATTTTAAGAAATTAAATGTCGTGTGACTGTCAAAAATGGTGAAGGAAAAACATCGTGAGGATACCTGCATACCAGAGAATTTTCTTATTTCTCTGGTATGAGCTCGGGGTTCGAGTCCCCGGTCCGTTGATATAATATAATATAATAATATAATAATTCGGTATTATATTCGTCAAACAACTTTTTACTTCAAACCTGCCAATATTTTTTGCGCCTAAATATTATTTTAACATTCAGACAATTACTTCTTCAGGGACATCTTTCCTATAGCTCGGCAACTTCGTTCGTAACACTCCCGATGGTCCGCGCGGGCCGAGGGACATGTAGCGATGACTGAAAACCCACGACTGATGCACCTCACATCCCCGCACGCACGATCCCCCCCCCCCGCATATCATGCGGTGGGATGGCTGACATCCACGAACTTGCCTGACTATAATAATACATCGTCTAAATCCGGCCGCTCAGAATATTACATTTCTGACAGTTGGGCGATGTAAAATAAGAGAGAGAGAAAGAGACGAAAAAAGGCATTTGTATTTGAATATGTTTGTCCCATTGGCACCTGTCAAAAACGCAATCTCTAAGCAGTCTTTAATTAATTTTTCTGTTGGTTGGTTTTCGGGTGGTTTTCAGCCATGACAGACTCTTGGAAAAACAAAACAATTTACGTCCAAATTAAAAATGGACTTTTTAAATCAATTTCGGTAAATAAACATTGTTTTAATTACGAGTAAGTTAAGGCGTCGGAATAAATTAATTAACTAACTGATAATGTATTTATTTTATGCATACCCCTCTGGATCTTTGGTGCTACCTCTAATTAAGGTTTTCACCTAAAAGTAATTGAAAGTATTTCAATCAAATCTTAAGCTTTAACATAGGTATTCTAAGTTAACTTTAATCTATAGAATTTGGCACCCACTTATAAAATCATTCATTTATTATCTTTTGTCGGCAAAATCGATAACAACACACATTATTTGTAATATTGAATTTGGCTCCTATTTACACATTTATGTTTTAATAGGATATTTTAATACTTTAAAACACTAAACATTAATACTTAATTAATTATTCTTTGAATAATAGTCAGTAGTCTTGTACGTAAATTAATTCTTTAGACATAATTTATGAGTGAGATTTTCTCGGAATTAATACAAGATTTGCAGCTTTATTCCTATTTATTTTCAATTACCTTACTCTCTATTAACACCACTTTTTTGGCAGTTTCCTCAAAATTAGTTTTCTTCTGAAAGCGACTGAATTAAAACTTAATTTTGAAATGGTGTAGCAAAAATGTTTTTGATATAAAAATTATAAAATTGTTTGGAACGAAAATGATAAGATTTTTATTATTAGTTATTTAATGTTTACATTGCTAATATATTTTATCAACAGCTTATTTTTTTATTTTATAGGGCCAGAGTTCTTTGGCCTGTTAGGGTGTTGACCTAGCACTGTAAACTTAGTATTAATTCATAATCTGACCCAACTTCAAACCTAGGACCTTGCGATCCGATGCCATGAGGCTAACCATTGTAACCATTGTAGCAACGAGACAGCAACATTTTATACCAAACAAGCGACACCCGAAACTTCGTACGCGTGGAATTCAGTTTTTCACAAATCCCGCGGGAATCATGGATTTTTCCGGGATTTAAAGTAGCATATGTTTTAATCCAGAGCAAAATCTATTACTATTCCAAATGTCAGCTAGATCGCTTCAGAAACCGCAGCGCAAAGGAGGAACAAACTTATACACAAACTTTCGCTTTTCTAACACAAAAAAAAAAAACTAAAACAACACGTAACAACAAAAAAAAGAAACCAAGATATAGCTTAATTAGACCTATAAATAGAAATATGTACGTTACACGAAATTTTACCATACAACCCACAGAACGTCACGACCATTCCCGTGGGCATCCATTCATTCGCTCTCTGGTTTATGGCCAATGAACTGAAGAAGCCCGGCAATCACCGCCAGGGGAATGAACTCGAGCTTTTGTTTGCTAAGCCAAACTCACTGTCTTCGTTACATCTTACGATAAAATAAAGCTCATAGTTATTTATGTTTAATTTAAACTCAAACTTCTATGTAAACAGTATAAAACCACCTTTTTCATTTTAATACAACAAGAATAGCAATGGCTAGACTTACCTCATTAAAAGGCTAAAAGTCTCCCAGCATGGCAAGTAGATTAGTATAGATATGTTACGTGCTTACAAAGTCCCTGTGACTTTGAAAAGTGGTACGAAATTGGCTACTCTCACTGAGCGCACCGTAAGAGCCGCGATAGCCCAGTGGAAATGACCTCTGCCTCCGATTCCGGAGGGTGTGGGTTCGAATCCGGTCCGGGGCGTGCACCTCTAACTTTTCAGTTGTGTGCATTTTAGGAAATTAAATATCACGTGTCTCAATCGGTGAAGGAAAACATCGTGAGGAAAACCTACATGCCAGAGAATTATCTTAATTTTCTGCGTGTGTGAAGTCTGTCAATCCGCATTGGGCCAGCGTGGTGGACTATTGGCCTAGCCCCTCTCATTCTGAGAGGAGACTCGAGCTCAGCAGTGAGCCGAATATGGGTTGATGACGACTGAGCGCACACACGCACAATTATGTGTTTACTTACATTTTATACTCATGTATATATGTAGTTTTAACACTTCCTGAACGAACAACTCGATATTGTAGACAATATGTATTATTTGTTAATAACTTTCATGGTTTACAATACGACTAAATGAAATTAAGACAATTAGCCACTTTTTGCCCATCAGTTTTGACGAGCTAGTGACATATCTATAGTATAAAATATCGTTGGATTAAGTAATAATTGGGTAGCCAATTATAGAGGTTAGACCGTGGTAGCTGTGGAAGGTAGTAACTTTCAAGTATAAAACGTGGGCTTTGATATTTTCTATGGGATATCATGAAGAACTATATATCCAGTCGCCAGATTTTCGCTTCGCTAGAGACCCATAAAGGCTTATTAAAACGTGGATTAGAAATCCTCAAATTTCTCGAAAGTAAAGTTAATTTTATACAGTAATTATTAAGTCCACTTTTCTTTCATTCTTTTCAAAATTGACGTTTAAATTTTAATCCGTGTTTATGAATAAGGATGTTAAAGTTGGATCTTTCACATTATGTTTCAAAGGCTTACCGCGAAGCTAAGAGACTGGCGACAAGATTTCTCATATAACTTATAAACTTTATATCGCTGCATTGCTTATTCTCCAGTAGGCTGTATTCGCGTACTATATAACTGACGCCTAGATATAGTATAGAAGTTTTTAATACTTTACGTGTCGTTTCGTTTCGTCGGCACACAATATTAAATTCCAACGCAGGTGCGCGCAGGGACGCGTTTGCCTGACTGAATTCGAAATGATGAATTTTTTTCGTGTTTTCTGAACCGTTAAAAGGTTAAAGACGTAAACGTTGTAGCGGTTTGTTTTTAATTGTTTCAAAAAATGTTCAGCTTTATAGACAGTCATAATTATCAACCCATATTCAGCTCACTGCTGAGCTCCAGTCTCCTCTCAGTGTGAGAGGGGTTAGGCCAATAGTCCACCACGATGTTCCAATGCGGAATGGCAGACACACGCATATAATTAAGGAAATTCTTTGGTATGCAGGTTTCCTCACGATGTTTTCCTTCACCGATTGAGACACGTGATTTTTAATTACTTACTTACTTTTATAGACACTATAAAAAAATAATATTGTTAAGTAAGATGTGTGTAAAATCTAGTCCAAAATTCATCTCACAAAAACATATCTAATTATCAAACAAACATTTTCCTTCCAAGAACATTCTTAATGAATTTGTTCTTATATATTCAATGCATACATCAACATGCCCAAGAGTATTTAAAATACCTATGTAAAAATGTAATAAGCCCCGTATTTGGGTATCGCATTGTACTCCAGTTGGCAATAAGTACAGAAGCGTAATCTTGTTCACAATGCCGACTTTTCCGGCTTTTCCGGCCTCTAACAATGACAAGTTTACTCTTGGCTTGTTCGGGAAACGGCCGCGGGGTGTTTAAAGGCATCGCTCATTTGACGATACCGCACCTCGCACGGTAACAACATCATCATTCAATTATGAACTTTAAAACAATGTTGTTTGCATTCACTTTACCGTGAAGAAAACAAAAGAGTAAATAGCGCCTTTGTGTGCTTACCGAATTTGACAGCAGCGGATACTCACTAAGCCTCAGTCGTTCGCTCTCAAGGTAAGCTCAAATTGAAGTAGGTAACTTTGCTGGACTGTGGCTTCTACTTAATTTTTTAACGCTTAGCATACACTGTCCATGAGGTCCATTAATCAAGTGTGCGATTCGCTCGATAGTGCGAGCATTTCACAAAAAATCATCAAATACAAGATGTTGTGCTTAATAAACTTTCTTCTAGTAATTGTTTAGGCACAAACACCTTTTCCCTAAAAGGTATCCACCTTTACCACCACACATTTAAACACCGCCAAGGGTACGTGCGGTGTTTTAATGTGTTACGACCTTTATTTTGTAAAAAACGAAGATTTATTGACGAAGTTTCGTACACTATGCTTAAAGATAAATGTTAGGCAATTTAAAATAACAGCTTTTAAATTAGAGGCTTTTCATTCTGTAGCTTTAGAGTAGCTTTAATGCTAGGTAAAAATGTTTCGTTGAGCTTGTCGATTGTGGTTGGTAAGCTTTTCGGATGCAGCTTATAAGATCCCAGGTTCTAATCCTGGGTCGGTCAAATGGAAATTCATTCAAAGTGGTGGTTTGGTTTCAAAATTAGATAGAATCTCAATAATCTATATGTATAAGTATATTGCTGATGTCCTTAAGTTTTCCTAAACCGAAGGTTGCCTGGAAGAAATCGGTACTTAGCGATAAGGCCGCCTTTTGTGTGCTGATCTCTTCTTAATATGTTTTTATTTCACTTATATTTCACTTGTCTTTGCGGTGTGCAAATAAAGTATATCTATCTATCTATCTATATCTATTCTTATTTGAAATAAATAAAATAACAAATTAGCTATATACATATAAGATAATCCAATAACTGTGTAAAATATACAATTTTTCAGTATCTAGTGTATATTATAGACCCAGAATCATTTGCGAATGGAGCGGACCTTTTAAAAATCGCTGCAAAGCCACATTCAATTCAATTTTTGAATGCAAATGGGCGCCTCGATTTGAGTGCAGGTTTAACGATTTACAGGTAGTAAATGGAGTAGACATTTTATCAACTGACTTTAAAAAATGTGGGTTTGTATTCGTTAAGTTACCTATTTTGAAAGTTCGAAAATTATTATTTTTATATTGACTACTGACTAGTCTTCTGAAAAAGATAACGACGTTAAGTTAAATTAAATTCAATACTATATGGTTTTATTTTATTTTACCAATTTTTAAACCCCGATACAAAAAGAGGTGTATTTTGAGTCTGACGTCGATGTTTGTATGTTTATGTGTGTCTAAAACTGATAAATTTTTTCAATGTATTTTTTTCATTTGAAGGCCAGTATTTTTTTTGATCCAACTCACATTTTTAACACCACTTTGGCTTTATGTTATGATATAAATAATTTCGGGTATAAAAGTCGTACTAGTCGTCGTCTAGTTAACCTTCAAAGGCTTTTCAAAATTTGAATTTTAACCCCTCGTATATTCACAATAATGCAACAATGTCACACATAAGACGATATTTATTTTAAAACACGGCTAAAACTCATGTAATACTTGCAATGTCCCAGTATGCTGGATTAGTTTCGAGCCCATATGGGCCCTTAGTCCTGAGCGGCACAATCTAAACTTGAATGAATATTCACGATAATTTAAATTTTAAAATTAACACCATACCTACTCACTATTATTTAGTGACATTAATAAATAATAACAGTGATATTAATTGCGTTCTTCTGGTATAAATAACAATTCCTCCTGCAAAATTTGTTAGACGAAGTTAGTAGCTAGTATTTTTATTTCTTTTATACGTAGTGAACCAATCCTCTTTATAGCCGGTCGAACTCTCAACACTATCGCTATGAATGGGAGCAGCGTCGAATAGCGATCAGAATTCAGATTTGAATGAGAGTTTCACGCTATTCAAGCATGATGGATACAATCGGGTCTATTTCTTTTTTGTTGAACGATATTCAAATATAATAAGAATGAGTTATTTTTACACCTACTTCTCAAAAACAGATAAACTGATGTGATAGCAGCGAGGTACGTTTCAATTTAAAACAATCCATTAGCTAATTTCCACGACTAGGTGAAATCAAATCAAATCAAAATTCATTAATTTTAATTAGGCTTAGTTTACAAGCATTTTGGACGTTTCAAAAATGCTTGTAAACTAAGTAATGTAATGGTTAAAGGTGATAATTAAAGTCTAAAACTTAGAACTCCGAGAAGAGTCCATAACAAACTCAGCCAAGGTTTATTTTGTTTAGACCACGTATATCTGTGGGATATACTTACTAGTAATTTACTATAGCTTGGCAACTTAGTTCGTAACACACCCGATGGTCAGCGCGGGTCGGGGGGCATGTAGCGATGAATGAAAAACGACGCACGACACGACGAAAAGCGACTGATGCACCTAACTTCCCAAAACGCAAAATTTCACACCCACGCAGTCTTTCCCCCGTCGCCCTCATATCATGGGAGTGTCATCAACAAACTTGCCAGACTATAATACGAGTAGGTATATCAGCACGTTCCAACTGCAACTTTTAGGGTTGAAGGTATGAAATGAATTGTATGAAAATCTTAAAGAGCGAAACAAGTCTCCAGTATCCACTAGTTTCACACAATTGAAACATTTGTTTAGAGTTGTGGCATTTGTATTGTGAAACCACATGACGCAGAGCAATCAATGGCGACACGTCATCAATCATGCAGCTACACGCTTTGTTATCGTTGATAACTACCCGCAATTGGTAATGAGTATTATCAATTGAGGGTAGTTAGTAGGGTAGGTAGTAAAGGTTACGAAAAGAACAAAGATGAAATTTGGCAAGGTAGTCTATAGTTAGTAGGTATCCGCTAAGAACGGATTTTGCGATAGGGCCGGATTAAAGAAGTTTAAGGGCGGACGAAGTTGCGGGCGTCCGCTAGTTACTGATATTATGAATAAAGAGGCAACAGTTATTTTTTTTTTAACCACCATCAATACTTTATATGAGTTAAAGGACTTAAAGTATATTACTTTTGTTGTGCATGTTAAATATATTTTTTATCTGACTAGAGGAACTAAAAAACTAAAGTTGGATACAGACAAACAAATTAGTAGATAACTAATTACATTCATGTCTAAAATTAATAAAAAGTAAGTAAGTAGTAAACCCATATTCGGCTCACTGCTGAGCTCGAAACTCTTCTCAGAATGAAAGGCCAAAAAAAGTCCACCACGCTGACCCAATACGGATTGGCAGACTTTACACGCAGATAATTAAGAAATTTCTCTGGTATGCAGGTTTCCTCATGATGTTTTCCTTCATCGTTTATATATTTTTTTAATATATTTTTTTTCTTAAAATGCACACTACTGAAAAGTACTTGGAGGTGCATGCCCCGGATCGGATTCGAACCCACACCCTCCGGAATCGGAGGGAGAGGTCATATCCACTGCGCTATCACGGCTCTCAGTCTAAGTCTAAGATTAAATCTATTCACTATATATATGAACTCCTAATATAATATTAGACTACGCGCCACAGAACGAGTCCTGTAGACGCGACGCTAATGTTTATTTTTTAGTGGCGGTCTTATTTGTGTAAAGCTCTGTCAATTTTAGTTCAGTTTTTAGCCGTTGGACTTCTTTTGTGGCGCGGAGTTTAATTTAACTTCTTAAACTTGTCTATGTGCAATCGATGATAATTTTCTGATGTTCTCTGTGACTTGATTGGTATCAGCGCCAACATACCTGTATTTATATTTTAAGTAGGTATATTGATAAAGTTTTTGTGTAAAAATAAATTCGCTTCAGCGAAAACACTGCCTTTGTCGTACCAATTAGATTCTATTACGGATTTTTCTTTGTTAACAATAGAATCGGGCTTTAGGGAAACATTGGCAAAAAAGGAATTTTTCGATTAGAAATTTACCAATTGATATTGTTATATCATTTGGAAAATTCAGTAATGAATGTTATTCGTTTTTGACATTACAACACTCTGAGAGCTTGCGATAGCCAAACTTCCTTCTTTTAACTTTTAGCTTTCTTTTTAAAGTTTGTCAGCTTTTACTTCTACCTTATGTAAACTATGTTAGCCAGTTATAGAGTTTGGGCCATAGCTTTGGAAGGAAGCAATCTTAAAGAGTTATATATACGAATTATGGATGAATAATGACAGCCGCGACCCTGCTTTCTGCATCCACGGCCGTGGGTTCGATTCCCACAACTGGAAAATATTTGTGTGATGAGCATGGGTGTTTTCCGGTGTCTGTGTGTATTTATACATTATGTAAGTATTTATATGTAGTACCTATATACTGCTATTATATATATTAATATTATAATATCAACTATCTTAGTACCAATAACACAAGCTACTCTGTATGCTTACTTTGGGGCTAGATAGTGACGTTTATGATTTATGTATGAATGTATATTTGTTACTCTTCATGAAACAACTATAAAATAGATTTTAGTGATTTTTTAATATAGGTAGATCAAAGATTTTATACTATTAGATAATATGTCACTAACGAGTCGAAACTGAGGCGAACAAAGATGGCTATAGTCGTACAGTAAACAACAAAAGTTATTTAAACAATGCGTAAATGTTATCGACTATGTCTAGTTGTGTTTAGAAAGTATAAAAACTGTTATGCATAAATATTAAAATGTAAGTAAACATAAAATGTTGAATAGCTATAAATTCACATCACTTTTTGCGGTGATTTTGTAGGCCCGTACCATACTATCACACTATCACACTAATATTATAATAATAAATAAATAATAAATAAATATACTTAAACAATACACATCACTATTTAGCCCCAAAGTAAGCATACAGAGTAGCTTGTGTTATGGGTGCTAAGATAGTTGATATTATAATATTCATATACATTTATATACTACATATAAATACTTATATATTGTATAAATACACACAGACACTGGAAAACACCCATGCTCATCACACAAATATTTTCCAGTTGTGGGAATCGAACCCACGGCCGTGGATGCAGAAAGCAGGGTCACTACCCACTGCGCCACGCGGCCGTCAAAGGCCGTTATTATAAAGGCGAAAGTTTGTGTGTAAGTGTGTAAGTATGTTTGTTCCTCTTTTACGCTGCGGCTACTGAAGCGATTTGGCTGAAATTTGGAATGAAAATAGATTTTACTCTGGATTAACACATAGATTACTTTTCAACCCGGAAAAATCTATGGTTCCCGCGGGATTTGTGAAAAACTGAATTACACGCGGACGAAGTCGCGGGCGTCCGCTAGTAGTTTATAATATCGTTGCGGTAGATTATACTCTGAAGTATAAGCTACTTTTAATCTCGTAGAAAACATGGCTCCCGCGGAATTTATGAAAAACTGAATTTTACACGGTTATAGTGTTGAGCGTCTGATAAATAGTGGTTAATGAAGTTTGTAGCATATTTTCCTATAAAAAGTTTATCTTAATCGTGACAAAGAGCTATAAATACAAAGTGTAAAGGAGCTCTCTGGTAATAACAAGGAGGTAGCGATTATTATGCCAACTCAGTACGAACGTTAATTGACGATTGCCGAACTTTTGTCGAAAGAAAACTTATCGCCTAAGTTATTAACTTTGTTTTTTTTTTGCGAGAAATTCGTGCCCACAGAGTTGCCCCATAAAGTTAGAATAAAAACTCGATTTAAATATTAAATATTGTATTGTTAAAATTTCTTTTTGTCTTAATTTTCGCAGACGTTTTTGTTCTAATAAGTCGGTGTAACTTTCTCAAAGATTTTCAATGTATTATATTTTTAACGTTGTAAAAGTATATACTCGTAAAAAGGTATGCAGTTATAAAGTGACCTATGGTTCCGAGACTTGGTCGCTAATTATGGGCCTAATAAAGATGTTCAGAGTCACACAGCGGGCGAAGGAGCGAGCTATGTTCGGAGTATCTCATGCGTGATGAATCAAACATAAGGAGATCCGCAGAAGAACCAAAGACAAATAAATGGATGTTGGGGTCCCAAGATGCTGGGATGTCTCACCAGGCCCCTCACCAGGTGGACTGACGACATCAATTAGGTAAGTCAAAGAGATTTGCTGGATGCAACATAATACAAAATATCATCACATTAAAATGCGTATTAAATAATATTAATACTTTAATATAGGTACCTTATAGTTATACTTATTGAACAAAGTCACTGTCAGACTTTTTAAATGCGCAACGAATTTTTATTCGGTTCCCATCAATAGATTGAGTGGTACAAGATTATGATTTGTGAAAAACTGAATTCCGCGGGCGTCCGCTAGTAGTTTGATAAATATGTAGTGGTGCAGGATTTCTAAGCGGACAAAGTCACGGGCGTACGTTGGTACGTACAAAAACTAATTGTTCCCTCTTCCCTTACGCGGTCTGCTGTTTTACTGTGATGAAACTCATGAAATGTCCTAATTAAATTCCGCATAATTCCGCGAACGTTAGAGGAAATTCTTTTTGATTTTCCTCTTTTACGAGAGTTCTTTATTGCGCGAATTCTCCCGTACTGAGTATAATAATTATGGCTTCGATAGCGATATAGAAGCATGGTTCAAGTAACTTAGCCGTACCTACCTATAACATAAGTATTCTTCTCTTGGTAGACGTTTTATCTTTGGTTGTAGTGGTAATGTTTACATATTGCATATAAATAGACTCGTTTGTATGTGAGAGTGTAGGATCAATTGTGGAAAAAGTTTCCGTTTTCGTATCCTATAACACCCGGAAATAGTGTCCGAGTAACTTCCCAACGGTGAAAGAATTTTTACAAATTGGTTCAACATGTACGGAACCTATTCAATGCAAAGAAACATACAATATTTATAATATTTTCTCTTTATAATATTTGTTTGGACAATAGCCTTTATTTAAAAATCTTACATGAAATTATTTACAAAAGTGAATAAGAATAATTCAAGGCAAGGGTGAATAGGCATCTTCTGGGCAAACGCGCTTCATCTTATACCTCATTATTGATTACGATCAGGCATAATTGTAGTCAAGCACAAGCCTATCCAACATAAGAAGAAAAAAGTTATTTGACACCGGCTCGTGAAAATTATCTTGATTTCAGTGGTTTGAGCTGTGAGCAGTCAGCAACGAATGCATTTTATATAAATTAAAAAATATATATTCCTTTATTTTCTCTAACATGTTATTATAAAGTGTACGGATCACTTAACACAGTTATATTTATAGTGATCACACCCTCATCAGCTGGGCCACAGTTCACGGTCGATAATTTTCCTCTTTTAATTAACGCCGCGCCGCCGAGCTCGAGCGAGCAGAATACCAGCGATCACAGTGGCCTTTGCGGCTATCTTAACTTTGTTATACATACTACAGACATGCCCCGACTTCGTACGGGTTCGATGTAATGTTTTGACACTCTAAATTTCTATTGTAATTGTAAAATAAAAAAAAAACATGTTCCTCCTGGATGGTCCCTGGAAGGTCACATACGACACAGGCTAACCTAGAGTAGGTGTCAAAGCACCCCTCAGATCTAATATACACTTAGTTTTACGTAATGATACTGTAACTTTTAATAAAAATAAATATATATTAATAAACGAAAACTGTAAAATATTTAAGATTATTGTAACATTGTATTCTATGTAATTTGTAATATCGCATTGTTTTATTTTATCCTATTCTTATTCATATATTTAGTTATCCTGTCACTGTAATTATATAACTACTGTGTATTTATGATTTGGAAATAAATTTAATTTAATTTAAATTTTAATGTACTGTAATATTGCAAACTGTTAGAGTTGAAATTTCAGATTCGATTTTTAAACAATTTACCTATTTTAATATACTCAGAGGCACAATTATCCGCTCACTTTAATATACTCGCGTCATATTAAAGTAGGCGGATAATTGTGCCTCTGAGTATTTATATATGCAACGTAGTACAGATAATCACGTGATGTTGATCCCATGAACAAATACAATTCACTTGAAAATATTCTTGAAAATATTTACAGGTTTCATTTAATTGTAAAGATTACAACATTAATTAATTTTTAAGTAGATCTGCTTTATAGGTTTATACTTACTACTGTTAAGTATTTAATTGTTAATAGCTATTTCATTATTAGTTATCCTTCTAATATTATAAGTGCGAAAGTTTGTATGGATGTTTGTTACACTTTAGCGTCGCCACTACTAAAGGGATTTGCCTGAAATTTGGAATGGAAATAGATTTTACTCTGGATTAATGCATAGGCTACTTTTTATCCCGAAAAATCCATGGTTTCCCGAGATTTCCGAAAACTGATGATTTTGTTGATATGAATGTTTGTTACTCTTTCACGCCTCAACTACTGAACCGAATTAACTGAAATTTGGTATTGAGATATATTATAGTATGGATTAACACATAGGCTATTTTTCATCCCAGAAAAATTCATGGTTCTCTAGGGATTTGTGAAAAACTAAATTCCACGCGGACGAAGTCGCGAGCGTCCGCTAGTTAATAGATATTTCTATCACTCGTAGTTACCTTAAAAAACAAACAGCACTGAAAGAAAACTGGTTTGTAACAAACAACAAATTCATAACCGCTATTATGAAATCGATTTTAACTTTAATAATCTTGAATAGCGTAATTAATCTACAGCAAATTAGATCGCAGGATGACCGCCCGAAGATTCTTAAAGCAAGATTATCCTGCCAAGGTATTAAGACGCACCATCAATTTAATTAAGTTGAAAGTTATATAGCTGATCTTATACTACGAGTGATCCTCTGTTACTTAACCAACCGCCTTGTTGATACACCTATTGTCTATGGCTTAGAACTCATGTTTGTTAAAAAAATATATAATTTTTTACACGCTTTATATTTAGCTTAACTTTTAACAATGTATTTAAGAAAATCTTGTCTTAATTTGACCCACTTTCCGGTCTTCGATTAGGATGAAATTTTGCACATGCTCTGCGTTCTGATGACAATACATGACTAGCTAAGAAACGTCATTACAAACCCAAAATGGCGGCCTCCCCAATCACTTGTAACTATGTAAGAAAGACAAATCTTGAAATTTTAATTTGACCCACTTCCCGGTCTTCGATTAGGATGAAAATTTGCACACGCTCTAAGTTCTGATGACAATACATGGCTAGTTAAGAAACATTATTACGAATCCAATATGGCGGCCTTCCCAATCACTTGTGACTATGTAAGAAAGACAAATCTTGAAATTTTAATTTGACCCACTTCCCGGTCTTCGATTAGGATGAAAATTTGCACACGCTCTAAGTTCTGATGACAATACATGACTAGTTAAGAAACATCATTACGAATCCAATAAGGCGGCCTTCCCAAGATGGCGGACTGGCTGTTTGAAATCCACCCCTATGATATGGATATCAAATGAAAGTGTTTGCTGTCAGAAATACGAAAAAAGTGGTCACGTGACTTAAATTCAATATGGCGGACAAGCTATTTGATATGATATGCGTGTTATTTAGTTTTAATAACTATATGCAAGTTAGTATTTGACCTGTTGATACAAATTTTAAAAGTGGATATTAAATATTTGTTTATATTAATTTACTCAGACATTATGTTTATTCTATAGGTACACCTATTGCCTACGTGTTCGATCTCCTACAGCGAAACCATTCTCTTGTAAGGCGTCTAATGCTCCAGAACTTGGCTAGGCTCCCACAAAATAATTTGAATCTTGGCAGGCTGTTGCTATTTACACAAACCTATATTATATACAACCATCCGAGTTATTATGATTTTACTTTACCTACTCTTGACTCTTTAATTTTAAACGCTTATAATTTTAATCCGATTTTAATGCGAAAGTTTGTATGGATGTTTATTTGGATGTTTGTTACTCTTTAACGCCGCAACTACTAAGTCAATTTGGCTGGAATGGAAATAGATTTTAGTCTGGATTAACAAATAGGCTACTTTTCATCCCGAAAAAATCAAGGGTTCCCGAGGGATTTGTGAAAAACTAAATCCCACGCGAACGGAGCGGCGGGCGTCCGCAAGTTAACAATAAATTGCACTTAAACAATTATTGAGTATACTCGTAATAATAATTACAATTGTTAATAAGTAGATAACTTAATTTTCTTATCTTTCTGGAATAGACAAAACAAAACAGAGACAAATAAAAAAAAAATCCGCTCATCAGCTGTAATTGATATTTTTTTACAAAAATACAACGAAACCTATTCCAACACCATCCCATAAACTTATAATTTATTGTTGTTAGTAAGTTATAGGTACATATTAGCTAAATGTATTATTATTACTAGTTGAGCTCGAAAACTAACCTTGGTAACTCGCAAAATAGTTATAATACGCCTAACTGTATGGTATGTTCTTTGGAGAGCTCATAAAGTTAGTTTCTATAAAAAGTATAACTAAATTGTGGCTATTCTACTATAAATATTGGTATACAAAAGTGAAAAACAACCACTTTCTTCTGAAAGCGACAACTTACAACATTTCATTTTGTTGTTGTAGATTATAATAGTGGTATAAAATATTATATTTTAAGAGGCATGTTCAGTTACCGCACTGCGCTTGACGTCTTCGAAGGGCCAACGCACACTCGACGAGGGGCAAAACACAATTTTTAACAATATTTTAAGTTGCTAATCTACACTAATATTATGAAGTAGATTTGTATTTTTGTATGTAACGAATAAACTCAACAAACTACTGAATCGATTCCAAAATTCTTTTACTAATAGAAGCCTCCAGTAACACTATATGCTATATTTTAGCTTCGTATCCTCACGGGATAGCGGTGATAGCCCAGTGGATATGACCTCTGCCTCTGATTTCGGAGGGTGTGGGTTCGAATCCTGTGTGCATTTTAAGAAATTAAATATCACGTGTCTCAAAAGGTGAAGGAAAAACATAGTAAGGAAACGACGGCCTCGGTGGCGCAGTGGTATGCGCTGTGGATTTACAAAACGGAGGTCCTAGGTTCTATCCCCGGCTGGGCCGATTGAGGTTTTTTTTGGTCCAGGTCTGGCTGGTGGGAGGCTTCGGCCGTGGCTACCACCCTACCGACAAAGACGTACCGCCAAGCGATTAAGCGTTCCGGTACGATGTCGTGTAGAAACCGAGAGAGTGTGGATTTCATCCTACTCCTAACAAGTCAGCCCGCTTCCATCTTAGATTTTAAACAATAAAAAATTTTAATAAAAAAAATTGAACCGACTTCAAAAACTAAAAAGCAAAAAATAACATCATACTAAGTTCTATCTATCATATTATGTTCTAACTGATGATCAGTATGAAGGCGGTGCTAGTCCAATGATGTATTAATTCAATCCATGTAAGATTTAGGTTTTCAGACAATTTAATTCTTTCAGAAACGGCTTATATTAACACAACACCAGTTTAGCACCGCCTTCAAACTGATCATCAGTTAGAACATAATATCAGAGAACCTCCTCCTTTTTTTGAAGTCGGTTAAAAAAGCCCTATAGGAATACATCACAATAGTTGAGAAACATTGCAATTTACTTGGCTTTTAGTAATACTATAGGAAATGTCCAATATCCAGCTCTCGAAGTAAATAAACAACATTTTAACGAGTTTCTCGACACACGTGCCGAGCATTATTGCCTCGTTGACTTTTATAAGTAGGAAATAAGTGTTGCTTTATAAATATGTGTGCTTATAAATATTCTTTATAATTACGTGTTATTCATGCATATTTAAAAAGTCATAATTTATTACTAACTAGCGGACGCCCGCGACTTCGTGCGCGTAAAACTCGATGTAAACTTCAACTACCTCTTCCCTACTCCTACCCTACCTTACCCCTACCCTACGTTGAAATTTTTCCTGATTTTTTTGCTATAAACCTCATGGAGCCCGAGACCTTTCCAACGAATGCAAAACCGTGGAAATCGTTTCGTGCGTTCTGGAGTTATAGCGTCAGGAAGAAAAACCCGACTTATTTTTATATTTACTAATATAATCAATTAAATTTTTTGTAACTTCATTTATTAATTATACCTTTACAATAACGCTGGAACAATGTAGTTTTTATATACTTTCAAACCCTATTTCACTACTTTAGGGGTTGAATTTTAAAAGTTATTGAATCACATTATATTATTTCGTATTTTTTTTTTATGATTTGTGAACAAATTTTTAAACTATAACTCTAAAATTGAAGGACTTTTCATTCAACTCCTATTTCATCCACTTCTATTATTATTTTAGGGTTAAAAGTACCTCAAAGGCTCCAAGGTCCCATTTACCATAATACCAAAAATTCATCTTGATCGGTTCAGTCGTTTAGCCGTGAAAAGGTTACAGACAGACAGACAGACTTACTTTCGCATTTATAATAATAGTATAGATAATACAGAGACAAGTAGATGAATTGAAAAACTATCGCCATTAACGGAGTTCACAGTGAATGCAGTGGCACTCCATAAATGCAAAAATACACTACAGCTTGACAAGTTCGTTCGTAACACTCCCGATGTTCCGCGCGGGCCGGGGGGCGTGTAGCGATGAATGAAAAACCCACTGATGCACCTCACTTCCCCACTTTTTCCCCCCGTCGCCCGCGTATCATGGGAGTGTCATCAACGAACTTGCGAAGCTATAGCTACAATAACTACTAATTACGAACCTGTTTAGGAAGAATTTAACATCGTACAGTTTGTATGTACCCCATTTAAAACCATATGCAGTGCCAGTGAGTGAATGCAAGAAACACGTCCGCAAAACATACAGAGACACAGACGGAAAATAACTCAGTAAACTGTGTTTTCCTTGAAACAGAGTTATTTTGAAATCACAGACAAACACTTTAATTTTAAATATCTATTGATCTAGCTACTTGAAGAAAGAAGACGACTTTCGACGGCCTCCGTGGCGCAGTGGTATGCGCGGTGGATTTACAGGACGGAGGTCCTGGGTTCGATCCCCGGCTGGGCAGACTGAGATTTTCTTAATTTGTCCAGGTCTGGCAGGTGGGAGGCTTCGGCCGTGGCTAGTTACCCTACCGGGAAAAGACGTACCGCCAAGCGATTTAGCGTTCTGGTACGATGCCGTGTAGAAACCGATGTGGATTTTCATCCTCCTCCTAACAAGTTAGCCCGCTTCCATCTTAGACTGCATCATCACTTACCATCAGGTAAGATTGTAGTCAAGGGCTAACTTGTAAAAAAAAGAAGAAGAAGAAAGAAAAAACATTTATTCCAAAAATTGTGCCAAACTTTACAACCATCTTTACTTAACAACTTAATTTTATATTTGGCACAACCTTTAAAAAGGATTCAGCACAGCATTGTGCTGCATGTATCAAGCAAAAGTATGGACACACAGCGCTGATTTTCAGCTGAACACCTTGATCCAGGTGACACTTCGGAAATGCGTAGTCACATAGCGACATAACTTAACCAAATTAAAAATAAATGTTACATAATAAGACCTAACTAAAACTAATTATTAACACAAAATTGAGCGAAACAATAAAAAAAATATATAACAATAACATTCGTCATCAACCCATATTCGGCTCACTGCTGAGCTCGAGTCTCCTCTCAGAATGAGAGGGGTTAGGCCAATAGTCCACCACGCTGGCCCAATGCGGATTGGCAAACTTCACACACGCAGAGAATTCTCTGATATGCAGGTTTCCTCACGATGTTTTCCTTCACCGTTTTTGACACGTGATATTTAATTTCTTAAAAAGTACACAACTGAAAAGTTGGAGGTGCATGCCCCGGACCGGATTCGAACCCACACCCTTCGGAATTGGAGGCAGAGGTCATATCCACTAGGCTATCACGTCTCTCACTACGAGTATAACTTACTATAAAAAACAAACATATTTAACAAAACCTATATCTAATTAGACTTGTTCTGTTATAAATATAAAAATAGCTTAAAAATATAAACTTCTTAACACCTCGAATCTCCATTACAATCTAACCACACATAAACGTCAGCTTCGATTTTACTACATCGTAACATGTGATATACTGAGCTATTTTTAACTTTCCCAAGAGATTGCGACCAAACTAAAGTCGCAAACAAGTTAAAATAACAGAAGTACGGTGTAAATAACTCATGAGTACGTCACTCGTATCACGCAAATGTCTTGCACGCACCTATGGGATTACATTTTACGAATGCATGGTTCTATTTCGTCATGTGTAGGCAACCATATTTTACTGAGGTAATTACCTACCGGTAACGCAATTATATACCTACCTAGGACACACATTCCAGTTAGGTAGGTCCAATTTCGAGAAAGAGGTGAATCGCCGAATCCAGCTCGGCTGGGCAGCGTTTGGGAAACTCTGCGACATCTTTTCGTCCGAAATTCCTCAGTGCCTGAAGACAAAAGTCTTGGAACAGTGCGTGTTGCTAGTGAGACTTGGTCGCTAATTATGGGCCTAATAAGAAGGCTCAAAGTCACTCAGCTATGCTATGCTTGGGGTTTCTCTGCGTGATCGAATCAGTAATGAGGAGATCCGCAGTCGAACTAAAGTCACTGATATAGCTCAGCGAGTCGCGAAGCTGAAGTGGCAGTGGGCAGGCCACATAGTTCGAAGAGCCGATGGACGTTGGGGTCCCAAGCTGCTGGAATGGCGACCCGGCACCGGAAAGCGCAGTGTTGGTCGACTCTAGGTGGACCGAAGACATCAAGCGGGTTGCAGGGAGCCGCTGGATGCTGGCGGCTCGAGACCGTTTTGTTTGGAAGTCCATGCAAGAGGCCTATGTCCAGCAGTGGACGTCCATCGGCTGACAATGATGATGATGATGATGAACGCAATTAGATACGACACTCAAATTCTTAAATTCTTCAAATTAAATAATTTAGCATTGAGAGAATGAATGAAAGAAGGAATGAATGAATGAATGAATAAATAAATGAGTTAATTAATGAATGAATGGATGAAGGAATGAATAAAATATATATGATAGTATATTTACAAATATATAATACTTTATTTACAAATATATACGCAAGTGAGATTCTATGTAACAAATTTATTTCGATAACTACTAACAACCCTTTGGTGGATATCATAATATAGTAGGTAAATTTTTATGGTTGATTTGATTTTTATTTCGATAGGTTGTTTATAAAGACCAAAGTGAATAGACCAACAGGTCCTGTAATGGGCTTTTTAACCAGACGTACTCTATCTTCATCAGCATTAACCTGCATAACTGGCATAACTTATATAAACACGTATATTAGCGAACGCTTTGACAATCTATCCTAGTTTGTGCAGTGACGTAGCGCGCTGGAGTGTTTACCGAGTGGTGACCGCAACACCCAATTAGTTCTCGCTCACTGTCCCCTAAGAATTGTGTCGAGTAACCGCAACACGAATGGGACGCTCACTGAAGCTTCACTGCAGAAAATGGGGAAAGAATTAACAGCCTGTATACAGGGTGTATTACATACGAGTTTAATATTGCCTGTTACGACTGAAGGAGCGTTAACTGTTTGTTTGTATTATTTTATTATTTGTTTGTTTGTTTGTATTATTTTATTGACGTGACAACGTCTTATAAATTGGTTTGCCGGGTGACACTTCAAGAAACTGCGTTACGCTCCGCTCACGTTATGCGCTCACAATGAGAGCGAGTGAGAGGCACGCGTCCCTTCCACTCGGGCATGGTTAGCCCGCCTAAGAGCGAGAAAGACAGACATAAAAAGTGAAAGGCACGCGTCCCTTCCACTCGAGCACAGTTAGCCCGCCTAAGAGCGAAAGAGACAGAGCGAGAGAGAGAGAGTGAGAGAGATAGGCATACACACCGGTTGATATTATGAATATTCACATTAAAATTATTTTACCACTCAAAGTCGTTGTCACGTAAAACTTTCGCCCGTATACCGACTTTACAGGCAACCAATTTTTGTTTGTTTGTTTGTATCTATTTGCTATTTGTGACTCTCTACTCTGAATAACGGATTTCAACATATCATGGTTCAGCTGATCCATCAATCAACCGAAGATGTCCTGAATACCTACTCTACTATAATGCTAGTCTATCACAGAGATTTTTCATAATTATCTAGCCTTATCGAAAATTAAGCCGCCAACTTGCATTGGTGCAAGCATAGCATAGCTTATCTCCAAATGTTAATATAGCTATGAAAACAAGCAGATAATTAATCTGAATAGAACAAAATATTATGAACCAATATACTCCTTATCCAAAATAATTTCAACCAGAATTTTCCTTACCTTTTTATTGTTAGGAAAGACGAAGATGTTTTCTTTATGCAAGTTTTACAAGAAGGTATACCTATTCTTTGTGATGATAAACAATTTGAACCGTTTGAGAAACTTTGTTAGTTGCTGAACTTCAAGTATTCTTCAAGACGCTTTCTTATGAAGTTTTTAATTTATAGACGTGGTTACTTTACCGTTAGTAGGTACTTTTACTTTATGATTTATTTATTTTCTCTCAGTAGGTCAAGTTTGCATCCAATATTAAAAAGTAGCTGGTGCAAGATATGTATATCATGTTTCGCTATTTGAAATTTATAAGATGTTAGGTAGTCTTGGAAATGTGTGATCCACTTTCAAACGGCCTTGCACTTTTCGCATTTTCTAGTTTTTTTTAAACACCCCTGCATTAGAGCAACGAACAACAACTAATATTTCAAAACTCATTTATTTTAATAAGGCTTCGTTTACAAGCACTATTGAAACGTCCAGGTTGACTATTTGTAAGGACTCTACCAGCTCGGAAGGTAGGTTCTGCTGAAAAGAGCCGATAAAAAACTCAACAGTTGCTCTTTTAAAAAAATACTACAGTATTATAATTTGACAATTGAAAACATCATCACAATTTCTTATAGTTTTGCTTCCCGTATGAAGGTGATAGCTGATCCAAGCACCCATTATCTATAAGAAACACATCAATTGTGTAGTAACCTCGACTAAGTAAATCTTTTTAACACATTGCTTTAACTTATGAGTATGCATTGGCAGGTCCAGGTCTTGGGGATCTTGTTATAGAAGAGTAGATACACCCAACCCCACGAAAGATTTATTTTTATGCCTTATTGTGATTATAATAAGGCATAAGTAATTAAGGTGAAAACCTTTAACCTTTTAAGCTTTTAATATCAATTTGTTGTCTGATTGGTTGTCTCTCAAACATCTTTTATTACCATCTTTATCATGATGACCTACGGATCTGAGACTTGGTCGCTAACTAATAGGCCTTAATAGAAGGCTCAAAGTCACGATGGAGCGAGCTATGCTTGCGGTTTCTCTGGTCTGAATCAGAAATGAGGAGATCCGCAGACGAACTAAAGTCACTGATATAGCTCATTGAGTCGCGAAGCTGAAGTGGCAGTGGGCAGGCCACATAGTTCGAAGAGCCGATGGATGTTGGGATCCCAAGGTGTTGGAATGGTGACCCCGCACCGGAAAGTGCAGTGTTGGTCGACACCCCACTAGGTAAACCGAAGACATGTTGAACCGAAGTTGCCGGAAGCCGCTGGATCCTTGCGGCTCGAGACCGTTTTGTTTGGAAGTCCATGCAAGAGGCGTCCAGCAATGGACGTCGACGAATGATGATGATGATGATGATGATGATGATGTTGATGATGATGATGACCATCTTTATCATTAGTCTCTCTCCTCATAGGAGAGGGAACATAGAGCTTAAACTAACCACGTCGTTCCATTGCGGTTTGGCGGACGTAGGGACTATATTATATATTTTTTTTAATGTCTACTATTAAATGTTAATGATTAGCCAGACCCATCAGCTTAAAACGTACTCCAAGACAATATTCTTCACCGCCAACCAACTTCGGGAAGAGAATTTTCACAATTCCATTTTTACTTATAAAGAAATGCTCAGTATTTCATTATCCCGATAAATCGAACCTGAGACCTCAAAATTCGAAGGTAGGCTAGCCATTGCATCACCGAGGCAGTCATGATCTTTATTCATAACACCCACGCGAATCGCTACTTCAAATTGTAATATGAAAATTGAAAATGAAATGTTCTCAATATGAGATGTCTAAAAGAGCATTCTACCCTCGATATTACATGTATTTTTATTTTCTAGATCGCACCGATCTCCCGGGCGGAAACTTTTATCACATTTCACGCATGCCTAAATACTTTACGAGCCAGTAAATTCCATAATGGTATCTGAACTCTCAAGTACACCATAGCTACGTCGTATGTGGAACGAAAATTCTACATATTATTATTAAGAATGATTTATCAAAGCTATCAAAAGTTAAGTTATCAATCATACTGGAATAAATTATAGATTGAATACCTACATCTAACAGTGAAAAGTGTGAATGGATAAATGGAATGAATAGATATACTTTTTCGCGAAAAAAGTTGTAAATATGTGTTCGTGAAAATTTAGCTCTCTACATTTAGACACAAAGAATATAACAATGAAATATATTTACTCTGGCTTTTTATTTACTTTGGATTTGTATATAGTTACTAGCGGACCCATTCAAGCTACGCTTTGACTTATGTGCACTTCTTCCCTATACTCTACTTCTACCTTAGGTACCCCTCCCTATCCCTACCCTACCCCTTGACTCTTAAACGTTTGTATGGGAAATAGAAAAGGGTTGTTTTTATGGTTTTTCCGGCAATTATTTTAATTTTTCTCACCTTTTAAACCCTTCCTATACCTCCACGAACATTTCAAGACCAAGAGAAGATAAATCCGTTCAGTCGTTCTCGAGTTTTAGCGAGACTAACGAACAGCAATTCATTTTTATATATATAGAAGATAGATAGATTACACTTATAATTCAAATTCTACAAATGAAACGTTTTCTAAATAAGTAGTAAAAGTTTCAGTAGTTTCGGAGATACAAATTTGATCTAATCTTGGACAGTATATTTTCTTGAGTAATCCTCACAAAATCAAAATCAAAAATCATTTATTTCAAGTAGGCTCAGTTTACAGGCACTTTTGACATGTCAGTTGACTATTTGTAAAGATTCATTCTTACTAATATTATAAACGCGAAAGTTTGTATGTTTGGATGTTTGTTACTCTTTAACGCCGCAACTACTGAACCAATATGGCTTTGAAATGGAAACAGATTTTACTCTACGAATAAATCTATGGATTCCAGAAATTTGCAAAAACTGATGATTTTGAGGGTATGGATGTTTATTACTCTTTCACGCCGCGACTACTGAACCGAATCACCTGAAATTTGAATTAGAGATAGATTATAGTCTGGATTAACATATAAGCTACTTTTTATCCCGGAAAAATCCATGGTTCTCGGACGTCCGCTAGTATCTAATAATAATAATAATTAAAAAAAATAAAATGTTAATTTTTAAATCTTGCCTCCTTGAAGTGACCTTCATATTCGAAAACTTCAAAGATTTCCTGAATTAATTTTCTTTATCCACAGATTATGAAATAGGCAATAATAGACAGCAGATTATTTCATTATTTTAATTGCTCTCTGAAATTTTATGCAAACAATATTAATTATTTATTTGTAAAATTAAATCCCATGCTTGCTGTTAATTGCATAATTTGACTTTTTGTTGTTGTTGGAACAAAGCGTCGGTCTTTGTAATTGCGGTCACGATGTTGCTAACGACTTTGGATAATTGAAAACCAATGAATTTACATTTCAAGGAACGAAATTTAATTTCTATAACGTCAAGATTATGAAATAAGCGTAATAATTGAAGTATTTGTACGTATAATTATTGTTATACACATACTTATAAAAATGAATAAAATTAAAGTGTCTGTGATTTTGAAATAACCGTGTAATTAACGCGATAAGTAGGTACTAAAATACAAACAAACATTTTTAAAATTTGTGTCTGTATGTAAATAGTTAATGGAACATGACTACAGACTACACTACAGAATGTACAAAATGTACAGAATGTACAAAATGTACAGAATGTACAAAATGTACAGAATTCGTATTATAAGTATAGATTCTAGATGGCGCTGTCATCCGTTATGCCACGCTAACGTTTGTTGTTACAAACGGCTTAAGTAAAATCTCAAATTGCGAATAAATGTACCTCTAGAATTCGACCAGTTTCAGTATACGTATAGAAGATAGATAAATATTAAGAAATCACTAAAGCATATTTTTACGTTATCTTCATTCAAAAAAGACGTGGCTAGTCTAAATAGGCCCGACCATGATTCTGATATGTCCGAATGATGGATAGATAGCTTCCGCATAAAAAGACTTCACCCTCGCACCAGATAACAGGCCGAGGATCACGGAATACATTTAAGTCCTTTACAAATGATACGGAGTACCTACATTGGCCATGGTACCCTAGTACTCTATATATTTGAGATTTTCTTTTTTCCAGAAAATTTTCAGTAGCAGCTCTGAATTGGGACTATGATGTTGTTACGCCCGTGACATTATTTTTGACATCTAACGATGAACGTTACGATGCACATTACGGTGATTTATTTTTTTATTCTCTACAAGTTAGCCTTTGACTTAAACCTCACCTGATGTAAAGTGATGATGCAGTCTGAGATGAAAGCGGACTAACTTGTTAGGAGGAGGATGAAAATCCACACACCATTCGGTTTCTACACGACATCGTACCGGAACGCTAAAATTTGTATCTAAAACTTCTATAATTACTTTTCAGATCGGCTTATCGGACCTTTATTGCTCATTACCACTCATTTTTCCAATTAGCTTTCTATCAAAAAGTCGCATCTTTATTGGTCCGTCAGTAGGATGAGCACTACGATACATATACATATGGATTAAACAGATAACACACATATAACTTAGAAGTTTAAGGGGTGCCAAGCTACCCTTTCTGCGTCAATACATGATAAATGATGTAACAAAGGAAAAACTTATCTAACAACCAATTTTTGAAGCTTTATTGTACTATGGGGGTCTCAAGAGACGTTCCGCATCCTGAACATTATATTCATTTAAAGCACGAACGAATTTCCTTGGTATTTTTTGGTACGTTTTTTAAAAAAGATACTAGCTAGATCAATTTATTTATTACTCAAAAAACATTACAATCTTAGACCTGAGTATGTAAACAAAAGCTACTGCGCCAGTGAGGTCGTCTAAAAATACTTGTATTTTTTTATGGTTCCATAGTCTACAAGGAGCCCTTATTTCATCATTAACAACAGAGTCTACTCTCAGAATGAGAGGGGTTAGGCTAGTAGTCTATCATGCTGGCCAATTCGGATTGGCAGACTTCACACACATAGTTAATTAAGAAAATTATCATGAATGCAGGTTTCCTCACGATATTTTTCCTTCACCGTTTGAGACACGTGATGGTTAATTTCTTTAAAGGCACATAACTGAAAAGTTTGAGGTGCATGCCCCGGATCGGATTTGAACCTACGCCCTCTGAATCGAAGGTTTAAGGTATTATCCAATTAGTTATTGGTGCTAAAAATACTGTTTAAAATAAATAATTTTAACTTTTCCTTCGTACCATTTTCATTTTGGGGCCCCCTGGCGATTGAATTAGTAACTCTCTTTTCAACGTCGTTCTGTCGTCCACAGTGGGTATGATATAAAAATATACCTACAGTCAATTAAAGCGGAAACACAAAATATTCTTCAATGTTCCGTGCGATATATTTTGTATTAACCGAATTTAAGATTTTTAAGAGAGGTTCTGTTTTCAACCTGTATATGTCTACCTATCTATGTACATATGTTGTATAGGTATGTTCGCGTTTTCCTCAATAACCCTACATATCTAATTTTGCTAGGGAATGCGTTAGTTCAATGCATTTCGCTTTCCTTTTATAAAAATGTTATTGATTCAACAATTAGCAGACGCTCGCGATGCGTGTAAACACCTTGTAAGTGGTACTAAGCACTATTAAATGTTTAAACCTTTAAAAACTGCGTTAAAATACGATCATTTGTTTTGGAGATAACGTAAATAAAAAGACAGACAATAAATAATTTTAAATTAGTTTTATTTGATCTGTTACTTTTTTATATCACATATGTATCATTTTAATACTTGGATTTAAAAAAATATAAATTTTTTAAGAGGAAAAAAGCTATAGTTCATAAATATGACCAATTTTCCCCTTTCCTTCAAGTAAGCCGTATACAGGTTCAAGAAATAAATGCGACAATAGTCCAACGGGCGAGAATTGAACCCACGAACTTACTACGATATTGAGGTTTACACGCAGACGATATCGCGACCATCCGCTAGCGCAATAATAATTCAGTCATTTTATTTTCACACCGCAAAACGATTTAGTTTTTCCTAACCGTCGTTTATTTTTGAAGTTTTAACGAGCGGCAGGTAGAGAAATTCCATATATGTTGAACGGAATAAATATCACTAATGGACTAAACCTGTGAGGTTCAGGCTTCCCTCATATTATAAAAACTGAATGTTTATCAGCTGATGCTCCTATCGTAGGTAAGTAAGGTAGGAAACTTCGAAGTTTATACCGTAGTGCTTTGGAACCTATAAGCTTGGCAAATTCGTTCGTAACACTCCGGATATTCCGTGCGAGGGAGGTAGCGATGCCCCCCGCGCACGACTTCATACCCACACAGTCCTTACTGGCTGCCCCGCGCGCTCGACTTCACACCCGCGCAGTCCTTCCTCCCCGTCACCCGCATATCAAGGAAGTGTCATAAACGAACTTGCCAAGCTATAGTTAGTTTTTGACGACCTCTCTGACTTAGTTGGTAGTGTTGTGGATCTCAACAGAGAGGTCCTGGAATCGCTGGCAAACTTTTAGAGTTTGTAAAACACAGAAGATGTGGATGTTCCTGGCCCTCAATCTATAATAATCCAGCTCAAAGGAAAAAGGATATGGCACTGCACAGTTGATATTTCTAAAGCTTGCGCATTATTGCTAAACTTTCCAACACCCTCCATAGTACTTATACGAGTATATCCGAGGAGACATCCAAGTTACGAGTATTTCAAGATAAAACTTTGTTTTGTGCTAGCAAGTCCAATTTTAATCATTCTCCAACTTAAAGGGTCCAACGATTTTCTAAACGTTGTTCCTTCTAAATTAAGTTTTATTATCAAAAAATAAGTATTTGTTTTTACAACCTGATTTTTGTAAGCGATATTTCTAAATCATTATTCAGCCTCTTTAAATAAAATAAATAAAACCTTTTTGATATGACAATTTTTAATTTTGACGGTACCCTAAAAAGGTAAAGATGAACAGAAATGAAATACACCTGTTCCCGTTTTTGTAAAAGTTTTTTTATTATTGTTTCTGATGACTGGCCACTTTCAAGAGGGCATTTTCCTCGTAGAAATAAAGATATTATCGTTGTTGAGTTTCTTTGAATAAGATATTTCGTAGAAACTATAGAACAAACAGGTTTTTGATATCTTGATTTTAGTAAGTAAAAAAATTTGGACTTTATAAGGATTAAAGTTTACATAAACGTCGTGTAGAAAATCTTAAATTAAACGCGGAGTGAAGTGTTAAAGTCGATTATTCCACCAATTGCATCAACGTTTTTTAGTCATTACTTTTTCTATTCAGTCATAAACTGAATCAAAGGCTTAGTGTTTAGTCTATGCGGCTTTGGATCCCCTATTTTGTGGTGTCCTGGATTCAAATCTTGGGTCATCATCATCATCATCATCATCATATAAGCCGATGGACGTCCACTGCAGGACATAGGCCTTTTGTAGGGACTGCCAAACATCACGATACTGAGCCACCTGCATCCAGCGAATCCCTGGGACTCGCTTGATATCGTCAGTCCACCTGGTGGGGGTTACTGACCACGCTGGGCATGCGGGTTGGTCAGCGCAGGGCCAGATTTCTCGCACCGGTGTCGCTGCTACCCGACACCGGCTTGTGCCATTTAAAAATCTAGCCATTGTAAATGGATATATAAACCGCTATTTGTCGGTCGCCAGAGCCTCGTCAGTCCATCTGCAGGGTGCACCACGAGCAGGTAAGCTTGGCAGTTGGGGAGACTGACTGGTACTAGCCCCTTACACCCCAGAATCTTGAGTATACAGAATACATATAAGGACTTTTAAGTTACCTAAGAAGAAAGCGAAGTGCTTTCTTCTAAGTCCTAAGAAACTTTCCATGTGTGACCCTGGTTTTAAAATATGCCAATAGTAATGATATAACTGGTTTGCGCATATTTTGACGGCCTCCGTGGCGCAGTGGTATGCGCGGTGGTTTTACAAGACGGAGGTCCTGGGTTCGATCCCTGGCTGGGCAGATTGAGATTTTCTTAATTTGTCCAGGTCTGGCTGGTGGGAGGCTTCGGCCGTGGCTAGTTACCACCCTACCGGCAAAGACGTACCGCCAAGCGATTTAGCGTTCCGATACGATGTCGTGTAGAAATCGAAAGGGGTGTGGATTTTTATCCTCCTCCTAACAAGTTAGCCCGCTTCCATCTTAGACTGCATCATCACTTAACATCAGGTGAGATTGTAGTCAAGGGCTAACTTGTAAAGAATAAAAAAAAAAAAAAAAAACCCGTAGTTTTGATAGTATTTAAAAAACTTTGTGTAATAAAAATCACCTTAATACTTTGATGCTAAAGCTAGGCAATATAACGTTTTATAACATCAAAGCCCACAAAGCCTTAAAATCTTCGACATGTTTAGTTGAGAATTTTTAAGAGTATACAAAGAAAACTTTAAGAAAGCGTGTAGGACTTATAGTTTTATAAGCTCGATCTTCGAAGGTTGTTAGATAGGGAGATAGATAAAATATCAATATATTTTATGCTCGTGTGACGTCACAGTAAACCGCATGGCCACGGGAACGGGCGATTGAAATGCGCGTTCTTAGGATGGCCACTGGCCAATATTTCATTAATGTGACCATGATCTTCTTCTTCTTCTTCTTTCCTGGGCCTTTTCCGCACTTGGCCATTAGTGGTTGGCCGTTGTACGTAGGTCCCTTTGGTGCTGGTCCCCGCCGGAGTCACTCCAGCCAGCCGAGCTCGCTCCAGAAGCTTAGCAGGCCGCCCAGGTCGCCGAACGCCTCATGGAGTGTTGCTGGGGATCCAATGTGTGCTGCGCGTTGTTCAGATCTCTGCATCTAAGCATAACATGTATCGGGGTTTCCTCTTCCTCCATGCATGCTCTTCCTCCATGCTGATGTGACCATGATATACTTAAGCCTTAATTTTACTGTCACGACACTCGTGATAATATTAAAGCTGTCTAACTCAATTCAAATAAATCATTTATTAATTATTAATTGAATTATTTATATATTCGAATTATATCCGTAGAACATTTTTTACAACTGAGCGCCTAGTGGGAGTTTTCAATATTTTCATACTGTTACTATCGCGTTGACGTAAACGCGAATTTATATGGAATTGAAACAATTGTGCAGTAATGCCACTAGATGGCGCTATTTCAATTCAAGAAATTCGAATTTACGTTAACGCGATAGTATCAGTATCAAACTGCCAGTAGGCCCTCCGATTACTATCAAGTTAATTTTTCGTGAGAAGCTTCATCTCAATGAGATTATCAACTTTTTTATTTAAGAAAATTTTGATTCTAGAAGCTTGTTAGAGTTACCAGGAAATAAAAATTTCTGAACGTCGGAATGCGATAATGTACCACGCAATTTCTAGACATTGTGGCTATTAAGTTCTTAACTATTAATTAAGCAATAGTAAAAAAACAGCTGGTTATTAACAGTAAGTAAAATTTCGTGATTCTATAAAATCTGTCAAGCCCAATTCAATTATTAATTTGTATATTGAATTATTTACATTTGGTAGTGTGACAATAATTGTTATAATCGGTTAAATATTAATTCACACTGTACTGCCGTGAAAACATTACTTTCAGTATTAAACAGTTTTAATGATAATAATACATATTAATATTCAAAATACTTGAACCTTGCTCACGAGATTACCGCCATGTGGAATGTTGAGTCAACTGTTATTGTTCCGATAGTTGTTTCAGTCAATGGTCTTATAGCTAAAAGCTTCGACCAATATCTTAGGAGCTTTCACTTAAATGTTGGATCAAGAGTCGGATACAGAAGGCAGTGATTCTTGAGACGGCGCGTATTGTGAGGAGGTTCCTCACTCTGGAGCCCTGACCGCCGGTTACTTGGGCACTCAGATGTCCCGCAGCGGGAGGGTTTATTTTTCTTATAAATTTTTAATAGTGTTTTGTATTATATTATAATGACATCTAAAAAAGGAAAAATAAAGAAATGAGAGAGCACTAGATACACTTATTACTGATTAACTTCTATAAACCAACATTAAAACGGTTATCCTATAACTACCAAAATTATTTGCCAACATATAGTTTGCTATATGACGTTTTATTAGCCTATTTCAACGATCAGGCTACGGATAGGACTCCCTTTAAGAAAATGGGATATGGAGCTTACCACGCGGGTTTTCTGGCTTAATGTGATAATATTTAACACACCATTACCATCATATATTAATTAGGTATTATAGGACCGTGAGAGAAAGTGAAGCCAGAGTGGAGCCGTAACGCGTTACGTTACGAAGCGCTTTACCCTCCCATAAGAAGTTTTTACTTCAAAAACTTCAGTCGCAAGACGCTTCTTTATACGCACTGCGGGAACTTTAGTATCGCATTTTCTTACGCCAACATGCAGATAACTTTGCCATCCATTTTATCGATATCCTAACATCCCGGAGGTAGTGTAATATAAACTGTGACATATGAACCTAACTCAATAAACCGTATACACTATAATATTACCTAGTAAACATCCCAAACGTACCCTAAAATAATTCTATTACGTTAGATATCTACAGCAAACAACGATAAAACATACTCAGAGACAATAATCCGCTCTCTTTAAAATGACGCGAATATACGAAAGTGGGCAAATAAATGTGCCTCTGAGTATATTTGGGATCCGTGAAATTATGACCAAAGAATAACGAAAATGTTGTTCTTCTTTTGTGTAACTTTACATTTCCTTTTTATGAGTAGCCTTTTTTACCTAAGTGATAAATAAAAAAATATTCAAGCCATATTATTATTACTAAATAATTTACAAACTGCTTCTTACCGGAATACTTAACGAAAAGATGGCTTCCTGTTTCTTCATTATATAAAAAGTTTTTATCATATTTTACAATATCTTTGAAGCAAAACGTCAAGTGAAATATTTTTTTATATTTTAAGGTATTTAATCTTTACATATACAGGGATATATTAGAAATAAAATATGATATAGATTTATGCATAATTAGGTATAATTACTCACATACGTTAAACGACACCACTCAGTTTGCGTCAACGATTAAGGTTCGAGTTCACCGACATTCGTTTAAACATAATCAACCGTTTAAATAAGTTAAACGTCGTTAAGTCCAAATTTCCTGTTCACCACAGCCCATATGCCGATTAAGGACGTAAATCGGGCGTTTATCTTAACCGAGCGTGCGTACCCCGGTTAAGACGTCTTTGACAGATATAAGTGCAGATTATGTTTTTGTAACGCTCACAAGTTTCGCGAAGAATACTCTCTCAACTACCACAATGCAAAGGACCCGTAAAATTATAAAAGAGTATATTTTTCATTTCAGAAATAATTCATTTTCTCTCATAAATAAATCACTTCCTAGCTTTGAGGTTTTATGCCACTGGATGCTGCCAGCTTCGATTTCCAAACGAAAAAATATAACAAAATGACAAATATTTGTCAATTTGACATGGTACATAATAAATTGGTGTTGCCAATACGTATATTTCTAAATCCCTACAAATCGAAGCAAAAACTCCCCAAATTGGGGAAAGAAAATATCGCGATTCCCCAAAAAATCACCGCCATTTGGGGAAATCCTCGCAAGTTGGCAATACTGTTATAGATAATAAATAAATTGTTCATAAATGGTTCACTCATCGTTCTCCGTCGCTCGGTTTACAAACCAGAGTCAAAAAGCGTCTGGTGAACAGGAAAAATACACTCCTTGTTCAAACTATGTTTAATATTTGACGGGCTGGTTCTGTAAACGCCGTTTAAATGAAATTCGGTGAACTCAGGCCTTAGAATCAAAAGATGTTTGTTTTTTCTTTTTGTCATCCAGATTATTTGAGTCATGGAGTCGCAGTGTGATTTTTCTTCCAAATGTCTTTACTGGGTCTTATTTTCCAGAATAGGTGACCCTATTTTTTCGAAAAGGATCACTGGCTGGACTGGCTGTCCAACGCGAAAATGCCGCCAGGAGTTTCTTATTATGTTTTTCTCAATAAAAAAAAAGTCACGTCGCCGTTTTCTGCAACAACGTAAACGTACGTCAGCCAATCATCGTTATGTGTCTTTACGGGGTCGTATCCTTATTTTCAATTCCGCTTGACCCCAACAAAACTGTACTCGTTCGAGTAACGAAACGAAATGTCTTTCCAGCGACAATGCTATTGTAAAGGTGATCGTTTATTTGTAAGCTTTGAACGTGACATACTTGGTGAAACGGTTGTCTCTACTCTGTAAAGTAGGTTTACTAACGATAGTTAAACGTGACAAAGTCATAAAAAGTTAATAAATAAAAAACCGTTCGTTTTTCTAAAATACTGTTTAATAATCTTCTTAAACCAGAATATACTTTTCACTACTCTTGCTCAAAAACACTGTCATATTACCACTCCACAGCGGGGCTAAACAAGCATATTAGCCTCTAGGGGCTAAAGTAATTTTGTTTTTTTAATTCTTGTTTGTTACGAGCCAAGTACTAGCCTACTATAAAACGGAGGAGGTTTTATTCGAAAATAGAATCATTATAGGTAAGGCCCCGATTGTTTTGGAAAATAAATAAAAAACTTTAAATTGGAATGAAATGCAACGTTCTTGTCTGTGGAATGCGTTTATTTTTTTGTTTAATTTTATTGAGTTGCGAATAGAGCGAGATTTGAAGAAATGGGACATCCTTTACGGTGTAATACCTTTGCCATTTTCTCATGTGAAAAAAATAAAATTAAAAAGCGAGAATTTAAAAAACAATTGGCGTGAATAATACACACTTGATTTTTTTCAGAAATTCATTGTATATTTGTGACCGTAACTTACATATTTTTCAACAATAATTGTTATTGTTGTCTTCATCTAGTGAGAATCAATCAATCAATCAACAGCCTGTATTCGTCCACTGCTGGACATAGGCCTTTCCGAGAGCGCGCCACCACACACGATCCTCCGCCTTCCTCATCCAGCCACTTCCCACTACCTTCTTGATGTCGTCGGACCATCTAGCTGGAGGGCGTCCTACACTGCGTTTGCTACTACGCGGTCTCCACTCCAGAACACGTCTGCCCCAGCGGCCATCTGTTCTACGACAGATATGGCCCGCCCACTGCCACTTCAGTTTGCTAATTCTTTGGGCTACATCAATTATTTTCGTTCTCCTACGGATTTCCTCGTTCCGGATTTTATCCTTCAGAGAGACTCCTAACATAGCCCTTTCCATAGCTCGCTGAGCGACTTTAAATTTGTGGATAAGGCCAATAGTCAGTGTCCACGTTTCCGCTCCATACGTCATAATGTCTAGTGAGAATAGTGATCTTAATTTGGAGATGGATGAAATTTTCAATCTGTTACCATCAAAGTCGAGACGCATTTACTTAAATACTTACCTACAATACCTACGAATACCTACGAAAAATTTAATAAGTGGAGCAAACAACAACGAATGGATTCACTTACGAAAGGAGTTTTTTAAACTATTAGCTCCCACGTTTACCTCACATACTCATTATTCATCTTCACAGTAGTCGGAAATTTTGTTACCGGGTAAAAGCATCTCCCTTAATATCCAAAATTGTTGACTTTGTACATTTAATTTTCAATTAAAATAAATCATTGAACATTGTACTAAACTATTTTATTTTCTCGCAATCGTAGTAAAAAGCAGAGTGTAACACGTGGGGCTAAACCCATTATAAACTCGGTTTCTATTTAGGCGGCCCTCGCCTTACGTCTCGGGTCCTAAAAATAACTCGTTTATAATGGGTCTTTTTAGCCCCTTGTATAACAATCTACTATTATTTATTGTAAAGAAAGTTGGGAAACCTAAAGCGAGGGAACGACGCATGACGTCATCTTTTCGAGTTCGCAGGGCTTCTTCGAATTACAAGAATTTTCACGTGAAAAATTAGAATAATTAGAAAAATATTTTTACCAAAATAATAGTAATGTTTTTCTTTGAAGATTGTTTACGGTCACCGTAAATAGAAAATCATTCAAACTTAACCACACAGATTTATAGAATATTTTCAAAATGTTACAGAATTGTTTTTATATTTTTTATCTAATGATAAATTATGATTTTGACGACCTCCGTGGCGCAGTGGTATGCGCGGTGGATTTACAAGACGGAGGTCCTGGGTTCGATCCCCGGCTGGGCCGATTGAGGTTTTCTTAATTGGTCCAGGTCTGGCTGGTGGGAGGCTTAGGCCGTGGCTAGTTACCACCCTACCGACAAAGACGTACCGCCAAGCGATTTAGCGTTCCGGTACGATGTCATGTAGAAACCGAAAGGAGTGTGGATTTTCATCCTCCTCCTAACCGCCCGTTTCCATCTTAGATTGCATCATCACTTACCATCAGGTGAGATTGCAGTCAAGGGCTAACTTGTAAAGAATAAAAAAAAAAAAGATACTATTATGGTCCAGAAATACTCGTAAGCTTTCTAAGACTTGTAACTTAAATGTGTAAGTACCTTAAATCTTTCATACAATCTTCTTTCTTCACACTTGTAGTTTTTGAAAAGTTTTCATACTTGCCAGAATATAATTAGGTACGAGTATATATTGTTATTATTATTAGCGTAAACTGCTATAATTATAGGTAAAGGATAACTAGCCTTAATTATGACATGGATTGCTCGTAAATTATTCATGTCATTTACGTTTGGATCTATACAGAACGTACCTATACATCTACAGAACATGAAAACGCTAAAGCAAAGTTAGACCCACCAACAGTTATACACTCTTTACAAGTTCAATTAAATATTGCAAGCTATACATTGCTCGTATAAGAAACTCTACAATGACCGTATAATACTCTACCCTATAGCAATGTGAAACTTATTACAAAGCGATGAACGTGGCATAATGGAAAGCTATTCCCTTCCAAGCTACGTGAGCAGATAAAATTAATGGCTCATGTTATTTGATGCTATGAACTGTGGTTTTAGGAATGGGTATAAACTTATACACCAAGAGCCGGTGAATTTAATTATTGTGGTGCTTTTACGGTAGTTTAAACTCATTATGTAACACCATGTAAGTCCAGCTGGGTTATTCACTGTTTTGGTCGTTAGTATCTACCTATTAAAATAGACATCGATCAATTGAGAAATGTTATTAAAATCAAAATCCATTTATTTCAAGTGCGTTCATTTTACAAGCACTATTGAAACATCAGTTGACTATTTGTAAAGATTCTACCACCCGATCGGAAGGCAGTCAAATTGTTTTAGTTGCCGATTGTATTCCAAAACCATTGTTACTCGTAACTGTGGTTAAAATGGTCGTTTGGTTATAAGGGAGAGAGTATAATATAAAGATATTTTATTGTTTCTACGACCCTACAAGATTTTAATAGTTTCTATTAATTGGTTTAACAAAATAATTCGACACTGTAATCAAAAAGGCTGTAATCTCTCAGGCTATAAAAAGAGAAATAGTTATTGTTAATTAAAATTTCGTGTTTATTTTGAACTGGTGTAAGCCTTGGGCAATTTGTATCCGTTTATTGGGGTTAAAATTATACAAAGTATCCCTGAATTTTCTATCGAACCAATATTTGTATTAGAAAAAATGTTGAAATTTTGCGAAGATAAAACGCGTGCATGTGATGTTTAGATCGTATTTATATAAAACCTCATTAGAATTGAATAAAAAAGTCGCAAAAATCAAAAGGTTGTGAAAAAAGCAGACCGACAAACATTCAAAGCACATAATATCACGAGTACCTGGCCTCCTTTTTTGTAGATAATTATTAGATAAAAACAGCAATGTGTTAAAAATAAAATATCCAACGTCTTTTCTACTAGCTCGAAAGGAAATGTGGTGAATTCTCGTGGCACTTTAGTAAAATATGATAATTAGGTTGCATTGGTAATGTTGCATGAAAAATTTGCTGCAAAAATTCATCGCATGACATGGTTTTATCGTATGATATACGACCTGCACTTTATTTATTACTATAGCCCACGTTTAATGTTTATTTTCTTTATATTACATATGCTCGCAACTTCGTCCGCGTGGAATTCAGTTTTTCACAAATCCCGCGGGAACCATTGATCTTTCCGGGATGAAATGTAGCCATGTAAAATCTATTTACATTTCAAATTTCAGCCAAACATTAGTAGCCGCAGCGTAAAGGAGGAACAAATATATACACTTACACACACACCTACACAAAAATCTTTCGCTTTTATAATATTAGTGTGATTATGTATAAGTCATAACTATACAAAATTTACTCGTATATATTTTATTCAATGAAGGGAAGAATAAATTACGGAGAACGTAGATTCAGATATCAGTGTGTTCAAACAAATATACAGAATAGGTAAAAAACAATTCTTTTTAAATAATTCTCCGAGTATGTTGAAAAAATCTGATCTGTTTATATCTCTTTTCATTCTACCTTCAGTAAGCCAAAAAAAAAATACATACGTATCGAATGGAGAACCTTCTCCTTTTTTTAAGTCGGTTAATTAGAGTAATGTAATATATGTATATAATGACTAATTATTTTAATTTTTATTGTTTATTAAGCTAAACTAATAGTAGGTTGAAAGGTCAAATAACGTTTATTGGCACTGATGCAAGACAGCAAATATAAAAAAATAGTTAGTTTGGCTGAAAGCCATGTTAAAAGACAGAATCTATATTTTTGTCCTATATTTGTGTTTTTTCCAGCTTAGCAGAAGTAAATGAAGTACATATTATTAAGAAATTCAATGCCTTGAACCATTTTTTATCAGCAGGCATATTCACTATCTTTGACGTCTAATTGACATTTACGAAATTGAGATTTTTAAATAACATTTTGTCTATTAATTTGAAGTTTATTTCAAAAGGTTGATAAAGACCAAACTCGTGCATTGGCCAGCTGGTCAGTCCACGCAAAGATTATAGAAATTTCAATAACAATAATTAAATATAGCATATCGAGTATATAAAAAAATACCAGTTTAGGTTTGTTTAGTGCACAATAGGTATTTTTTGGAATTTTAAAATATATTTCAGCTGGCCTATTCACTAATTTGTCTTTATTAACAACCTATTAAAATAAACATCAATCAGCTGTTAATGAAATGTCATTTACTTACTGAATGATAACCACGAAGGGATTTCGGTAGGCACTGGATGACATTTATTACATTGAACAATCAACTAACTTAATGTTAATGTTAGTGAATTAGCCTGCTGGTTGTTGGAAAAAACGTCTGAAATATGAATGAATGAATAGAGTCATACAGTTGCAGTTATAAAATACGAAGCAATTAAAATATACATAGTTAAATAAAGGTTCAAAATACTAGGCGCGAAGAAATAAGAAGATAATAGAGTTAATTCTACACAGACGGTTTCTGAATGTATTATGAACTTGGGCGACATTGTATGAGCGAGCTTACTTTATGAATTACTAACTGGAGCTTTATGACTCTCGCTCTACTTTAGTTAACTTAGTAACTTAAAGTAGTAGTACATACATTGTAATTGTATGATGCCATTGTAAGTAAATTATAGTGAACTAGATAGTATTTATAAGGTGCATGGCGGTAATGTATTATAGTGAACTAGATATTATTTATATAGTGTATGGTGGCATTGTAAGTAAATTATAGTAAATTAGATAGTATTTATAAAGTGTATGGTGGCATTGTAAGTAAATTATAGTGAACTAGATAGTATTTATAAAGTGTATGGTGGAATTGTAAGTAAATTATAGTGAACTAGATAGTATTCATAAAGTGTATGGTGGCATTGTAAGTAAATTATAGTGAACTAGATAGTATTTATAAAGTGTATGGTGGTATTGTAAGTAAATTATAGTAAATTAGATAGTATTTATAAAGTGTATGGTGGTATTGTAAGTAAATTATAGTGAACTAGATAGTATTTATAAAGTGTATGGTGGCATTGTAAATAAATTATAGTGAACTAGATAGTATTTATAAAGTGTATGGTGGCATTGTAAATAAATTATAGTGAACTAGATAGTATTTATAAAGTGTATGGTGGCATTGTAAGTAAATTATAGTGAACTAGATAGTATTTATGAAGTGTATGGTGGCGTTGTAAATAAATTATAGTGAACTAGATAGTATTTATAAAGTGTATGGTGGCATTGTAAGTAAATTATAGTGAACTAGATACTATTTATAAAGTGTATGGAGGCATTGTAAGTAAATTATAGTGAACTAGATAGTATTTATAAGGTGCTAAATAATCTAGAAGCAGTTTTGAACCGTGGTTCTATCATGCGGCCAATAATGAGAAATATAGAGAAAAAATTGTCCAATAGCGTGGGAGTTGTAACAGTCCAATCTCTTTCGTACCAACTCAATGATAGAGATAGCGGCATTTCCAGTTGAACTGCCATTGGTTGAATTTTGTCTATTTCTCTTCACAAGATTATCTCGTTGATCGCATGTTAGCACCACTGGTAATGTTATTAGATAATGGGGACAATGATAATAATTAGTCTACTAAAGCAGGGTCTATTATGGATACTACAGCGGGCAACTAATAAAGCAGCAATTAATTATCCCGGGTAAAGTAGAATCATTCTCACCGGGTTGATTGGCAACGTTGCGGGTGAATTTGGAAGTTATTGTTTAACTTGTCGAGTCACTACCATTAATGAGTTTGAGTAGACCTGTTCCAGACCCGTTAAATTAACTGGCGCTAATAACCCTCCCTGCGTAACGACTTAAACTGAACTAACAATATTAAACGTCGACCTTACTGTGCTTAAGGTACCACTAGGGGATGACGGTGACTTTGTCCGGGTGTCTGGAATCCCTTGCAAAAGTCATCCTTAAAAGATGCTAATGACACTATATAATATATTGTGGCACACTGTCCGAGTGGAATAAGTAATAGTCAACTGTAAAAGATATACCTACCTACATTTTTTTTTATAATGTTCTAACTATGAAAAATCTGCAATTGGCTGTAATATATAGGAATTATTGTATTCTTGGTAACGCTGTTGATTTTTCTTAACAATAAATAAATACATATTGACCTACCTAGACGAGGACAATTTGTTAGAACTTTCAAATTATTTATTTCTAAATTCCAAAAAATATATATATGAGATCATCTTACCAAGCTCGTTCACGTGATGCAATTTTAAAAAGTATTTTTTTTTAATTATCCATCTTGCCTCCCAGAAGTATCTTCCTTCATTTTAAAAAATTTCAAAGTTTCAAAAATTTCCTGAAATCTTTAAGTAAAAAGCTAATTTCTGTATTTTGTTCAAAATTTTAGATACAGTAGTTTCTGAGAAAAGGGCATGGTCAATTGATGTCTATTTGTTTAAATAACTTGAAAACTATTTTTATTTAATTAAAAAAATATATTTTTGAATCCTTTCATTTGATGTATCGCACGATGAAGTTTGTGAAGGTTTTTTTTTTCAACTTTCCATTTGACGCGCCATAAGTGCCCCATATTCAAATTTTACCTATTCACGATACATCTCTGTATTTGGGTCACAAAAATGGATATGTGTACCAAATTTCAATTGGATTGGTCAAATAAATTCGGAGAAAACAGACATACATAAAAATGTGCGCGAGTTATAAGGTTTCCTTTTTTTAGTACTACATAAGCGAGCCTGTGGGTTAACTACACACAGAAGTGTATGGACACCCTAAGGGTGCAATATAACAATGGGTTCAGGATGCTGTTGGGGTTGCCCCGGTTTTGCTCAGCGTCAGGTATGTTTGCGCAGGGGCGGACAGACGATTTTTATGCAATAATTAGAAAACGAAAGTCATCCCTCCTGGCAAGACTGCGGGCGAGCCCCAATAGGATCTTGAACATGTTAGCAAGCAAGACTGACTCGCCGATCTTGCAGAAATTTATTTCTGTTTTGGTGCGGTGAGATAGTTTTTATTTTTATCTTAAATGTAATATGTGTACCTACTAACATAATTTTTAAGTTTGTAACTAACCAATGGGCCTTAGTAGCCAAAAATAAAGAAATTATTATTATTATTATTATAAGCTCGGAACCCTAAAAGCAAAATAAATAGTTAATAAAAATATTCTAAAAAAATCTGACTTCATTGTTGCGATAGACCTTAGAGGAGCAGATAGCTCGTAGTCAGTGAAGCGTAAAACTGGCTTTTCCGGGACAATGTTACTACAATCATTTCCTCCCCCAAGGCTGCTTTTTTAGTTAGGTACGTACCTACATATAAAGGGAACCATTTTGTGTGAGATGTCGAGTCACTATCGTTAATGAGTTTCATTATGTCTCTGTGTATACACGCGAGCCGGAGAAACTTATTTCGAACAAGAATGATACATTGTACTGCAATGTAAACAACTATCATCTTTTACATAGGTATGTTTATGTGTTTATATATTTTAATTGGCGTATTGGACTTACTCACATTGCATCATCATTAATTAACAACCCATATTGAGGCTCAGGCTCACTGTTGAGCACGAGTTTCCTCTCAGAATGAGAGGGGTTAAGGTAATAGTCGACCACGCACGCCCAATTTTGGTCATTACAACGTCAATCAAAATCAGCATTGGGGATGCGTGGTGGGTCTAAGCCTCATATTCCTTCTTTCATAATACACGCCATTGACGATCAATTATTCTCACGTTTCTGCAGCACCCACGACTATAACTGATCGTGTATTAGTCACTGCGTGCATGACGGTTCGACTTATGAAACGTCTTCCCTGCCGTTTGCGCTGCAGAAACGTGAGAATAATTGACCGTCAATGGCTGACTTAAGAAGAGAGAAAGGGCCAGAATAGGCTGATGATGATGACCGTTCTCTTGTTTAACTAAAACACGAGAAAGCTAACAAAAACTAGGTACTTAAACATAAATGGATGCCTCATTTGTGATATTTTTGTACAAATTTTGTGATTGTCTCTCATGATACAAGCACATCATTAACATGGTCGTTACAATTTCACTAATTGCTCGCTCGACGCTTGCACCTCTTGAATGAACTTCTAAGTCACATTTTTAGCTACTATAAAATGCCCTCTGTCGAACGCTTTACTGAAGACTTATACTTACATTGTATGTAGGTACTGGTATGTATTCTTTCTTCCAAGAAATTATCTGTAGCAGCTCAGAGTTAAAAAATTGGTGATGATTATAATTATAATTAAAAAATTACATATCTATGATGTGATTATAATTTTTTTTTTTTTGTAAAATGAAACAAAGTCGAACATTATATCATCCCAAGCCTTTATTGGTCTAAGCTCCAAATTATCTCTTCAAAGACAGGCTTAACTTTTCAGTGGGACAAAAAAATACGCTGAAGATGATTGATTTTCTTGGTTTCAATTCCCAGTTTCATCTCGATTACGCGCTTCTGTCATATAGCATTGTCATTTCACATTTAGTAATTCTTTTAAGGGCAATTGCATACGTTTTTATAATAAACTGCCACATGAAACCACAGGCATGTCTCTCAATATGTTCAAAGTTTTTATCAAACGTAAGCTTATATAAAACACGTATTATAGTGTTAATGAATATAGAAACGACAAAAAAGCTTGGAAACGAAATGTATTAGGTACATACTACAGATAGTGTTAAATGGTGATAAACTAAAAGAAAACCCTGGCTGAGTTTGCTGTGGGCTCTTCTCGGACCAAGGCGCGTTTTGAGCCCTCGTAAATTTTAATTTTTTTTTTCGTAAAAATAATTGAATTAAATACCTTCAAAAAACACCTTCAAAGCAAGAGTAAACAGGCATCTTCTAAGTAAGCGCGCTCCAACTTAGACCACATTAATGCTTACCATCAGGCTTAAATTGTAGTCAAGCGCTAGCTTAAACTGCATAAAAAAACATCAAATGTGAATCTAATCTTTTCTATATTAGTGCAGAAGAGTCTGTTTATATCTTCGCATGGATGGACGCTTTATTTGCTTTGAAATCAAAAATAATTTTGTGTTTGACAGTCCATTTATCGAAGAAAGGCTATAACACATCATCACGCTACGATCAATAGAAGCGTGGTATTGAAAGATGACAAAATATCGTTATGTTTACACTAACTTTTTTGTAGACACAGTCGCCAGTGTCTATTACTAAGGGTAATATATTGATTATGTATCTTTGTACTTAATTATTATGACTGAGTTAGGTTGGTATTCATGAGCTCGAGCGTTATTTTAATATTCATCACGTTTGGGATGCCGATAAGTAAGTGGAGTAGCTTCTGCCTTTGTATGGGCTATTTCTTAGATAAAAAGTATTTTACCGTAGAAACACGATGATGTATTATGTACGTTAGGATCGGCGATCATCAGTCATGATGCAGTAGCGGCGTTTGATACCGTCAATCTAATATTAACCTTACTCCCGATGAAATAAAGTCAGAAATCAAATCGCACCTACCTACTCATGGCGTCTTTGAGGGCTTACTTCCGTGTTAATTAATTTTCAGAGTTATGATAAAAATTGGGATAAAACTCCAATGGAACAGGAAGCCGTTAGGATGAAATCAAAATTGAATTGAACTTCTTAAGAGTATCTACTGGTCTTTGAATACATACTATTATACCTACACTCATCGGTAAAAGAGTTGAAGGTTTTTCGGCTTTTTTTTCCTAACAGTTTTAAAATGAGGCCTATTAGGAAATCCCACAAATACTGGCACTGTATAAAAATTGTCTCCTATATTGCAAGTGCATAAGCAGCGGTAATCACTTATCATCAGCTGGGCTGAATTCTCGTTTGGCAGTATTATATAAGATTTCTCACATAGCAAACTTTAGGTGACTTTAGTGCAGTGATAGCCCAGTGGATATGACCTCTGCCTCCGATTCCGAAGGGTGTGGGTTCGAATCTGGTCCGGGGCATGCACCTCCAACTTTTCAGTTGTGTGCATTTTAAGAAATTAAATATCACATGTCTCAATCGGTGAAGGAAAATTTCGTGAGGAAACTGCACACCAGAAAATTATCTTCATTCTCTGCGTGTGTGAAGTCTGCCAATCCGCATTGGGCCAGCGTGGTGGACTATTGGCCTAACCCCTCTCATTCTGAGAGGAGACTCGAGCTCAGCAGTGAGCCGAATATGGGTTGATGACGACGACGACGAAACTTTAGGTAGTTTAAATCCTTCCAGTAAGCTATTGGCTACGAGTATATAATATATGGAGAGATGTTTTTATAACCCTTCGTATAATTTAATTTTATTGAACCATAACTTTATTCATGGCTCTAATATGAAATCAGTAAAAGCAGAAGGCCCTCTGGACCCTTGACCCTCATTATACAAATACTCCTATGATAATGGCCCAATAAAACTTCCCTTTCTTTCTACCATTATATTTATACGATCCCAATACGGAGTTTAATAGATTTTATTTCGTTAGTATTTACGATGAGTTCACATACATGAGGAAAATATTTTTGACGATTTGTCAACGTACGCTTTATGATTAAGAGGTTCTAAATTCTTTACCAAACTGGGATCTTTCTCTTTCAACTTTTAGCTTCTACCAATGTGACTGTCAACTCATGAACACAGGAAGATATCACGCTATTCTATTCCCCATTTTGGATACCAAGTTTTAGATAAACAGTAGGTAGTAGGTACTCGTTATTCAATTTATATTTCTCCTACTATCTTTACTATTCGATTCCTGGAGATAAACAACCATTATAATGTCCTGCGCACACTTGCAGACGGTATTGCGGAGATAGCTTCGAAGAGGATTCGTCTATCGACAATGAGAAGAAAAGTTTTAGACAGTAGAATATAGCATCGAGGAGGATTCCTCTATCCACAATTAAAAGAAAAGGTTGCTAAAAAGAGCAATCTAAACTTTGATCGTCATTGTGGATAGAGGAATAATTATTGTCCTCGATGTTATCTCCTATTTTCCGGAAGTTTTCTACTCACTGTCCTGTGTGTTATTGGAAACTTCCTCAATGCTCCCACTGTCCGCAACTTTTCTTATAATTGTTGATAGAGGAATCCTCCTCTACGCTGTCTGCTAATATACGCAACTTTTCTTCTAATCGTGGATAGAGGAATCCTCCGCAATGCTATCTCCTACTATATACAACTTTCTTCTTATTGGGGATAGAGGAATCCTCTTCGATGCTATCTCCTAGTGTTAGCAAACAAATATGCTCTGCGATACCGCGAGCGTCCACCAGCTTAGTAGAGCGTAGGTCAGTATGCAGCCTCATTTACCAGGATTCGAGTATTCCACTAGCGATCACACAGTCAAACAGTTGCCTTATAATGGCATGCGTCCACAAATCCCTATCGCACGTATCGGACTCATCTCATTTTTAATTTGACGGTAGCCAAAATTCGTTCGATGCGATCCGTACGATGCGGATAAGTGGACGCACTTGTATGGCTTTCTATTCAAAGAATACTAAAATCTGATTCCATTCCTGTGGACGTAGCAAGTGGACGCCTTCCATAAAGCGGCGTAGCGTACATACCTGTATCACATTGGCACATACCTGTATCACCATCTCTGCTAAATAGCATACTTATTCTTTACAAGTTAGCCCTCTACTACAATCTCTCCTGTTGGTAAGTGATGATGCAATCTTAGATGACATCGGGCTAACTTGGTAGGAGGATGAAAATCCACACCCCTTTCGGTTTCTACGCGACATCGTACCGGAACGCTAAATCGCTTGGCGGTACGTCTTTGCCGGTAGGGTGGTAACTAGCCACGGCCTTTCCTCCAACCTCAATCGACCCAGCTGGGGATCGAACCCAGGGCCTCCGTCTTGTAAATCCACCGGGCATCCCACTGCGCTACGGAGGCCATCCAATGAGAAAAAATATTAGTATTATGAGAAAAATTAATTAGTAACGTTAATTTTGAACATTGTTTATTTCATGTTATTCGTATACTTATTACATACTGAAATTTACTTACACTCTTGATGTTCAATGTAAGGTCATATAACAATCCGTAACAATATCGAATAGCTAACCGAAAAAAATCCCAAAAGAATTCCTCAAAACTGCTATGTGTGTATATTTTCAACGCAACGTCAACAAAAGGGAACAAGTTCATATAAAATCAGCTATTCAAGGGAATCCGCTGCGATATCTTATTTCCCAAGGGTCCATACTCTTCAAAGTGAATAGACATGACAAACAATAAAAGAAAAATTATTATCAGCTATTTTGCAATACAAAAATGTTGGGAAATACAAAAAAATGTTAGTATTACAATATTATCGACATATAATATCTTATATAATAATATCTTCAAAGGATTCGTACCTACCGTGTTGTCTTTGACTATAGATTTATCTTTGAATCTACTGTTATAACTGCTGAGTTTCTGGCCTGCTTACACGGCTTTTTTTTTTATTCTTTACAAGTTAGCCCTTGACCACAATCTCACCTGATGGTAAGTGATGATGCAGTCTAAGATGGAAGCGGGCTAACTTGTTAGAAGGAGGATGAAAATCCACACCCCTTTCGGTTTCTACACGGCATCGTACCGGAATGCTAAATCGCTTGGCGGTACGTCTTTGCCGGTAGGGTGGTAACTAGCCACGGCCGAAGCCTCCCACCAGCCACACCTGGACAAATTAAGAAAATCCAGCCGGGGATCGAACCCAGGACCTGCGTTTTTTGTAAATCCACCGGGCATACCACTGCGTCACGGAGGCCGTAAACGGCTAGAATCAAACCAACAGACATTGTGTTGCAAAAGTGTTTATATATACCTACTCAGAGGCACAGTTATGCCCGCCCACTTTAATATATAAATGAAGATATTAGATTTAATCTATATCTATACTAATATATAAAGCTAAATTGTTTGTTTGTTTGATTAAACGCGCTAATCTCAGGAACTACTGGTCCGATTTGAAAAACTCTTTCAGTGTTAGATGCTGGGCTATATATTATTATTACTATATATATTATTATTCCCGTTTTCCTACGGGAATGGGAATCACGTGGGTAAAACCGTGGCGTCAACTAGTTTAATTTAATATTTAGAAGTTACTACCATACTACCCTAAGAGGACTTATTACACAACTATTTTGGACCACAGAATACGTATAGTGCAAACCCTATTTAAAAACCTTGTGTACGCCACTACTGTGCAGGGCCTGCAGTGATATGGCACGTCGATTATTTTTCTACAAACGCTAACGCGTCAAATTGAAATTGAAATTTCATTTATTTCAATTAGGCTTAGTTTGCAAGCACTTTTGAAGCGTCATGTTATGTCATGATTTAATGGTGGTAATTACAGTCGAAAACTTAAAATTAAAGTTACGAGGGTTCCAACTTCGACAACAAACATATACGGGAATGACAGATCAATTCGATAACTTGATCACGTGACCTGTCATTAGCAAACGACATACACATACAAATTTTTCGAAGTGTTAGCGATTGTAGAAATAGAATCGACGTACCTCATGGCCCAGGCCATAACTATTAAGGCTCCATTGCAGAGTATCGACATTCTGTGACGACAAAATAATGGACTGTCAGTTCACAATCAATTTTGTTTCCAAATTACATTTAAAACTGCGCCCTTTGTAAATTTCATTTGTACTTTGTAGCAATTAAGCGAAGGTCATCGGCTTTCCGTCATTGGTGCCGTAATTACTGCGAGAAGTGCTTAGAAGTGCTCCATTTCAACGATAATAGGCCTGCAATTTGCAATTAACTCGTTCAATTGATAGAGGGTCTGTCAAACTGTACAGTTTCTTGCTGCGTTTTCAACAGTTGCTTCGTTGCTTAAATCTGGTTAATATAGTATAAAAAATACTTTGTTTGTTTATTTATTTATTTATTTGGTCCACCAGTGACTGTTGCAGCATTTACACAAATACAATCTAAAAAAACACAAACACAAGGCTCTGCACAATCAAATGAAGGTAGACACGGCATGCACATTTCCGTAATATTAAAATAAATTAACGATTACATAAAATCAGTTTACATAAGAAAAACAAATACATTTTACAGTAACAGGAAAAGGAAACATTTTACAACCACTATTTGAATATACTATATAATACAAAAAATAAAATGGAATTGGTAAAAACAAAAAGAAAAATTAGTTTAGCAAATCTAGTAAAACTAACTTGCGATATGTCCTAGGTGAGTCTATGTGGATATCTATAGACCGACTAAGTGCGTTATATAATTTACATAGCTTAGGCATAGTAGAATAGGCGACAAAAACAGTTCTAGTGCGTTGCGGTACGAGTAAAGTAATAGCTTTGCGAGGGTTTCTACTAGGTGCCCTAAAGTTAATTTTGCTTAGAAGATTTGGTGCGTCTATCTGGTTTCTCAGTAATTTGTATAAGAATGTGATATCTAATAAGGAAATTAGTTTATTAATTTAAATTTATACAGTTAGTTTCAAGTTGATTAATTGCAAAAATTAAATCATATCATCAGTAACAATGCAATCATTATTAAAAATTCAAAAACATGGTACCATGAAGTTTCACCTACTGATGATTTTTCTTTCATCATCAGTGTAAACTACCTTGTTCCATAAACTTTTTGCTGATTGTTCACGCTAATAGCGTGACATTACTCAAGCTGGCAACATTAGACCGGATGTATATCTCAGCACATCACTAGCCGGTCGCCATCTTGTTCAATTACTTCCGCTTGCATTCTTCGCTCGTCTCTGCTCTGTTAATCGCCCACGCGTGTGCACCTAAACCTTTTAACTGCAATAATTCTCTGTAAAAACCCCTAAATAATCAACCCAGCGACTCGAGTCGATTCCCCAGTGCTCAATAGTGCATAAACCGGTGAAAGATGCTGTGTATTACGACCACACTTCTTCACTTGCGCCAACGCAGGCGCCCGTCGCGCCCCTGAACTGACGCCCGCCGCCGTCTCTTCGTTGACGCTGCCTGTAAGTTTTTTTTTTTTTTTCTTTACAAATACAACCTCACCTGATGGTAAGTGATGATGCAGTCTAAGATGGAAGCGGGCTAACTTGTTAGGAGGAGGCTAAAAATCCACACCCCTTTCGGTTTCTACACGGCATCGTACCGGGACGCAAAATCGTTCAAGCTTCCGCCCTTCCAACAGCGAACCTCAGTCCTAATACTAATTCATCTATCCCAGTCTGCTCTTACATCATGATTCTCAATCTGCCCTGGCCTCCAATCGAGGCCTGGTCCTTCGCGTTACTTATACCTGATGTTATTGACCGGAACATGAGAGTTTAGCACCCACGACAAATCTAGGTCCGTTAATCCAATATTCCTAATGTCTCCAAGCACACGTAATTACATGTCGGATTTTATATAACATTTAATTCTCCCGTAGGAGTAAAACGACGTCATCAACCACACAACACGTAACGTACGGGAATTTTCAAAATTATCCCCCAACAATGGGGAACAAAGATAAAATATTTATCAAGCGTGCCACAACAAAGGACCACGGGCCCATTGTTTCTTTCAACATTTAATAAGGGCCATCAGGGATTCCCCTTGTACCATTTGTTACAACATTCTTTGTGTAACATTCTGTGATTCTCACCACTAAATTAATCATCGCTTACCGTGAAACCATTGTGGCCAGCGAACTGAATTATTGAGACACTTCTTATGGGATTTCTTATTGTGTTGTACTGAAATGTTTCCGGTAACAGTTGCTTTCACGGAATGATATAAAAAATAAATCCAGAAAAGACTTAAAATATATTACTAATATAAGAAACTAGCGGACTCCCGCGACTTCATCCGTCTCGTCTTGTTCTGAATGGAGCGATGTTTGAAAGTCCCTGCAAAAGTACACATGTAGTTTAGGCTGTTATGATGGTGATGCTAATTTTTTGTCTGGAGAAAAGTATGGCGGGCGGGGCAAATATTAAACCTACATAAGGCTCAGGACCTTTTTCATGCTTGCTATGAAGCAGTTATTCAACAATTATGTGCTTTTAAGCTGTCAATGTGGCATGGCATATTTATTAAATAGTCAAACTTGACGTTTCTAAAGTATAATATACATCAAATGAATGACTTTTGATTTTGAACCCAGATAAACAGAAACTAGGCACTAAACGAGGCAGGGAGCGGTATTCAAAGAATACAATTTCTAAAAGACAATCCTTATATTTCAAGTTTACTTTACAAACTACTCAGACAATCTGCATAAGCTGTCTGTAAATGTTTACGCAGAACAAACGATTCAGCTTAATTATCTCGTCAAGTTAATGTCGCGGCGCTTTAGACAGTAGGCTAATCTCTGTCAACAAATAGGGGCTATGAATAATGAGAGAGCAGAATAAATTTGCCGTGGACGAAACGGAATGATGTCAAGTGTTTACTTGGAGGTGGAGTTGTGAACGGGGGCTTTTGAAGTAGTCGACCTACTAGCGGCATTGTGCGTTGTCCTAATTGTACTAAACTATCCTTATATCTAGACAAATTATTGTTAAATTGGAGACACATTCTTATACCATAAACCAATGACATATTGTTAGAGCTAATGCCAATGCCTAGGGCGCTGGGCACTGCACATATATTTTTTTGTAGTAAAAATTGACGGATCAAACCGATGGCCCTAAGAGCGGTTTCAGACTAGCGTTATATACGCGCGTATGAGCTCGTTTCTAGAAGCGCATGTAAGCGCCTTTTGGCACACGCTCAACTCGTACGAGCGTTGACACGCTTCTAACCTCATATAAGCACGAGCCGTCAGCAGGGTTGCCAACTCATTATCTTAGGTAGGTGCCAAATGTCATTTCAAATAGTGCTAGATTGATCAAAAAAAACTACTCGCGTGGCTGCGTTTTTTTCTACGGAGACCAGAAAAAAATCAGGATGATGTTAGTGAATTAGTGCTAAATTAAGTGCTAGGTGCTGAATGTTAAATTACGGTGTTGGAATTGCGAAAATAGTGCCATATCTAGTACCGAAAGTGCTAAGTTGGCAACACTGGCCGCGAGAGACACCTCCCAGATATACCGACACGACACCACCGGTTCGAGTGAACAAGCCGAAATATGCCCGTTTGCGCAAGTCGATTTTTGAAGCGCGTAATGTAGCGCGCGTGAACTCGTATGCTGAAACGACCGTATACGCCCAAAAAATACGGTAGTCTAAAATCACTGAATACATCGCTGATAAATAGAGGCTAGGGTATATAAAGAACAGGCAACGAAGTGCTGCTCTTTGAGCATCACATGAAGCGTGTTAAGCCGATTAAAAACCGTAGGGTTATTGTAACATTTTTCAGTACGGTCTCGCTTTTTTCAACTTCAGTCAATGTTTTTAAAAGCAATGCTGGTTGGTCATGTCTAAAAGGATATTTTTAAAGAACTTCGATTTATATTCACAGCAGTATTTCACGTAAGCGGGACTCGTGCTCTCGTGTACTAAGAGACTGGCTTAAAAGCTCCCTCGTATTTTCTAGTTTGTCTGAATCTCTAAAGAGATTGAAATCCATCGCGGAAATACAGCACTGTAAATCCATACAACTGTATGGAAAACCTTTCTAAAACCTATATTTGAGACGATGAATGCACTCTGCGATCCAGTTTGCCTCCAATATGAAATACTTTTACGATATTTTTGTTACTACTTTCACGTAAAAACTTGAGAGTTGATACATTCAGAATTGTAGGATTTGTGATCTAAAGCTAGACTACCATTTGAGGAAATGCTGGAAGTATAGTTCAAACTAGAGCGAAATTGTTAAATATTAAAATGTTAGTCCATTATACGTATTAATTAGTCCAAAACCTACACCGACATATTTGAAAAATATTAAAAACTAGCTGACGCCGCGCGGTTTCATCCGCGTGGTTCCTGTTCCCGTAGGAATACGGGGATAATATATAGCCTATAGCCTTCCTCGATAAATGGGCTATCTAACACTGAAAGAATTTTTCAAATCGGACCAGTAGTTCCTGAGATTAGCGCGTTCAATCAAACAAACAAACAAACAAACATACAAACAAACAAACAAACAAACAAACAAACAAACAAACAAACAAACAAACAAACTCTTCAGCTTTATAATATTAGTATAGATTGCTAAATTATAATATGGTTACTATTTATTTATTAATTCTGTTATCAAATATGTACAATTATTTACACTTACTAAAACAATAATATTTATTTAAATAAACTATCTAAGCCTGTTAAAAAAATAAAAGGAAAATGTTAAAATTAGAAAAATTATAGAAAAATGAGAGAGATACAATAATCCCGTACTCATTACATAATTTCTTTTTCCAGCATTACCCAACGAATATAATTATTTTCCGGATCAACTAGTTTATAATTATGATAAAAACGCAGAATGTAACTGTGTTTATAAAGTTATTTAGAAATAGTATATACATTTAAATAGACAATGATTTAAAGATTTGCGCAATACAGGGTGCTCGGTAGTATTTCCCATAACTTCAAGGTGTTGACAAGTTCACATATAGGAGTTGAACTAACTAATTTTTTTTAAATAAACTAAACAAATAAACTTTTTATGTTTTTATACAAAGTAATTCAAATAAGTCCGACTATCCATGTAACACACGCCTTTTACTATCCTTGCATTTTAAAATACGTAATCGTAGTGGTAAGACTGTCGATATCGACGAGATATTGCTGCAACTGGCACTCAGCACTTCACTAGTAAGCTGCTTCATGATATTTATCAATGAATAAGTTTAGTCATAATATAAGGATGCGATTTATGGGACATAATTTACAGAGGAGATCTATTTACCTTAAACATTTTTATTTAAGAATATAACCCTAGAGTTATGGGAAATACTCCCGAGTACCCTGTATAATTATATTTTGTAAAAGCATCATTGTATTTAAATTTCATTGTGTTTGGATAATATGTAGAATATCGTAAACAAAACGTTTCCGTTGAAAGACTTTTGAAATCTATTCATATTTCAATACAGTGTTTGGTTTTCCTGCATGAATAAATGTACTGGATCGAGCGACGCACAGTGCAAACTTCGTGAGGCATCGACAATATTTTCATGTTATAGTGCTTCATAAAAGCTGTTTGATTTTTTTTATCGATTTCTAAAAGGAGGCTCTCAATACTGATATATTTTTTAACCCCCGACGCAATATTGTATTCACATATCATAGGTATCTAATATAAATATCGTTGAAATGGGGCTTAAATTTGACCACACATGACTAAAAGAAAAGTAATAATCCTCTAGTAATTATATTCGTATGATACGAATTCATCAACATAAGTTTTATTTACTCTTGTAACAGATGATAATCAAAAATATGTTTGATTAAAGGAAAGGTTGGCCAATAGACCCTTTCCCTTATTACTTGAATTCTGCCTCATTTGTGATGTTGATATTTTATTCAACGGACTAACTGTTGACTGAAGGTCGTTTTCCAGTTTACTAAAGCATACTTACTCTTTGTGTTTGACTAAATTGTCTATATCTATATAGTTGTAAATAAAAGCAAAAGGTTCATCACGAAATATAGAAAATCGCTTGACGTATCTAGGTGATAAAGGAGAATGGCGAGATTGCATTTATTTTGGGACTACGTGATAGAAGTAGCGTACATAATGGAAACCTATGACTAGTTGTGCGTCGTTTTTAAATAAAAAAAAAAATTAAATGGTAAGCAGTCCTGAGAAGCAGGGAGAAAAAATATATACCTAAAAATTATTAGGTATCCTTATCACAAAACAATGTGAAAAATACCGCCACTTACATACAACATCGTGATTGCTTTATAAATACGACAAGGCGCTTTTGCAGATGACGTTTTTTGTTAATAAAATGGACTTTTTTCTTTTGGTTCCCGTTCTGTAAAATCTCAATATTTTTTTTTGCAAGCATCATCTAATAGTATTAATTAATACAAATGTATGAATGTACGACACTTTAGGGGTGACTCCCACTTTCGCCAACCACCTTTGACAAGGTGGTACTCGTAGTATAGTGTTAGGAGACCTGATTTTAGAGATCTACTGAATTCTGAATACAACTGTTTTACCAAGGTGGTGAAATACGCACATAGGAATTCTTGGTGGAGAATTTAAAGTTACACCTTCCTAAGCCCCTACGTCATATCAAAGATTCAGCTTTCTCGATTCATTTGCATTTATATGCCGTTTTTTCCGACATAATGACTGTAGTATCATTGCCATCTAAAAAATAAATAATACACGTCAAAACTCCACGAAATAGACAGTACAATACTGCTCATAACTTTCATATGAATAATTTAAAAAGGCGTGGCTTTATCCCGCTCAGTGGATGAATGATGCTGTAGACCTCGCACGAGAGTTTCTTTAACAGACGTTAAAAAAGCGTTCAAATAAACTATGAAGTCAAATGAAGGTCTATTTCCAATGCCCAAAATTGAAAATGCAACACTGCTCAAAAACAACGTTGTTTATTTAAAACGCTGTCGTGTGAACATTTACTTGGGAATGCATTTGTTGTATTTGAACGCTTTTTTAACGGACGTTAAAAAGACTCTCGTGCGAATGATGGCTTAGGGTCTGACAAGCTTTTTGGCGTAGAGCACGTATCGTATTTCAAACGTTTTCCAAGTCTATACATTAGTAGGCTCTACACCATTAGCGATTTCTTTCAGTACAAAACTTAGATTCTTAATACAAGATATACCCAGTGGATATGACCTCTGCCTTTGATTCCGGAGGGTGTGGGTTCGAATCCGGTCCGGGGCATGCACCTCCTACTTTTTAGTTGTGTGCATTTTAAGAAAATATCACGTGTCACAAACGGTGAAGGAAAACATCGTGAGGAAACCAGAGAATTTTCTTAATTCTCTGTGTGTGTCAAGTCTGCCAATCCGCATTGGGCCAGCATGGTGGTCTATTGGCCTACCCTTCCCGTTCTGAGAGGAGACTCAAGCTCAGCAGTAAACCGAATATGGGTTGATAATGATGATAATGATGATCGCTGGTTCGTTCTTTCTTTCTTCCTTCAATAATGTCTGCCAAAATACCATCATGTAATGATGGTATTGTCCACAAAAAACCTAATTGAATCACATCTCTTTTATTGGCACAACATAAATCTAAAGCAAAAAAATATTATAGAATTATTTTATAAATTAATTATATTACTTTTATTAATACGTATGTGGGAAACTAATTAAAATATTTGTATTCCATTCAACATAATTATATTTGCCACTTAACCACGGTCTTATACCCAATAGAATATAGGTTAACTTAATTAACTACTTGCCTGGGTTGTGCGCGGTGTTGGTAATTAAATAGACACTGAAACTTTCATTGCTAACAATAAAACACGGGTAACTAACTAACTCACTATAGATCGGTCAACGAAGATTGTCCTATTGTTCGACGTGCCGTCAGTTGATACATTAATTGGTGATTTCATGCCCCATTACCTTTACCATGGTAGGTAGAGAAAGACTATTTGCCTGCCTTTTATATTTTTACGTCTATAATTCTAGAGGACGCCCGCGACTTCATTCGCGTGGAATTTAATTTTTCACAAAAACGGGATTTCCCCGGGATGAAAAGTAGCTTATGTATTAATCCAGAGTATAATCTACATATTTCCATTCCAAATTTCAGCCAAATGGCTTCAGTAGCTGCAGCGTAAAGGAGGAACAAACATACTTACACACTTATACACACACAAACTTTCACCTTTATAATATTAGTGTTATAGTGTGTATATTAAATCATATCGTATAGTACTTATTCTACCCAGACAAACAATGCTGACCAGCTATTAATTATAATGTTTAATATATTTATGAAGCTTTCTGATCAGATGAGAGTGCTCACACTCCCTACTGAAAATGAAGAAATCTTAAAACGGCTTGGTCCATACCTAATACTGTATCTGTCATCCTGTGTGACATCCCCACAGGATTAGGCAGAGTCTAGGCCCTGCCACTTGCAATGATCCTTACATATTTGCCTTGCTTTTCCATTAATCGTTACATACCAGTTCGTCGGCTTAGGGAACTCTAGCTCAGTTAGGCTTAGCTATATACACACTCTAGTGTATACTGTGTGGACATTTGAGTCAACATTTGAGGTAACCAAAAATAGTTTCACTGAACCCTATTCATTATTAAACATAGTTTAAATGGAATTTAAAACAGTGGTTTTCCATCGATAGTTTTCGAGCCAGGAATTGGTTGCAAACTCACTTCAATAGGGAATTGGATCACGTTTAATCTGCGTCCCATTCAAAACCTCAGGCTATTGTGTCGTACTGATCACTTTATTCAAACTCAACTGGATAATTGTGCAATCTGGAACATGAGTTTCACAAATAATGAATTTTGTTTGTTGAACTTCGTCAACGTGAAATAAGTTTTTTACAAATCCCGCGGCAACTATAAATATTTTCGGGATGAAAAGTAGCCTTTATATTTATTCATAACCTTCCTTTACCTTCAAGTGAAAATCTCTTTGAAATTTGTTCATCCGTTACAAAAATTTATGAAATGAAATTTGGGATGATGATGATGATGACTATCTACTCACAGAAAAATGGCTTGATAAATTAATGAATTGCAATTGTTCTTGGAATCCAGGGCTATTATTTTATAGAGGTAAGGTTTGTGCTTTTGTAGGGAGTATAATCTCTGGATCTATTAAACCGAATTCTTTACCACTAGAAAGCCACGTTATTTGTGAGTGTCATAGGCTATATTTTATCCTCTGTTTTCTCACGGGAACGAAAACTACAAGGGTAAAACCGTGGGGCCAGATATAAATATTTGTTTTGAAGAAATACAAAATGGAACACCCAGACATTTGCATATTAAAATGAGAAAGATACCATTCTTTGTTTCGCCTAGCTCAGTGCATTTACTAAAGGATTTCTTTGAGCAAACACATTTTATGCAAGATATCCTGCTTCTGTAAACTACGGAATCAGCAGGAAAAGAATGTTCCAAGTTTTATGCTACAACGGCAACTAAATATATCTTAGGAAAGCGACAGACGCTATTACTTTACAAAACAAAGATTTTTTTTTTCATTTTGTTTTAATTCGTTAACAAGTAAGCAGTTATATAAAAATAAAATCGCAATGAAAGCTGGGGAATCAGGTTAGGGTGGAAATTATATTTGGACTTATTTGTATTATTATATCTTTGTCCGTCAAGCTCTTTTCGATATTATGTGATTTTGCTCTTTCTTTATTATTATTATTCAACGACACGCGACGCTGAAGTGGCAATGGGCACATAGTTCGAAGATCCAAGGTGGGGTTCCAAGGTGCTGGAATGGCGACCCCACACCAGAAAGCGTAGTGTTAGTCAACCCCCCACCAGGTAAACTGACGACAACAAGCGAGTCAGTCGCAGGGATTCGCTGGATGCAAGTGGCTCAGTATCGTGATGTTTGGAAGTCCCTACAAAAATCCTGCAGTGGACGTCCATCGGCTGATATGATGATGATGATTATTGCTATTAGATATTCATCTTAGTAGCCATAATAACAAAACATATGCTTACTTTACCGTGATAGCCCAGTGGATATGACCTCTGCCTCCGATTACGGAGGGTGTGGGTTCAAATCCGGTCCGGGGCATGCACCTCCAACTTTTCAGTTGTGTGCATTTTAAGAAATTAAATATCACGTGTCTCAATCGGTGAAGGAAAACATCGTGAGGAAACCTGCATACCAGAGAATTATCTTAATTCTCTGCGTGTGTGAAGTCTGCCAATCCGCATTGGGCCAGCGTGGTGGACTATTGGCCTAACCCCTCTCATTCTGAGAAGAGACTCGAGCTCAGCAGTGAGCCGAATATGGGTTGATGACGACGATGCTTACTTTAGGACTAGATAGCGATGTTTATTTCCTTATCTATTTATTTAATTATATAATCCTTATTCATAAAAAATACAACCAAGTTTCGTACGTCTTCGCAACGGAAGCAATCTGGAAAATCTCGTAAGTGAAAATAAATTGAGGAAACCAATAAAAAAGTTCACCCTTGTATAGATTCGGAACTTTTACAACAACTTTTATTTCACTCTCTACATTTAAAATTAACAACAATAAAAGCATTTTACGTTAGTTCACTGTTTTATTCTTAGATAATGGACTTTTTGGTTTTTTTTTTGGATGGATTTTTTGGTTAAAAAACCTAACTGCAATTACAATCTTCAAACATTGACTTACAAAGTTGTAGCCTTAATAGCTCCTCGGTGATGGGGCTTGACTCAACACGGAGGTCATAGGTTCGATACGCGTCATCTGGACTGTTGTCGTTACCACTTCTAACACAATCCCTACTAATTGGAATGAAACGAATATATTAGATGTATTAAAAAAAACTATAAATAAAAAAAACGCGACAAAAGGGGGTCGGTCTCCGTACGTAGGATCATTAAAAATAGTTCAGTAATCGAATCGCTAGTGGTTTTTCCCATTTTCAACCACCCTATTTTTTTAAATACATATACGAGTATGTAGGTATAATTTGCAATATTATACACTATCTTATAATAATGTACACTAGCGAACGCCCGTGACTTAGTCCGCGTGAAATTTAGTTTTGCACAAATCCCTCGGGAACCATGGATTTTTCCGGGATAAAAAGTAGCCTGCCTTTATGTTAATCCAGGCTATAATATATCTCAATACCAAATTTCAGCTAATTTGATTCAGTAGTCGAGGCGTGAAAGAATAACATACATTCAAATCATCAAAATCATCAGTTTTCGCAAATCTCGGGAAACCATATATTTTTTCGGGATAAAAAGTAGCCTATGTGTTAACCTAGAGTAAAATCTATTTCCATTCCAAATTTCAGCCAAATCGCTTCAGTATTAGCGGCGTTAAAGCGTAACAAACATCCAAACAAACATTCATACAAACTTTCGCGTTTATAATATTAGTAGGAATTTGAGTCTCACGAGAGTTTTTTTAACGGACGTTAAAAAAGCTTTTAAATACAAGTTCGTTTTTTTTCGAACAGTGTTGCATTTTCAATTTTGGATGTTGAAAATAACTTCATATTCTATTTGAACGCTTTTTTAATGTACGTTAAAAAACTCTCATGCGAATGAGGGCTTAGGTTTCCGCATTTCTTTTTAAATTGCAGGACCCTAACAAATCAGTAGTTTGAAATTTGAATATATAGCCACTAAATCGGCAAGGCAGTATAGACAGATCACAATAAATGACTGTTCCATATACTGAAGCAGGTAATTTTAACATATAATAACATCGAGAACATAAAGTGATCCCGTAGAGGATATTGCAGTCCAATTGGTGTGCAAATAGCTCCGGATGGAGTGAAGCGGTGTCTGAATAGGCAAATCAGACCTGCCGTAACAAAGAGGAAGCTCCATCGTATAACGGAAGTTTCATAGTGGAATATCAAAGACGTTTCATAATCATATGATGTTGAATGGGGAATTGCTAACCATTGTGGCTGTTTGAAGGAGTCGCCAAGTTGTTAGTGAAGTGAGACTAGCAAATAATAAGCGAAATCTACACTTAATATTATAAATCTGTACTTAATATTATAAAGCAAAGTTTGTTTGAACGCGCTAATCTTAGGAACTAGAAACTGGTCCGATTTGAAAATTCTCTTAGTGTTAGATAGCCCATTTATCGAGGTAGGCTATATTGTCCCTGTATTCCTACGGAAACGGGAACCACGCAGGTGAAACCGCGCGGCATCAGCTAGTGTGGAATAAAATTAAGTGGTACGCGGTAAGAGGATATGCGGAAATAGTCAATTTAACAACGAAGATTAATTAAACAATGTCACGTCATTTCCCATCAGTTTAATTGGATAATCGAATTGATGGAAAATTACATTTTCTTTTGGATTTTGCTTGTTTTAAACTTTTATCAGTTTTGTCATTCGACTATTGGATTTTCAGTTGTGTTGATAGAGGTACGTTACGAAGAAGGTACGTTTCAGAAATATTGCTTTTGGCTATGTAACTCTGCATAGTTAAAAGCAAATTTTCTGGCAATTTCATGTCAACAAGTTAGATATTATAATTCAAGTTAAAATTCACATGGCATTTGGTTTTGTGTATTTTTATCCTTCAAGCGATGGTAAGCGAAGATGTAGGCTTGGGTGGAACCTTTTTTCTACCAACTTAACCTAAAATTCACTTTTAGTAAACGAACATAACAAGTAAGTATTCAATTTATATCAGGAATACCTAGGTTACCTGGAATTCACTTTTAATATACAAACATAACAAGTAAGTATTCAATTTAAATCAGGGTGATCAGATCAAAGCAAATATCTGAATGAAGGAATAGATCAATCAGTTCATTCAAGGAGACGTGGTAACGTTATCGACAGGGAGCTATCAAATTGTAATCATTCGGCAAACTGTCCTCCCTCTTTCATTTTCAAGTTCCGTCGTTGAGGCTACGTCATCATTAATCAATTGTCAATCAGATAACTCAGATACTTTTTTACTCAGCTACGGCAAACTGAAACAGAGTTTTCTCTCTTCCCTATTACTTTTTTGGTGATTATACCTACATTGTGTGTGTGGACATAGTACACTTTTGAAGACAAGATTGGTATTTGTGGTCAGAATTCAGTTGGATAAACAGTCCTCCCTCTTTCATTTGTTAATTCGTTGCTGTAGGATAGGTCTCTTGCCTATCAACAGACTGATCCTACCTATATTGATGGTTTTAGCTTTCAATAGCCATTCCATTAATCGCAATCGAATAATTAATCAATTCCATTATGTACAATTAGAATTAGCACGATTACCAATCAATTAGCAATTAGAATTAACACGATTATTATTATGCATTCGAGTCAAAACACTTCAACGTCGTATAAACTATACATAGAACTTCGATATTCCGTCGTTTATACATCACTAGCTGACGCCGCACGGTTTTACCTGCGTGGTTCCCGTAGGAAACGGGGATAGTTTATAGCCTATAGCCGTCCTTAATAAATGGGCTATCTAACAATGAAAGAATTTTTCAAATCGTACCAGTAGTTCCTGAGATTAGCGCGTTCAATCAAACAAACAAACATACGCATCAGCTTTATATATTAGTATACAGAGTAGAGATTAGCAACCCATATTCGGCTCACTGTTGAGCATGAGCCTCCCCTCAGAATGCGAGGGGTTAGGCCTTAGTCCACCACACTGGCCAAATGCGGATTGGCAGACTTCACACACACAGAGAATTCAGAAAATTCTCAAGAATGCAGGTTTCCTCACGATATTTTTCCTTAACCGTTTGAGACGCGTGATATTTAATTTCTTAAAATGCACATAACTGAAAAGTTGTTGGAGGTGCATGCCCCGGACCGAATTCGAACCTACGTCCTCCGAATCGAAGGCAGAGCTGGTCCACTTGGCTATCACGTATACCTATTTATACATACAAGACAAGACAAAGGAGTTTGAGCAACAACGTCGACTCGACTTAGATCGGAAGCGAGATGATCTTAAGCTTCGTCCACCTGCCGCAATTCCATACAATTACTGTGATGGTGTGCTAACATAGGGTACATAAGTCACTGGAAACACACCATAGAACTTTTCATCCAAGTTCCTTACCCAGAACTGAGGAGCCAGAAGCGTGTAGCCGAAATCGGCTGTGAGGCATCATATTTATACATAGGACAACGATATTCCATCGTATATCCATACATACAACAACGATATTCCGCCGTTTAAAGCCAATGTTTCCCACATGCTTACGTCGGAATTTAATAGAGTTTGGTACACAGCGGGGGATACGTCCTGAGAGTGGCATTAACATTTAAATGACATGATTTTCATAACATGAGTATGTTGTATTGCTGCATACAGTCGCTACTGGTAAATTAAGCCACGTATGTATTCATTAGTATACATCCATTACCAAATACGAGTACAAACTTCTATACCTATGCGATTTCTTCTTCGTCTCATGATATCCACCCACCACCCAACACAGGGCTCTTACATCGTAACTAACTATTTTAAACATTTAAACAATGTACTAACAAGATAACAACATTTTGTTAAAATGTAAAGAGATTCAAGGATAAATGGCTTTTATATTTACTTTTTTATCTACGCTGGGTTCAAAGTTAAATATTAAAGTACTTGAGATTGATCTCCGCGGATTATTGTTGCCCTAACATAATTAACAATTAATTGAGGAAAAGAAAACAATGGCTTTTTTGAAAAAAAATATGGTTATTATTTTTTAAATAAAAATGAAGCCTTAAGACGGCGATTTCCTCAGTAAGTATACTTCATTAACAGATAGCCAAGTATACACAACTACACACAGAAATATAGTTAGATAGCATAGCATACGCTCGTCATAGACTCCGTCCTTCAACCAGTTTTTTTTTATTGAAATGAATGAGATGAAATATAAAATGTAATATACATTATTAACGCACAGATCAAGTAATTCGTTAATAGACTTGCTTCTAAAAACCCCGATAATACTTCAAGGACAAGGTTAATAATTTTAACGTACCTGCTCGTTGCTGTACTTTGTTTTTTTGTCACAAAAGATTCTGTAATTACGAAAGATTTAAAAAAAGATTTTACGTTTGTTTTTCATGTTCCCTACGTACGTTGCCTAAACCATTTGTAACCAATAAAATACGAGTATAAAATGAATCCGTCGAAAATCTCTCGTCCGCTCCGAAAAGCATTGTGATCGGAGAATTAATGGTCCGTTCCCAATGTCCCAAAAGAGGTGTCGATAACACAAACAACTGATATTTTTCTAACAAATTACTCGTACCGGAGCGCAGGGCACTGAGGAAAAATTGGATATGGTTGACGTCAAAAGAATAAAGCTTTTGAAAAAACAAAATGTTGGTAATACAGCGCATTTAAGAAAAGAGTTTATAATTCAGCTTAAACCCACGGACGCACATAATGTTAGTGATCAAAATTACCAAATGTTGAGTCAGCTGTTGCTAATCCGATAGTCGTTTCAGTCTAGTCGAGTAACAGGTTAAGAAGCTTTCACTCAACTGTTAGACCAAGAGTCGGATGCAGAAGGCAGCGATTCTTGAGACAACGCATTGTGAGAAGTTTTCTCGCTCTGGAGCCCTGACCACTGGTTGTTTGGTCACTATTTGTCCCACAATGGAAATGGTAGAAGCAAGTGTTACAAGTTGTTCGATCACAGGTGGTATTAACATTCATTATATTTTATGTTATTGTGGAGCGGAGGTGTCAGTGTTGATATAAAAGAGGATATTTGATAACTTGAGCTCAGTTGTTTGTTAGGCAGCGTAGACACCGTCACGCTGCCAGTCGCGTTAGTGACTTTGTGCAATAATGTTTTGTATTGTAATTATTGTTTATCATAAATTATTTAGTGTGGGCATAAAACACATGTCGGGCAGGAAAGGTGAATGTTTATGCATTCAGAAAGGATCATTAAAGCCTACTCTCAAGGTCACAAGTCCTGGTACCTGCTCGAGGTGTTTCCTCTACCACGAAATAATGGTACAATCACTGTCGCTGTTACCCATCATGTCACACAAGGATCATAGTTAGTGGAAGGACATGGTCTCTGTCTACCCACATAGGCGTGATGGCGAAGGGTATTATTTACGATTATATGTTCATCAGCTTAATCCGTCGCCTTATCCTAATAAGTATAATAAATGAAAAATATTATATTCATTTATATTTTAAGCGTAATGAAAATTGCAAACCGACGTAGCCTAAAAATGTTCGGTTAACCTTACAAATCCTCACGACCATAAAGTGTTGTAATATTAAAGTGGGCTCTGCCGCCGCAAAGGTTTCAACAAGTTAAACTGAATCTTTAATGAATACGACGCAGTGACTAACTGCGTATGGTGTACTTTACACAATCTAGATAGATAGTCAGATCCAACGATCTGAAGGACCATTACTTTCTACCACTTATTTAACTTATAAAATTAACCTCAATATAATATGACTTCGAATTTTGAATTTAGAAGAAGTATCAATGTGAAATTCTATTGGATAGCAACTGGTAGGGTTGACAACAAATTACTGCCACACCAGCGGTCATGTGGTAAAATGGTACAAAAAAAGTTACTCAGCACCAACCCTGAATTAATGTAGAAAAGAAAACCGAGATGCTCTGTTATATTTTCAATTTTGGAAAATGTTCTTTATCAATGAGTCTTTTGGCCCTAAATTATAATGAAAATTACTAAGAAATTGTGCGCAAGCCATATTTTTCTTTGCCACGTGAACGCCTGAGGCCCTGACCTTGTTATGTTTGGTCAGACCTTTAAAATACCTGTGTGGTTGGGTGCGGTTTTGTGCTAACTTTACGTTCAGTCAAAACCTTTTGTATTTTTAGGGCGTTCTCTTGGTGCTTTTAGTAAGGACCTAATGACGTACAAAGTAATTTCGTTTTAAAATAATGTGTTATGTTTTTATTTCACCTGAGCAAATTGAAGTGGAGTATTTTAAGTTATGTTTTTATAGTAATAATTGATGGGCCAAGTAGATGGTAAATGGAAAATTATTATTAATTTGGCTACTCGTAGCTACTGCCTTAGCTACGAGTAGCTACCGACCACTCTACCGGCAAAGATGCCAAACGATTTAGCGTTCCGATACGATGTCCTGTAGAAACCGAAAGGGGTGTAGATTTTCACCGTGTTCCTAACAGAGGTATATAATTATGTAGGTCGCTTCCATCTTAGATTGCATCATCCCTTACAATCAGATGAGATTGTAGTCAAATAAAAAAAATACATCTGACAAGGTGCCGCCCTATAACCTCCAGAGACTTGCTTGTAATTATACCAGCAACTTATCCTTCTTAACTTCATCATCATATCAGCCGATGGACGTCCATTCAGACATACAGACGTAGGCCTTTTGTACGGACTTTCAAAAATCACGATCCTGAATCGCCTGCAGCCAACGAATCCCTGCGACTCGCTTGATCTCATCAGTCCACCTGATGGGGGGTTAACTTAACTTAATAAAGATAAATGTTTATTGGTGGCATAAAATGAGTATAACCATTAACCATATTATATCCCTGTTGAGCCCTGTCGCAACAACCTCTTCTAGAACTAATCATGTAATATTAAAAAATATTTTCAGAGTAAAAGACATGAATGTAGTTCTGAGGAATTTCACAAGTTCTTGGAAAATATGAATTCCAAAGTAAGAATAATTCGCTTCAAACGTAGATACAGCATTCTCTGTTTGTCTTCATTATTGAATATTATATTTATACTGAACCTATTTTTATTAAATTACAGAGGCATTTGTGATTTTATTAGTGAGAATAGAAAAAAAACTCGTCAGGATTTATCAGCTTTTTTATTCTATGACCAAGAACTTAGGAGGTAACCGGCTATCAACGTCCAATATAGATAAATATTACCAAAATAGAAACTAATAATAATTAATTATTGACCTTATTGGTCGAAAACGAAGAATAAACGATTCTATTTATTTAATAATCAGCAAGTTATTATTAGTTCAATAATTAGATAAATTACAGATTATTATATTAGTTATAACTTACTACAAAATTACAGATATAATAAAACTATCTCGGCCTGTGTGGCACAGTGGTATGCGCGGTGGATTTACAAGATTTATAAGATGATCGTTTCCTGGGTTCGATCCCCGGCTTGGAGGTTTTCTTAATTGGTCCAGATCAGGCTGGTGGGAGGCCAAGCGATTTAGCGTTCCGGTACGATGCCGTGTAGAAACCGAAAGGGGTGTGGATTTTCATCCTCTTCCTAACAAGTTAGCCCGGTTCCATCTTAGATTGCATCATCACTTACCATCAGGTGAGATTGTAGTCAAGGGCTTACTATTAGAAAATAAAAACAAAATTATCTATGCAAGCACTGATGGTTCAACCATAAAATAACTGAATAGAAACGAAAGATAGATACAAATTTTGTTCATGTACATTAATATTATCTTCATGCGTGTAACACGATGTCTGTGACTCGTACCTTGTATTTAATTACGTGCAAAGCCAGGAGTATTTCGGAAGGAATTTAGTTCATATCAACCGTAATTGCTAAGTGGAATGTATCTTAACGTAATGTACATTACATATTATGAGATCTACTAGTACCTACTAGTAGATCTCAAAATAGCTATTTGGTAAATGCTTTTCATTGGCTGATTTTCATACCGTCTTCAAACGTAAACTAAACTATGTAATGAAACATAGTTTTGAAACAAATTATTGAGATTTTAGGAAAACGCTAGTTTGAGCTACCAGAGAGGGACTTATGCTGTTTATCTTGCAATCTTAAGTGCGACCATGATGAATATCGCTTGCAGTGGAGGTAAACTGCATTTTCCACGAAGAATCACAATAGTTCGCTGTTTCGTAATAAATTATATCTATACTTATAATAAATCTGTAGAGAGGTCAATTCTGTACATGAAATATATTTCCAAAATAACTATCAGGGGGTGATTAGTGATTGATACTGATGCCAAAAATGCAATCAGTAAAATTTTTGTCTGTCTGTCTGTATGTTCGTTACAGAAACAAAAACTACTGGACGGATTTTAACGAAACTTGGTACAATTATTCTACATACTCCTGGGCAGGTTATTGTATACTTTTCATCACGCTACGATTATTAGGAGCAGAGCAGTGAAGAAAAATGTTGAGAAAACGGGAGAAGTTACTCCATTTTTACCGGAAAGGGGTAGGGTAGTGGTAGGGTAGTGGTAGAGTAGGGTAGAGGTAGGTTAGGGGAAGTTGAAAAACTTTCAAATACCCCTAACCTACCCCTTACATCGACTTTCACGCGGTTCGTCGCGGGCGTCCGCTAGTCGTAAATAAAATCATCCTCATCATCATCATATCAGCCGATGGACGACCACTGCAGGACATAGGCCTTTTGTAGGGACTTCCAAACATCATGATCTTGAGCCGCCTGCATCCAGCGAATCTCTGCGACTCACTTGAGGCGGAATTCCACCTGGTGGGGGGACCAACACTGTGCTTTCTAGAGCAGGGTTGCCATTCCATCACCTTGTGACCCCAACGCTTCGGCTTGGCGACTCGTTGAGCTATGTCGGTGACTTTGGTTCTTCTGCGGATCTCCATATTTCTGATTCGATCACGAATAGCTAAAGTAAATAAAGTGATAATAAATAAATGTTTTGAACAACTTTCACGATGTTTAATTTATTTTATTTTCCTGTATTATACTATTAAATAACATTCCACTCTTTGTAGATTTTTTTTCACAATATAAGCCCGTTTGATGGGATTCTTTCATCCCGGAATTTCAATTGTAATAAGGCGGGTCAAGCACACATTCGCACGTACCCGCGCTGCCCGGGGTGGAATATTGTATTGACAGCCATTCCGTCCCATCTCAGCCGGGTTATATCATATTCTAGTGACAATAAAATAGTGCGAGACGTGCAGCCACTCCTTTCATGTAACTTGTTAGATGTGAGTGAATTCATAAAGTAGGTACCTACTTTTTTATTACACTTTACAAGTAAGCCCTTGACAATTAACATATTTGGAATGAAGGGGGCTAACTTGTTAGGAGGAGGATGAAATACACACCGCTTTCTGTTTGTTCACGACATCGTATCGGAACGCTAAATTGATTGGCCGGGTAACTGGCCACGGCCAAAGCCTCCAACTTTTCAACTTACTCCAACAGCTTCACATTTGCCAGATAATTGATCGCCTATAGGCGATTAATTTAGCACTTTTAATGAAATCGCTAAAAACAAAATGTCAAAAAATTTATCTCAACGTTTAACAAGCTGGGTAATTACCCAGCTTGTTAAACGTTGATATAAATTTTTTGACATTTTTTGTAGGGACTTCCAAACATGATCATGAGCCGCCTGCATCCAGCAAATCTCTGCGACTCACTTGAGGCGTAATTCCACCTGGTGGGGGTTTGACCAACACTGCGCTTTCTAGAGCGGGGTCGCCATCCCATCACCTTGTGACCCCAACGCTTCGGCTTCGCGACTCGTTGAGCTATGTCGGTGACTTTGGTTCTTATGCGGATCTAATCATTTCTGATTCGATTATTGACGTTGATAGCCGGATACCTCCTAAGTTCTTGGTCATAGAATAAAAACGACGAGTTTTTATTCTATTCCCACTAATAAAATCACAAATGCCTCTGTAATTTAATAAAAATGGTTCAGTATAAATATAATATTCAATATTGAAGACAAACAGAGAATTTTTGACATTTTTTGACGGATGCTTACTGGTGACTATCAAAATAATGAATTCATTATTTTGGTCTTTGCAACCTATTAAAATATCGTCTGACCTTTTATATGATAGTCACCAGTAAGCATCCGTAAGAAATTAATTGTTAAACAGAATTTCGTATTTGTCAACTAGCATACGTCAAAGATATGGAATAAGCAGATGTCGCTAGTCATTAATTAATTATAGTTATTAGTGATTTTTGGACGTATATGTTCACGGTTCAGTGACAATAAGTTCATATGTGACCATACGTTTAAAATATTTTCTTTTGATATTTGATTGTTGTCAATTCCCATGCTACTGGAGTTGAGGTCCTTGAACAATGAGAGGTTTTGGTGCAACGTGTTAATTTAACCTTAATCAAGGTGTCCGAATGGAGGGACGCCAATTTGGTAAAATTTAATGCGGCCCAAATACAGGCATGTTTATATTCAACGCGCAAATGAATCTCTTTCACCTGACTCCTACTTTCCTGGTTATTTCTGTACCCAGTAAGGATAGTTTTAGATAATTAACATAAAGTAAAAAGTACAGTCAACCACTGATTTAATTATCAATCAAAGTTTAACGATTAATCAAAACAAGGAGCGTTTTATGCCTTTTTCAATTATTAATTACGATCCGCAGCACAGTGAGACCTAGACCCTGCGTCACGAAAGAAGTCTCGCGGCTAAAACCTGAACTAAAATTGACAGCGAATGTGCGCCATTAAGAGTGTGCAATATGTAAATTGTTGGTTACAAATGGTTCTGGATCTCAGATTCTGGAAAAGTTAGGAGCCTGATATTTGGGTAAATGGTATTTAAAAGTGTTAGCTTCGTTATGACTATACAAAATACACAATTTGTAAAACTTTTCTCGATAGTTTATTTTTTGAAAAATACATGTTTTGCTCACATTTTGCCTTCAATCTCAGGAAAAGCAAACTTATTTTCTTAAATTTTTGTTTTGTATAGAAAATTAGGTATATAATATATATCTTGAACATGGCCATTTTGTTTTTCGTTATGTTGTTTAATATACTTGCAATTGGGTAAAAATGGTTTTGGCGCTCACGTCATAAAATTTGCGTCGCGCGTCAATCGCTCCGTGCTTTTCACTCACGTGAAAGTCATAATTCGGCGTCTCGTTTGCGCTTCGAATTTTATCCATATCGTACCGACGCGCTGCGCGCTCTTAAGACATTAGCGCCGCATCTACGGGACTTGTTTCGTGGCGCGGAGTATATCCGTAATTTTATTTTCTGCTCTTTTCATACTCACACTTCACCACAACAAAAACAGTTTCACATCACGTTAATGTACAGTATTTGTGATAGGATTCTTTTATCTCGTAATTGAAATAAGTGGGATCAAATACACATATTCGCAAACAATCGACCCCAGCCCGAATATTGTATTGATATTCGTCTCCCATTGAGTCGTATTGTACTCAGGCGACCGATATAATGGTACGTGAAATTGTTCTTTTGTTAAAGGGAGAGATCTGTATTAAAAGTGTCATGAACTTTTATGAATTACTAGCTGACGTCGCGCGGTTACACCCGCGTGGTTCTCGTTCCCGTGGAAATATGGGGATAATATACTGTAGATAAAGATATTGGTATGCAGAAATACCGTTTCAAGTAACTTTTAAGCGTTTGGCTATCTAGGATATTGCCCTTGGAAAAGGAAATAGACACTATCGTACCTAATCGGTTTAGTATCCAATCTGTTTGAAATTCTAAATGAGAACTCTAAAACGTGGCTGAATTTCCAATTACCTGCATTGTATCTTAGCCTCAAATTTACATACTTAAGGTAAATGCCTAAAAATAGAAGGCTATTCAACATAGATTAGATTATACTTCTGTGTGTCCTTAAACCTCTTCTGTTCCTATAATATATTATAGGACTCAAAAGTGATTACAAATATAAGAAAACTAATGTTGAACAAAGGTTATGATTCACAACACTTGTCAGGACAACTTAATTAACAAATCAAACTGTAACCAAAATAAGACACTAGAATGGCAGAGAATGACCTTGAGTGGAGTCACGCACTTGTGAACGATGTGTGTAGGGTTAAAAGATCCTTTGATAGTCGACTAACACTCCCCTTTTCCACTCAAGTCACTCTCCCCGCCTATCCCAAGTAACCCATAAAGAATTACACAACAAGAGATGTGGACGGCTCGAATGCCTCGAACACACTGAATCTAACACGAGATCGAGCGTCATATCCGTCACAGACTACTATTTCCTATTTCTATTTCCAACACTAAACGGCGATAACAAATATACTTCTTATACGAGCACTAGCGGACGCCCGCCACTTCGTCCGCGTGGAATTCACAAATCACAAATCTCGCGGGGACCATGGATTTTTCTGGGATGAAAAGTAGCAGTATTAATCCAGAGTAAAATCTACTTCTATTCCAAATTTCAGCAAAATCCCTTCAGTAGCCGCAACACAAAGGAAATCCTCCGTCATTCCTTATTTTATCCCCATGGAGGTAAAATTTATCAAAATCCTATTTAAGCGAACGTTTTCATCGTAAGTAGCTCCAATCTTTAATTTCAGTTCAATGAGTCGAAAGTCTAAGAAAATTTATACATACTTTTATCCCCTATTTTAACCCTTTAGAGGTGTAATTTATCAAAATCCTTTCTAAGGGGATGCTAACGTCATAGTAGCTTTAAGCATGCAGAGTCTCAGCTCGATCAGTTTAAAATTAACAAAGTTTCATACAAACTTTCATCCCCTATTTTATCGCTTTGGGGGTAGAATTGATCAAAATTCTTTCTTAGCCTACGTCATAACATCTACCTGCATGCATTTTTTCAGCCTGATCTGTCCAGTGCTTTGGGTTTTGCGTTGTTAGGTCACTATGTCAGTCAGTCACCTTTGAATTATATATATTTAAAGATATCCTTTTAGACAGGCAAGTAAAAAGATACTAATGTATTTATATCACTTATTTACGATTAACATACCTATAACATAGAGAAGTAAGGGGGTGTTAAAAATCCGTTTAGGCGTACCGTTTTCCAGCTACGATGCCTCCGAGCTCCCGGAATGTCCCGGTAAGCTTCGTGCTGTTAATTTGGCCGACACTTACCATTTTACTGCAGCAATAAAACACTCATAACTCAAACTCCACTCAGGACCAAATTACGTGCTATGGTTAAATGAATTCTACTATAGATAACTAGTTATAGATATATACTGATAAATAGTTGACCCAGCAAACGTTGTTTTGTCCTATATATTATATCTAGAGATTAAAAATTTGGGGATTGACCACCCTTATTGGTATGAAAAATAGATGTTGGACGATTCTCAGACCTACCAGATATGCACACAAAATTTCGTAAAAATCGGCCCAGTCGTTTTACCGGAGAAGTTTGGTGAAATATACCGCGACACGATAATTTTACTTATCCAATTAATATTATAAACGCACAAGTTTGTGTTTCTTAGTTATTATTTAACGTTTTAAATTTTACGTTTTTCAATATTCGTTTAGTGTTTTGAATTTTTTGGAGTTTACTCCATAAGAATCGATTTTTTCATTTATAGCGCACGGTATGAAAAAAATATGGGCACTAAAATTCGATGAACGAATAACAGCCTTACGTTTTTAGTGCGCAACCTATTTCGCACATTTCACCGTGCACTGCCGCATGCATGTGCACGCCGTTGGCGGACGCGCACGCCGCGGCCTGCTGCTCCTCGGTTGCGCACCTTTCACCTTTCAGGCGTTACTATTGAGATGTACATAGTGTATGCTGCGGGGCAACATGCACCTATTTAAACAAACGATCTGAAAGAGTAAACTCCATTCGTGCGTCGGAGCTGACAGACACTTTGTTTCAATATTAGTGACGTCATGAGGCTTTATCATTTTAAAAACCATTTAAAAATAGAACGTTTATGCGTGTATGTAAAAGGCAAAGTGCCGGGTCATTCAAAATTCAGCGTCACACACATCCCATGGAATATTAAATCGAGGGTCCTGCAGATATCGAGGGTTTTGAGCGTGTTCAATATGCATTAGGATAATTCACACTTGGGTCAAGAGCGGTTACGTTTTCACCCAAACATAATGGATGTAGCCGTGGCAAACTACAGTTTGTTATATTTATGAGCTTTAGTCAAGCTCAAAATAAAGGTTTAAAAAACCTCTACAAAAAATATTATTTACTAGCGGACGCCCGCGACTTCGTCCGCGTAAATTTCGATGTCAACTTTACTACTACACCTAGTCCAATCCCCTAGTACAGTCCTTCGAGAGTGGTGGTATGGCCAAGAGAAATAAAGACTTCTATGCTAATAATAAGAGGTAAAGTTCATGTGGTTGTAGGAGGTAATCTCTGGATCTACTGGACCGTTTTGGAAAATTGTTTTACCAATAGAAGGTACGTTATTTGCGAGTGTCATAGGCTATGTTTGATCCCCATATTCACACGGGAACGGGAACTACGTAAATGTAAGCGCCGGGCGTCATATAGCGGAATTACTGCGTCTTTTAGAAATTTTGTATTATCTCCGAAACTATTTAAGTAATTAACATACTGTAAAGGGCAAATTTTATCTCCATAATATCCTTGTGATTATTAAATAATTTATTTTAATAAGGATTAAAGTTTAGTTGTATAAATAATGACGTAAACCTAAGTATATAAAATTAATAATTTTTAAAACACAAAAGGTACTATATCTGCTAATATATAGAAGATAGATATATGGTGTCGCGGACTTTTTTGTAGAACTTTTAAAGATACATAAAGTCTCCATACATTAATTTCAATTTTACACAATAGTTAAGGCAGCGCATGCGAATAAGTCTGTTTAAGAGGATTTTCAGTCCGACCTGTATGACAAAAACTGTGATAACTCGGCTAATATATATGATACCAATATAAAATATAGCCTATAGCACTCTCCGATAATGTAGCATTCTACTGGTGAAAGAATTTTTAAAATCGGACCAGTAGTTCCGAAGATTACCCCATTTAAAAAATGTGACAAACTTACAAACTTTACCTCTTTATAATATTAGTATAGATATTCTGAAATTTTATTAGCTCATTTTACCATAGGTAAGTACGAAAGATCAGTGCGTGTTGCTAGTGATGATCTATGGTTCTGAGACTTGATCGCTAACTTTACTCATAGGAAAGCTCAGAGTCACACAGCGGGCGATTGAACTAGCTATGCTAGGAGTATCTTTGCATGATCGAATCAGAAATGAGGAGATCCGCAGAAGAACCAAAGTCACTGACATAGCTTGACGTGTCGCGAAGTGAAGTTCGAAGATCTGATGGACGTTGGGGTTCTAAGGTGGTGGAATGGTAAAACCCCCCCCCCCCCCCCCCCGTTACTACAACTTATTCTTACAAGTTAGCCCTTGACTACAATCTCACCTGATGATAAGTGATGATGCAATCTATGGATGATGGATGCGGACAACTTGTTAGGAGTAGGATGAAAATCCACACCCCTTTTAGTTTCCACAGTGGTTTGCGCGATGGAATAACAAGACGGAAGTCCTGGGTTCGATCCCCGGCTGGGGCCGATCGACGTTTTCTTAATTGGTCCAGGTCTGACTGGAGGAAGGCTTCCAGTCGGTAGTTACTACCGACAAAGAAGTACCGCTATGCGATTCAGAGTTCCAATACGTTGTCGTGTAGAAACCGAAAGGTATATTCGCCGTCTGCTATTAGCTGATAATATTAATGAAGTAAGTAATCTGAACTATATAAGTTACTCATTAATTAACAAAGTAGGTAATTACGCAGTCTTCTGTAGACCATTTAATTTGGTTACCTAATTATAGGCGTATACCTACAGGACGTGTACGGGTCATAAATCATTCTTTACACAGATTAATCACGTAGGCCGTGACTGCGCAAAGGTGGTGAGATATTATTTGTGTCATTACGAGCCCACGTTACTAGGCTTGCTATGACGAGGCGTTTCCTGACGGTAGAACATTGTAAATCGCTTGATGGTTTAGCATATACAAAAATTCAGAGCAAAATGGACTTTATATATAAAGTTATATGGTCTTGTTTTGAGCTTTACAATATTTTATAAAATATTAGGGGTTAGTTGTGGACTGTGGTTATGAAAAACCGTAGTTGGGATATCCATATTGGTCGGTTGTCAATATCGATATTTAACGCAAAATCGCAAATAGCGGTTAGATAGCCGTTGCCTTAAAATACTGATAATTATCATGTCGACGTCAAGTATTATATAATATAATATATTATATAATATGATAGTACATATTTACATAAAGTCTAAACGCTTTTGTGAACAATGCGTACAAATGCGTTGTCAAAAATATCTAAGTAAAACTCGCTTCTATCTTAACATGTAACATGTTACGATGATATCTATACTTTTGTTAGCGACACTTGGTAGCGCGTTATAAAAATCAACAGTGACATCTGTCGACGAGAGGTGAAACTAAAGCGGCATTGATGTGTTCCTGCTAAAGTTATTGATTGTCAAGTAATTATAGGTACGTGATTTAACATTTAACGTATTCCCTCGGGTTGGTGGACACAGGGCGACAGTTTGAAGGAGTGCTCCTTGCATTTATAGTGGGTAGGGGTCCACTTGTCATAGAAGCGGCTAGATCGGCTTGTTATTTCTTACTATCATATTATATAACTACAAACAGATAGATCTGCAGACTAGTTCACTATCTTTGACATATGCTAATTGAGATTCTATGCAACAAATGTCATCCTAAAGGGGAACAAAATCATACAGTAGATAATATTTTTAAATTGATTTGATATTTATTTTCAACATACTTCTAGATTGATCCCATTTAATTTTCTTGAAAGTCGGTTTCGTAATTTTGTGTCAAAATCAAGATAACTGAAATACATCTTTGTAGTCTGTTTCATTTTTATGTCAAAAATATTATAATAGATTGAAGGGAAGGGTAGGGGAATGGGAACATTGGTCATATTATAAAAAAATATGGCCAAAAGCACTTGTTAATTAAGCTCATTAAAAATAAATTAATTTTGAATTTGAGTAAGCGTAGAACCACGTAGAAAATACTCAACGTATAAACTAAAGTTTACTACCACAGGTAATCACAGTGTTACGTGATCAAACCTGAATCGAGTTCCAGTGGTTCTGACACAGTAAGTAATTAACTGGAGCATCATTAATATTACTGCAAATGTGGATTACGTTGCACTTCTCCAAATGAAGTGTATTAGCTGTACTGAAACATGTTACTAGCGGAAGCCCGCAACTTCGTCCGCGTGGAATTTAGTTTTTCACAAATCCCTCGGGAACCATGATTTTTTCCGGGATGAAAGTAGCCTTTGTGTTAATTCAAAGTAAAATCTATTTCCATTCCAAATTTCAGCTAAATCGGTTTAGCAGTTGCGACGTTCTACGTCTTTCCATTTAGATTACCCAATAAGCCAATTTAAATTGTGGAATTTAGTTTTTCATAAATCCCTCGGGAACCATGTATTTTTTCGGGATAAAAAGTAGCATACGTGTTAATCCATGCTATAATATATCTCAATACCAAATTTCAGCTAATTCGGTTAAGTAGTCGAGGCGTGAAAGAGTAACAAACATTCATATCATTAAAATCATCAGTTTTCGCAAATCTCGGGAAAACAGGATTTTTTCGGGATAAAAAGTAGCCTATGTGTTAATTCAGTTAATTGTTGCTTCAGTATATATAACAGTAATAACAAACATTCCATTTAGATTACCCAAAAAGCTGCCAATTAAAATATTATTAAATTACTTACAATTGTTTTAAAAAATATATTCCATTTAAAACTTCGAAGCCAGACAATATCTAAATGATAACCTAAAAGAAAAAGATTTTTAAGTAAAAGATAATATTATTACGTCATGTTTCCTTTATAAGCGATCACAAGGACGGCATTGTTAACCACGGTCTAACCTGAGGGCATGACTCAAGTTACAACTTTATTATGACAATAAGGTATATGGGATGATAAGTATAATATATAATTATGTACTCGTATCTATATTTATCGTATGTCTTAAGTATATCCCGCAGATTAATCAATAATATACAGATGGAGCGTACGGAACACGACGGTGTCGTAACCGCCCCAAATACGAAATTCAAAAAGTAATACATTCTCGAGTCAGTACGACACGAACCGTCGCATCAGTAATTTTCAATAATTTTCAAGAATATGGCGTCTTATGTTTTTAAATATTTTAAAAACTGTACATAAAAAGTTAAGAAATAAGATGGAATATTTTGTTAAAAGTATGAAAAAAGTTTGTATATGCGATTGTGAAGGTTGTTTTTTTTTTAATGGGTTTCACAGGCTTCAGTACGATGCTTGTAAAGACTCACTATGGTTACTCTGTGGTATATGCATAACTATAACGTATTATGATATCGTATCTTTACCCCGCACTAAAAAGCACAGAGTGGGTCGACCCCCCCATCAGGTGGACTGACGAAATCAAGTGAGTCACGGAGATTTTTATATCAAAATATGATCTAGGAAGATACACGTATGTTTTTGTCCTTACATGATCAACATCATCATGCTAACTACTTTTAGCTATCTCTTACTTTCGTGTCCAAAAGTGTTACATTTGAAAGTGAAAACCCTTAATAATTATGTTTAATATAAACCTCAAAGTAAAATAAACCTGATGCACCACATTTTAAAGTTTCTTTTTGATAACAATGTTCTATTTTTATGTTGCCCTATTATTAACCTAATTAATAATTCATCAAAGTAACTCTTGCATGGGTTAAATAAAGCCTCTGTGGCTTCTTTGTCAGCTGGATCATGCATTATGAAAGAGTCATACAGACTCGGGGAAAATGAATGAATAAAAATGTCAAGTGTTACGATCCCATCAGCAGTTTGTGAGACGGAGACGAAAATAAAAAGATTTTTATTGTATAATTATGACACTCATACATTGTTAAAATATTTTAATACTAGCAGACGCCCGCGACTTGTCCGCGTGGAATTTAATTTTTCACAAATCCCTCGGGAATTATGGATTTTTGCGGGATAAAAAGTAGTCTATGTGTTAATCCAGGCTATAATATATCTCAATACCAAATTTCAGCTAATTCGGTTCAGTATTCGAAGCGTGAAAGACTAACAATCATTCATATCATCAAAATCATCAGTTTTTGCAAATCTCGGGAAGCCATGGATTTTTCGGGATAAAAGTAGCCTATGTGTAAAATCCAGAAGAAAATCTATTTCCATTCCAAATTTTAGCCAAATCGCTGCAGTAGTAACGGCGTTAAAGAGTAACAAACATCCATAAAAATGGCCGTGTGGCGCAGTGGGTAGTAACCCTGCTTTCTGCATCCACGGCCGTGGGTTCGATTCCCACAACTGGAAAATATTTGTGTGATGAGCATGGGTGTTTTCCAGTGTCTGTGTGTATTTATACATTATATAAGTATTTATATATAGTATATAAATGTATATGAATATTATAATATCAACTATCTTAGTACCCATAACACAAGCTACTCTGTATGCTTACTTTGGGGCTAGATAGTGATGTGTATTGTTTAAGTATATTTATTTATTTATCTATAAAAACTTTCGGGTTTATAATATTACACTTCTTGTGTAGCCAATAACAACCGAGTCTTCTCTCACAATGAGAAGGGTTAGGCTAATAGCTGGCCTAATGTGGATTGACAGACTTCACACAAATGTGGAGAATTAAGAAAATTCTAATGTATGCAGGTTTCTTCACGATGTTACTCTTCCGCCGTTGAAGACAAAAGAAATTTCTTAATAATGCACATAACTGAAAAGACTAATATTTTAATCCTAAAATGTTCTCTCATTTTCGGTCAATGTATTTGTTGCCGTATTCACGTGAGGTGTTATGTAATACAAGAAGATCGCATGATGTATAGCAGTGTCCCGACCCATTGCGTGAGGCTTTATCTATTTACTTTGACTATTAGTATCTATTCTGTGGTGGCGTGATGGTGCCTAATAAACATAAGGAACCAAGGCTGTCCTTTGCATATTTCTCGTAACTTTTCTCCATTATTTGGTACTAGCGACTCTTGTCTCCACGAGTATCATATACAGTTGCCTATACAGTATACGTATCATCATTATCAACCATTATTCGGATCGCTGCTGCTCGAGTCTCCTCTCAGACTGAGAGGGTTAGGCTAATTTACCCAATGCGGATTGGCAGACTTCACATACGCAGAGAAATTCTGTGGTATGCAGGTTTCCTCACGATGTGTTTCCTTCATCGTTTGAGACACGTGATATTTAATTTCTTAAAATGCACACAACCGAAAAGTTGGAGGTGCATTCCCCGGACCGGATTCGTACCCACACCCTACGGAATTGGAGGCTGAGGTCATATCCACTGGGCTATCTCGGTTGATAATGATGAAGATAAATAATTGATATACTTTTGGTTTACTAACAAAATTCCCCTTACCCTCGAATTAGTCGCTGAAATCGCTCAATAGTATATTTTCTATGTTTTCTTTCTTCTTCTTTAAAGGGGCATGGAACCCATAGAACCCACCCATATTTGTTCTAATAGGACATTTGTACTGCATCGTCACTTATTACTAAATGACATCACAATCAAGTACTAAAAAGGACACCATACATTTTGATTCCCTTGAGTGCCGTTTTTTGTGGCATAAACCACTGTAGCTATTAAAGTTATCTTAGAAGTTTGATGTTTTTCACAGCTTCAAGGAAATTTAGACGTGAGCATTTGTAGTTTTAATTTCAACCCGTAGGTACTTTCCACCCATTTACTAGATAAAGGATCTTTCTTGATAGGATCTTTTCATTGTCAGTCTGTTCAAACTCAAAACTTCTCAAATCAAACTTCTAAGTTAAATTAAATAATAGCTACAGTCGTTTATAGTTAAGCTTACTTATCCTAATAACTATACTAATCATGCCCACGTGGAATGGTGGCATGTATATTCCTTTTGAAGTACGGAACACTAAAAATATTAAACATTATGGCGATAAAAAAATATTCTCTCCCTAAAATTTATCGCCATAAAGATAGATCACCATTATATCATAATAATATCAATTTGTCGAGCGGCACGCCATAACTCAGCGCGCTCAGTTCGACTAACACCCTATGATTTACTCTCTACACATTACGAGCCAACTTCTCCCATACTGCTGCCAACCCGCCATCTATAAATTCCTTTGATACTTCGTTAATGAAGCTATGAATTTGATGGGAAAAGCCAACACAATTAACCGGAAGAATCGGCAGCCAAATAGGAATGTTCTATCTATTTGTTCAAATATAAATGCAATGAATATTTTCTATATTTTCTGTGAGTCTTCAAATACTATACTCCTATCTGCAAATACTGTTGAGTTGTCAGATAGTTAAATATATCGAAAGTGAAACGCCAATGCGTTGGAGGGTTTTATCTGGCCTTAAACGTGTCGTCTATGGGGGACTATGGGCCTCATAAGAAGGCTCAGAGTCACACAGCGGGCGATGGGACGAGCTATGTTAGGAGTATCTCTGCGTGATCGAATCAGAAACGAGGAGATTCGCAGAAGAACCAAAGTCACTGACATAGCTCAACGAGTTGGGAAGCTGAAGTGGCAATGGGTGGAGCACATAGTTCGAAGAGTTGTTTGTCGTTGGGGTCCCAAAGTGCTGAAATGGCGACCCCGCACTAGTAAGCGCAGTGTTGGTCGACCCCCCACCAGGTAGACTGACGACATCAAGCGAATCGTAGGGAATCGCTGGATGCAGGTGGCTCAGTATCGTGATGTTTGGAAGTCCCTACAAAAGGTCTATGTCCTGCAGTGGACGTCCATCGGCTGATATGATGATGATGATGATGATGATGATGATGAAACGTGTCGTCAAGAGGAGCGATGCTGATAGAAGAAATAAGTCATGTCTAAGCAATATTATGCATTATACGATAAAGTACATAAAGAAGAACAGAGCAAGAGTGCAATTACCCACAAGAAAAAAATGATGATGAGAAAGAATGAGCTCTATTGGAAACCTAAGAACAAGTTCAAGAATCGTCATGCAATAAATAGATCCATTTACTGCAGAGCCGCATTGGACAAAGCAATTTGCTAAAAGCGATGCAGCTGTGCATCAGTGATCAATTGCTTGCAATTTTCACTTGAACGCTCGAACGCGAATTTATGGAACACTTTTTTCAGAAATAAATGAGGTATAGCCTCTGAAGGTTTTCAACGTGAATACGTGGTTTGAGATGAAATATTAACTGGAATATATGGCGGCGAGTGACTTATTTAATCGGTTAGAAAATTCTGCGTTAATTATTGTGATAATATTAGAATCAGGTTTTTAAATAAATAAGACTGTAAAAGGTTGATAACGTGACTCTCGTCCAATGTGTATCTGCCATCCTTGACACGAAAAGCTTAGAACCTTCTCTTAGACTACGGATTGTTAGTTATCATCATGAAATTTAGTATGTTCCCCGTTATCATAAGTAGAATTTAGTTTGGTCCGGCGATATATACATAGCATACTTCGTTCTTTTTATATAATTTATTATTTTTCGACGAATTTCATCGAACAACGGCAAATTTTTGATGAAAAATAAATCCTAAAGCCTGATCCAAGCTTAGGTTAATCTACTGAAAACCGCATGAATATTTTAGCAACTGGTTTGGTTCTGTGTTAAAAACATAATATCATGTGTAATATTGAAGATATTTTGAAAATTTTTGTTGGTGGGCATTATGTAATCGATACTTAAGCTAGAATATTTTTTTTTCGAGTTTTTGTCTGTCTGTCTGTCTGTCCGTGTTTTTTTGTTATTCGGGCATCACGCTACTGAATGAATTACTGAAAAATTTGCTCGGAGATTATAATATGGAGAAGGTTATAGGATACTTTTTATTGCAAAAATAAAATAAGAAGGGGTTAAATAGGGGTTGAAAGTTTGTATGGAAAGTCCTTAATATTATATTAGAGTTACAGTTTTAAAAATTTGTTCATAAATCACAAAACGTATATTTAATATAATGTGATTCAAAATTTTTTATATTTCAATCCTTAAAGTGGTGAAATAGGGCTTGAAAGGTTACATTGATTTACACGCGGACAAAGTCGCGGGCGTCCGCTAGTAAATAACTATAATTGCATAAGTTGATACAAAATGCTATGTAATAGCTTTACCGCGGCACGTATTTTTTTTACTAAATTAATACAGGTAGACAAAGTTACAGAGGTTATTCGATTATTCCTTGTAATCTAATCAGGATAAGGTTCAGTTACAAATATCAAATTACAGACACTAAATGAAACATACCGAATGTTTTTACATAAGCTGGGAAAATAAGGGATTTGGCATCCCATATTGTCTGAGCTCGAAAAGTAATGGAAAATCGCCTGCTGTAATCATTTAATACCCAATAGCTAGTCACATGGCTTCGCAACCCTTCGACAAACACCGAAGCCCAAAATTTGAGGGTATCTAGCGAAGACTTCCCACGAACCTAAGGGTGTGTGCGACTGGACATGATAACCCCTCAAAAAATACGTTGGCCTAATATATATATATATAAAAGGCCATATTTTAATAGGTTAAAATAAATACATAGTTAATAAAGACCAAGCTAATGTATACAAATAGAATTTCAATTTCGTATAATTTCGTCAACTAGTATACGTCAAAGATCACAATCTAATATTATAAAGGCAAAAGTTTGTGTGTAAGTATGTAAGTGTGAATGTGTGTAAGTGTGTAAGTATGTTTGTCCCTCTTTTACGCTGCGGCTTCTGAAGCGATTTGGCTTGGCTTGGATTTCACTCTGGATTAACATATAGGCAACTTTTCATCCCAGAAAAATCCATGGTTCCCGTGGTATTTGTGAAAAACAGAATTCCACGCGGACGAAGTCGCGGACGTCCGCTAGTAGTGAATAAGGACAGGTTTGGTTTTCCAAAGCCACCACAGTCCAAACTCTATAAGTGGCAAACTTTTAGCATTCATAAAATGAGATATGGCTATCTATCTATACCTATCGCGTTCTATGCCAGCTGGCCAATTCACTATTTTGGTTTTATATCAACCTATTAAAATTAACATCAATTCAATTGACAAAATATCATTTACTTAATGTGTGATATCCACCAATAAGCACCGGATGACATCTTTACATAGAATCTTAATTTCGTATATGTCAACTAGATTACGTCAATAGTGAATTAGCCTGCTAGATTATCCTACTTCCTACTAATATTATAAACGTGAAAGTTTGTATGGCTGTTTGTTTTGATGTTTGTTACGCTTTAACGCCGAAATTTGGAATGGAAATAGATTTTACTCTGGAGTATCACATAGGCTACTTTACTTTTACTCCCAGAAAAATCCATGGTCCCCGAGGGATTTGTGAAAAGCGAAACTTCACGCGTACTAAGTCGCGGGCGTCAGCTAGTACCTACTTCCAATATTTAGATAGTTTTAATATTCTCAGATCAAATTCTGTAAAAGTTTTACCCCAATTTACTTACTCTCAGTTTAGTAGAAGAATAAAATAATAATAAAACTCCATCTTGAAAACATCGTGTTAGAGTTATAGAGGATACCCAATTAAGGCAGCGGCATACTTATAAATTGTGATGCATGTAACTGCTCATTATTAGTTTTGGTGTTTTTAGTCGTATCATATATCACCATTTTATTGGATTAAATAAGATAATTTATATTCCACAAAAATCACACATTTTTTGCAAAGAAAATAGAAATTAAAGTCCAATGCAACGAATTTGCTCATTATTAGTTTAGGTATTTTTAGTTGTATCATTCATCACCGGTTTAGTGAATTAAATAAGATTATATTCCACAAAAATAACATTTTTTTTGAAAACAAAATAGAAATTAAATTCAAATTAAGCAATTTAATATTAAGTATTGAATACTTAAAAAAAATGTTTAATTATGCAGGTACAATTAAATAAGTGAAAGTAAATATCTATACTATTTAATGTAAGAATTTTTAAACTAATTGATATGCTGATTGATGCTTTATAAAGCCGTCTGGCAAAACTAACAGGGCCTCTAGCCAAGTGGCATATCGTTCTTGTCTTTCTACAAACGCTAACGCTCCGAAAATTAATAAAATGTATGGGAATGACATTTACTTTATTATAAACATTTACTTATTTGACGGCCTCCGTGGCGCAGTGGTATGCGCGGTGGATTTACAAGACGGAGGTCCTGGGTTCGATCCCCGGCTGGGCAGATTGAGATTTTCTTAATTTGTCCAGGTCTGGCTGGTGGGAGGCCTCGGCCGTGGCTAGTTACCACCCTACCGGCAAAGACGTACCGCCAAGCGATTTAGCGTTCCGGTACGATGCCGTGTAGAAACCGAAAGGGGTGTGGATTTTCATCCTCCTCCTAACAAGTTAGCCCGCTTCCATCTTAGACTGCATCATCACTTACCATCAGGTGAGATTGTAGTCAAGGGCTAACTTGTAAAGAATAAAAAAAAAAAAAAAATTTACTTTATTTTCTTTATTTACACAGGTCACGTGATCAAGTTGTCGATCGGATCTGTTGTTCCCATATATTTTTCGAAGCGTTAAAGATAATCGACGTGCTAGATTACTACAGGCCCAGCTTACGTACTTACTAACAATACAATAACATACGAACTAGTTATTTTTTTTTATTAAAGAGTATTTTTCTTGGAACTGGGTGGCATTATCGCTTGGATTCCCAAGTTTCCCAAATAATTCATGTATTCATAAATTTTCAATCATCAGAAAAAAGTGACATCTGACGATCTTGTTTAATGTTTTATTAGTATGTCCCCAGCATTATTGGGAGATCCGAAATCAATGCGCCGCAGCCGGCACGAAGTAACACAATTTATTACAACTACGTACTCCTACACCGAACCATTTGGAAAACGGATTTGTTAAGAGCACTCCCAATGAACCGCACAGATGTACCTACCTATTTAAGAAAGATGGTTCTCGGGGTCATAGTATACCTACGTCTTGGGTTTTTCTAGTCTTTGGTAATGGACCTTCTGTATACGATATATGGTTTTGCGTTAATTTGCATTTTCTAATTCTAATAGTATATTCTTGTTGTGCTAATTTTAAAATCTTTTTAAATTGTTATATCTCAGAAACGATGGTTCTTAGGATTCTTTGATGAAGCTTTATTAAATTTTATTTATAACTACCAGACGCCCGCGACTTTGTCCGCGTTGAATTCAGTATCTTACAAATACCGCGGGAACCATGGGTATTTCGGGATAAAAAGTAGTATATGTGTTAATCCTGAGTATAATCTATTTCTATTCCAAATTTCAGCCAAATCGCTTGACAAAGGAGAAACAAACATACACACTTACACACACACTGTACTTACACACAAACTTTCGCCTTTATAACAATTACAGCATGGAATTTATGTACGAGTAACTTTACATAATATGTTTTAGTTATTTAATTGACCGGGATATTTCGATAGTTTCCTTTTTAATTTTTTATAAATATACATAAACAATACACATCACTATCTAGCCCCAAAATAAGCATACATAATAGCTTGTGTTATGGGTACTAAGATAGTTGATATTATAATATTCATATACATTTATATACTACATATAAATACATATATAATGTATAAATACACACAGACACTGGAAAAAACCCATGTTCATCACACAAATATTTTCCAGTTGTGGGAATCGAACCCACGGCCGTGGATGCAGAAAGCAGGGTCACTACCCACTGCGCCACGCGGCCGTCATTATAAAACTTAAATTATCCATTATTATTATAAAACTTTCCCATTTTCAATATAAGGAGGACATTAGGTAGGTATCTTTCAAACAAAATTATGCACTGCATAAATTCTCTTTGGATTTTGGCTACATAAGACTGCATCTCTGCTACTATTTCGACTATAAAATAGTAGGTAGCTTAAGATAAAGTTACTAATTAGTTCCAAAGCCAGCTTAAGTTGGATTTTCGTGGAAATAATCTACTTAGCGACTCAGCGTGCAGCTGAAATCTTGATTTAACTTATGCAATACTTACGTTTTTCTTAATAGCAGACGCCCCGCGGTTTCTTCTCGTTCCCGTGGGATAAAAGGGATGATGACAGTTTTTTAAGTTATATATAAATTAAGAGTATGCTAATAGTAAAGCAATTTTGTAACAGTAACAGGGTATCTGCGATCATTATTTCATTATTTCTGCATTATTTCAGAGCTACAAGGATTTGAAGGGTCAGATTTGATATCCAGACAATCTTTGCTTTTTATGTATAAATTAGTTAACATTGACCTTATTTACCCAAATGTATCAAAATCAATATATTCAAACCCATTATTATTTTACTTCTTAACTCTCTGTCTCCGATTCCGGAGGTGTGGGTTCGAATCCGGTCCGGGCATGCTCCTCCAAATTTTCAGTTGTGTACATTTTAAGAAATTAAATATCACGTGTCTCAAACGGTGAAGGAAAACAACGTGACAAAACCTGCATACCAGAGAATTTTCTTAATTCTCTGCGTGTGTGAAATCTGCAAAGCGCATTGGGCCAGCGTGGTGGACTATTGGCCTAACCCCTCTCATTCTGAGAGGAGATTCGAGCTCAGCTAGGCTATTTTGTAACGATATTTTTATAACTCGCTAGTGCGAGTTTCGAATTCACCCCTATCTCTCTCTGTTTAACACGATACTATAGAATGAGAAAGATAGCGATGAATTCGAAACTCGCACTTGCGAGTTATACAAAACATCATTAGAGAATAGCCATGCTGAAGTGAGTGAATGGAATGTCTCTGCCTACCCCTATGGGAATGAGACGTATTACACATACATACATGCCATATGTATATGTACGACTCTACGTATGTAAGTAAGTTACATTTTATTTATCAACCGTTTGTATTTTAGTTCCATTTTTAAATTTGCAGCTAAAAAGCTCAAACGAAGTGGATCTTTAATTATGTCGTGTCACTGGCTGTTTGAAAGAGACAACTTTTACCGCACTTCGCTTGTTCCTATTTATATTTAAGAAGGTTTAATGAAGACTGACTTTGGTATTTATTTTGGTATAATTTTGATACGAGTTAAAGGATTTTTAACGTTGAATTCTTTTACGAAACATTATCCTAATTCTTACTTTTTTGTTTAACGTATCGTATGGATTCTAAATTAGCCGGGCATACGCCGGTAATTTGGCAATTCTATCTGGTACGATGTCCACTGGTCAGACTTAAATAAAAATATACTACGAAACAAAAAATATCTATGAATCATCATCATCATTATCAACCCATATTCGGCTCACTGTCAAGCACGAGTCTCCTTCATGACTTCACACACGTATGAATTAAGAAAATTGACATTTCTGCAGGTTTCCTCACGATGGTTTTCACCGCTTGAGACATGTGTTATTCAATTTCTTAAAATGCACATAATTAAAAAATTGTAGGTCCATGCCCCGGACCGGATTCGAACCTACGCCCTCCGGAATTGGAGACAGAGGTCATATCCACTGGGCTATCACAGCTTAATTTATGAAGTATTATTATTTTTTTCTTCAGATCTTAATAAAATCTTATCTTTGTGGAAATGTTAAAACCAATCTGTCCTTCTACACAATCTAACCTCAAATCTATTTCTATCCAAACACATTCTATACAATAGGGTACAAACCCAAAATCATAGAGCAGATGATTTCATTCTGCCCCAAAATAGTTGCTTATTAGGCCGAAATATTAAATTCCTTTGCTATACAGATCACTTGAACTGTGAAGAATGGAGTTTACCCTTGAGTAAATATTGCTAAGGTCGTCGGTTTTGTATATATAGGTATACTAGTAAGATGGAGGTAAATACAAGATACAATAACTGTAGGATACAGGGGCTAGATTCATATTTGAAAGGCCGAGGATTTGATACCAGCCCTATAGAGTCTAAAGCTTATATCATTGTTGTGATCCAGTATTAAGGACAGGGTTGCTGGTGTAATTTTGTATATTCGACTCAATACTGAGCACGTGTCTCCTCTCAGAATGAGAGGGGTTAGGCCAATAGTCCACCACGCTGACCCAATGCGGATTGGCAGACTTCACACACGCAGAGAATTAAGAAAATTCTCAGGTATGTAGGTTTCCTCACAATGTTTTCCTTCACCGTTTGAGACATTAATTAATTTTTTGAAAATTAATTAATTAATAAATTGAGACGTATTTAATTTTTTAAAATGCACATAACTGAAAGTTGGAGGTGCATATTCCGGCCGAATTCGAACCTATGCCCTCCGGATTAGAAGGCAGTTATACACTGGGCTATCACGGCTACTACGGGTTAATATACTCACACCCCCATATGCTTAAACATGGATTCAGATTTAAACCTCAATTTTCTTCAATGTAGGTAAACTGTAGGTGGACTGAATCACTATTATTTAAAATTCACTTTACTTTGAAGAAAATTGGGATTTAAATTCTGAATAAGAATATAAATAAGACCGCATCTGATATAAGTTGGGAGGGGGTGAATTTATCAAAAATTGCTTAATTAACAGTTATAGAATTTAACAGCCTCATTGTCCTACAAATTGTGGTACATTATCTTGGTCCTATTCTCCGAATTTTTTTGTTCCTATGCATCTCATCAAGATGAAGCTACTCTGGGAAAATTAATTGATAGTAATCAATTCTAAAAATGCTCCACGGATTCTGGACTATTTGTCAGTCTTTAAATAAAATTAAAGTCTCATCAACTTAACAATATTATATAAACGGAATAGCCTATTTACTTTACTTTCATCACTCTAAGGGAATTGAAAGCTGCGGATACCAAGTGTAATCTATACGATTGTTTAAAGAGGCATTTGGGGAAATCCTTGCGGAGGCTTTAATCAGATTTAACGCAGCCTTAGTTTCAAATTGAATAACATTAGATGAAAGTATTTGCTTATTTAATCTATTCTTTATTTTAAAATTTACAATACAAGAAAAGCTCCAGACAAAATAAATTACACATTCTTTAAGTAGACAATGAAAGTAGAAATTGTGTTTAGTCCTTCAATAATTGCGAACCATTTTTGCATAGGATTTACAGTATAACAATGTGATACTGGCAAATACGGCACACAGTGTTCTGCTATATACATTTCTTTCATATAAAATTAATACCATCATTTAAGATTCAAACGAACTTACCTTGTGGTTTGATATCTAAATTTGTTCGGGTTTTTTTCAAAAATGAATCTGACAAAGTCATAGAGCCAACCCGACCAAAAAAAGTGGTTTGTTTATTATTTTAACTCTTTACAAATTATACAATTTCATTTAAAAATTACCTTTCCTTAAAAATCCTTAAGAATCTATACTTATATAATAAAGCTGAAGAGTTTGTTTGTTTGTTTGTTTGATTGAACACGCTAATCTCTGGAACTACTGGTCCGATTTGAAAAATTCTTTCAGTGTTAGATAGCCCATTAATCGAGGAAGGCTATAGGCTCTATATTATCCCTGTATTCTTACGGAAACGGGAACCACGCGGGTGAAACCGCGCGGCGTCAGCTAGTATTTTATGTATGAAAAAACCCACTACTCCCAAAGCCAGTTCTTCAGTTCTGAATTTGGTAGTTAGGAGAGTGTTCAGCTTGCCTTAAATACTTATTCAAAAACCAGCGACCAGTAGTAGGTGCTCTTCTGTAACTATTCTGTAAGCTTTGTACAACTCGCAGGTGCAAGTTTCGAATTCACCTCTAATTTTGTCATTCTACAGTATCTTTTTAGACATTTGAAACCGGCACTAGCGAGTTATAAAATCATCGTTACATAATAGTCCTACAGGTAATAGCTTACAATTGAAGTGGTACAGTACAAGTACAAGCTATTCATCATCATCATCATATCAGCCGATGGACGTCCACTGCAGGACATAGGCCTTTTGTAGGGACTTCCAAACATCACGATACTGAACCACCTGCATCCAGCGAATCCCTGCGACTCGCTTGATGTCGTCAGTCCACCTGGTGGGGGTTCGGCCAACACTGCGCTTACTAGTGCGGAGCCATTCCAGCACTTTAGGACCCCAACGTCCATCGGCTCTTCGCACTATGTGCCCCGCCCATTGCCACTTCAGCTTCGCAACTCGTTGAGCTATGTCGGTCGTTAAGCTATTAGCTTGTCTCAATTACCTACCTAAAAATCTCGACCAGTTCTCAAACAATATTTAAGTATTATTTAAGAAACACAAAGGTTCTTGTTTTCCCAAGATACGGGCAACCATGAGCTTGTTACACAGCATCACAGCACTGTAATGAGCCCAAACAAACTTGTACGAATCTGTCACAGATAAAAGAAACATGCCCTACTTTCCCGCGCAGTGCCGGATTTGCCCCAAGGCCAAGTAGGGGGGCTAGGACAGATAAATGTTAGGGGCGGCCATTTTTTAAAAAAAAACATACAATAAATGACCTTTAGTTTTTAAATAACTTGGCCTATTCAAATGTGTAATTTATCCTTGAATCCGTGGAAATCATTACAAAGTAGCAGCTATTACATATAACTAAATATTAACTAAATTCTTAATTTGTTTTTATAAACTAAATTAAAATTATACAACATGTATATTATTTTATGTTGAGAAATAGGCGGCTGGTACTCATATTATTTGTACACATTATTTATTTATTTATATATAGGTATAGCCCGTGATAGCAAAGTGAATATGAAAATTCTAAATTCATTTATTTCAATTAGGTTCAGTTTACAAGCACTTTTGAACTAACTCTGCCTGTGGGTTCGAATCCGTTCCGCCAACTTTTCAGTTGTGTGCATTTTAAGAAATTAAATATCACGTGTCTCAAACAGTGAAGTAAAAACATCGTGAGGAAACCTGCATTGGGCCAGCGTGGTGGACTATTGGCCTTACTCATTCTGAGAGGAGTCTTGAGCTCAGCATTGAATCGAATATGGGTTGATGATGATTTATTTATTTTATTTTATTTATTTACATAATATCATGTGGCTCAGAGCGGCCAAGACTACAAGTCCGCCACTGTTTCCGCGTCTATAACGAACCCTTCAATCCCTGTTCCATGTTTTTTGGTCTTGTTTGCAGGATCCTCGGTCGGGAACGCGCACCTGGTATTTATTTAACTGTATAACGATCCTTGGCTCGGATTTCCCGGTCGGTTTTCCTATTTTCATAGCAAACTTTTAACTTTCCGTTTGTGTTAGAATCTGTTCAGATTTTACTATAAATATATAAGATATAATGTGATAGTTTAATATAATTTATTTACATATATCAGTAGCGTGCATAAGGTTTTTAAGTGGGGTAGGCATAATACACACAACATGTACAAACTGTACACAATTCAACAGAAACTGCCTTCCGAACCTTTGTAGGACATCAAATCAAATCTACAAAACTCAATAGTGGGCAAAATATCTATTGGTCTTCAATTGTCATATTCAACGCGACTACCGTTTTATATAATTGGCCTGACAATTCCAGATTTTAAAAGGGAGGCATATAGGGGAGTAACTACACCAGTGTCTATTATATGTGCAAGAAGTTCTTTGATTTTTTTTATATATATAATTCATCATCATCATCATCATCATCATCATCATCATCATCATCAATGAAGAACATCCAAATCTACAAAGGTTTTTGTTGGTGCTTTTCGAAGGCAATAAACTGAACTTATGCCCATTTTTAGTTTTTTTTTGTTTATATATAATACTATTATATTTATAATACTATTAATTATAATACTAGCCGACACCGCGCGGTTTTACTCGCGTGGTTCCCGTTCCAGTAGGAATGCGAGAATAACATATTGCCTATAGCCTTCCTCGATAAATGGGCTGTCCTAACACTGAAAAAATTTTTCAAATCGGACCAGTAGTTCCTGAGATTAGCGCGATCAATCAAACAAACAAACTCTGCAGCTTTATAATATTAGTATAGACTTTGTCTTTGTAAAAGCATTGAAACGACAGGTATATGACGTAACGGTGCTTAGTTCTTTCAACGTAGGGATTGAACAAACATTTTCACGCAATAAGAGACATCACTCAGATCGATCAAACGGCCGGATCGACGTAAATATTTACTCTTCTGTGACAGATGTTTGAGGTTCAACTGCAAATGGCCTGGTCCGATTGTATTTACCAATAAAGATCGCAGCACACTAATCAACTCGAAAGGGATCGGCGCCGAATCAATTCGAACCGTCGAGTATTGTTTAGATGAAACTCCGTGCAATGCACAGTCATCGGAAAAGTAACACAATCGCCATGCTTCGAGACAAGCTTTCTGTGTGCTTACTCGCACAGGTATGTAGCACATACAATGGGACCTAGCTATTTAAAGATATACAAATTTCAGATTGCCTCGAGAACATTGTTTGCATTTAATAATCCCACTACTCCCTAGATAGGTTCTCTCTCTCGTTCTGTGCTATAGGAAAAAATACAGGATAAGTTTACAAGTTGCCTAAAAACCCAGAAATGTTCTCCAATTATGGGACTATTGTCTGGCAAGTTCTTTGTTGACACTCCCGTGACATGCGGGTGACAGGAGGAAAGACTGCGCGGGTGTGAAATCGTGCGTGCGGGGAAGTGAGGTGCATCAGTCGTGGGTTTCTCATTCATCGCTACACGCTCCGCGCGGACCAGCGGGAGTGTTTTTTTTTAAATTTTACCCGTTAGCCCTTGACTACAATCTCACCTGATGGTAAGTGATGATGCAATCTAAGGTGGAATCGGGCTAACTTGTTAGGAGGAGAATGAAATCCACACCCCTTTCTACACGACGTCGTACCGGAACGCTAATCGTTTGGCGGTACGTCTTTGTCGGTAGGGCAACTAGCCATTAAGAAAACCTCAATCGGTCCAGCCGGGGATCGAACCCAGGACCTCCGTCTTGTAAGTCCACTGCGCATACCACTGCGAAACGGAGGCCGTTAAAACGTGTTAAGAACGAAGTTGCCAAGCTATAGACAGAGAGACGTAAGCTCGGGCGGCGAGTCGTTAGTTTGTCCCGAGGCAAGGTTTGTCTGAGATATGTGTGCTATGACCCTAAAGCGACGGGAATAAATCAACGGGGAATACATAAAGGTTCCGGTGCGAGGGTGGAAGGCCGGAGAGCATTGGATTGCAAAGTTCCTCACATATTCACACTGCGGCGTGACGTTCCTCGTTTGTGGTAAGCCCAGAGAACATTGATACATTCACGCATGCATTCCTAATATAATATACATAACGATATACATACTTTGTAATAGGTACTATGTAAGCACTACGGTTCGGTTCATGTAGGATGGTGCGGGTGACAGTTGCACTATAAGGGATCCCGTTCCGTACAAATAAAATCTGATGCAAAAAAAGTAATCTTATTAAAATTATTCTACACGAAGAATTTACTACAGTTTAAAAACTTTTCCTTACATTAGACATTTCTCTCTAAAATTCTACGATTACGTAAACGAGAAATAGGTACATAGGTACGTAGGTTTTGATTATTTTGAGGACTTTTTTGGGATTTCGGCCTATATATTTTTTTATTCTTTACAAGTTAGCCTTTGACTACAATATCACTTGATGGTAAGTGATGATGCAATCTAAGATGGAAGCGGACTAACTTGTTAGGAGGAGGATGAAAATCCACACCGCTTTCGGTATCTAGCCGGAGATCGAACCCAGGACTTCTGTCTTGTAAATCCACCGCGCATACCACTGCGCCACGGAAAATGTTTGTCAAAATATTGTTTCTTGTCAAATTTCAAGGTAACTTATTTTAGTGGACTCAAAGGTGATTGCAAATATAAGAAAAACTAATGTAGAACAAAGGTTATGATTCACAACACTTGTCAGGATAACTTAATTAACAAATCAAACTGTAACCAAAATAAGACCCTAGAATGGCAGAGAATGACCTTAAGTGAAGTCACGTACTTGCGAACGATGTGTGTAGGGTTAAAGGCGCCTTTTACTGATATCAAACACTCCCCTTTTCCACTCAAGTCACTCTCCCCGCCTATTCCAAGTAACACATAAATAATTACACAACAATAGATGTGGACGGTTCGAACGCCATGACCACACTGAAGCCAACACCCAACATGAGATCGTGCGACGTCATATCCGTCACAGACTACTATTTCCAACACTAAACGGCGATAACACTTAGAGATGAGTCACTCGGTTATTACTTATTACTGTTATATTGTATGTAAAAATACGTATAAAATTATCATCCTACATCAGAATTATAAACGTACCCGTATTTTAAACGTTTTCATAGTTAAAAGCACTATCAAATCATATCTCCGCAGAGGCTGTTATACGATAGGAAAACAAAGAGTGGGGCTAAGTATCCGACGGTTGAAGCATTTTAGTGCCAACTAAATATAGCACTCGATCAAAGTCGCTCGGAGACGGAAATGTTGCACTGAGGAAGTGTGCGCTATACTTTTAAAAAAGAAACATTGGCTGGCAGTAAAGCGTTTGGGTCGAAACAAAAAAAATAACCTCAACCTAACCTGACAGCAGAGTCCTTTGCAGACATTTTGCAGTGAATAATCTGGGTGCAAACTGCAAAGAAAAAGCAGTGCTAGTCTATCTGTGACTTTAAAATAACAAAACAAACAAAAAAATAACCTCAACCTAACCTGACAGCAGAGAATCCTTTGCAGTGAATAATTGTTTATGGGTGCAAACTGCAAAGAAAAAAATACCAAGTGCGAGTCTATCTGTGACTGCAAAATAACTGTGTTTTTCTAATCATCATCATCATTAACAACCCATGTTCAACTCACTGTTGAGCACTAGTCTCCACCACACAAGTTAAGAAGGGTCAGGCTAATAGTCCGCTGGCCCAATGCAGATTGGATTACACGTAGAGAATCAAGAAACTTCTTAGGTATGCAGATTTCCTCACGATGTTATTCCTTCACTGTTTGAGACATGTGATATTATTTTTTTCAAGTACATTTCAAAAAACTTAATCCATGCGGACAACAGCGCTGGCGTATACACACTCGTACACCTACATACTAACGTACAAAATTAAATAATTACTTATACCTGCCATAATAATGCTTTGTTTATTACCTACAAATACTTTCTTTAAAATTTTCATCATTATTATGATATAACGCAAGATCAGCAAGAACTTTTTATTAACCGCACCGCAGCGAAGTTTTAAAGACCCGATCTCAAAAGAACTTCATTTGCAAGAGAACTTGGGCATGTCTTTGATTTTAAATTTATTCGCTCGCTACGTTATTCGCAATCATACCGAAATGAATTCTTGAGGGTTTGTAAGTACCTATGAAGACCCTTAAGAAATTCATAGGCTCCCCGGCCCTCGACCTCAAAATGATCTTCAAAACTTTCCCTAAACTTCCCAAATTGCTACGGGACCAAACTCTGTTCACTGGGCATATTTCAATCATGCCTACAATAATATTATCTTAGTATGTTATTACTACGTCGTTATATTCACTAAGGGTGCGCCTAAGTTTTATGAGCCTATATGAAAAATGAAATGGACTTGGAAAAATCTATTTTTAGGGTTCAGTACGAGCGTCCGTACAGACACGGAACCCAAAGAACACTCCCGTACCCGTCTGTTACAGTAAATTTTCTCCGAATCGACTGAACCAATCACGTTAACATTAGGTACACGTGTTATTTTTTTTTATTTGGCTAAGTAGTATAAACATTAGTCACATACAAAAGAAAGAAAAACAGTGGACAAGGAAATACTTATCTCTACAAGATCCTAGATATCTGCCAGTAACCTTCCGTTACGACGGCCTGCGTGGCGCAGAGGTATGCGCAGTTACAAAGTCAGTACAGTTGCGGAGGTTCTGGGTTCGATCTCCGGCTGGACAGATTGAGATTTTCTTAATTGGTCCAGGTCTGGTTGGTGGGAGGCTACGGCCGTGGCTAGTTACCACCCTATCGGCAAAGACGTACCGCCAAGCGATTTAGCTTTCCGGTACGATGCCGTGTAAAGAAAGGGGTGGGATTTTCATCCTCCTCCTAACAAGTTAGCCCGCTTCCAACTTAGACTGCATCATCATTTACCATCAGATGAGATTGTAGTCAAAGGCTAACTTTATAGAATTAAAAAAGAAACCTTGGCAAGGAGAGGTTGTAAAAAAATGCCTGACGGAAAAAGGTTATAAGGTCTAGGATGAGATGCGCTTAGAAAGTGCCTATTCCCTCTAACACAGTCACACTCCAACGTTTAATTCCTCTTTTCGACTTCAACATGGCAACCATTATAAATGGCATCGATTTAAACGCCGCAAGGAGATGCAATCTCAGCTCATTTAGTTGAAAAATTTGCGCTGTCAGTAAAAAATGGGAATCTGTAGTTTCGCTTGTGGCTTTTTTTTTTTTTTTGTTTTATTCTTTACAAGTTAGCCCTTGACTATAATCTCACCTGATGATAAGTGATGATGCAGTCTAAGATGGAAGCGGGCTAACTTGTTAGGAGGAGGATGAAAATCCACACCCCTTTCGGTTTCTACACGGCATCGTACCGGAACGCTTAATCGCTTGGCGGTACGTCTTTGCCGATAGGGTGGTAACTAGCCACGGCCGAAGCCTCCCACCAGCCAGACCTGGACAAATTAAGAAAATCTCAATCGGCCCAGGGATCGAACCCAGGACCTCCGTTTTGTAAATCCACCGCGCATACCACTGCGCCACGGAGGCCGTCAAATCAAATGTATCTATACTTTTGAAAAGAGGAATCAAACGTTGGAATGTGACCGTGTTAAAGGGAATAGGCACTTTCTTAGCACGTCCCATCCTAGACCTTATAACCTTTTGCCGTCAGGCATTTTTTTTATAACCTCTGCCAAGGTTTTTACTTTTAATTCTATATAAGTTAGCCTTTGACTAGGTACAATCTTACCTGATGGTAAGTGATGATGCAAGGATGAAAATCCACACCCCTTTCAAGTAGGTTCCTAATTCCTATATAAGTACTTGTGTAATGTCAAGTCATTCAGTGGTAATTCTACCAATAGTTTGGAAATTAAGTAGGGCACAAACTTTAATAAAGTGGGGATGAATTTAACCCGTTTATATCATAGTGGGGTATAGGATAGATCTTTAATAAGTATGGTGGGTCTTGAAACACTATTTGTCGATTCAAGGATCCGTTTGCAAAATATTGAGATTTCAAGTGCAATTAATAAATCATTTTTTATTTTTATTTTAGGTGGTTAATTTAGTCAAATATTTACTTTCCTGAAAATCGCGAAAGCCCTACTTTTTAACCTGACCTTGAGTAGTTTTTTTTCAGGTACCGGATTGCTGAGGACTTTTTGAACGATTATACCAACGTTCAGCTTTATGGAAATTAATGTAGCCTCGGATTTCTAATTTGACTGGAGTATTAAGAGAATTATACATCAAAAACAGTTGTTTCTCAATAAAAACATTCACATTGTCCTATCATATAAAATCGTGCAATAACTATTGCCATACATCCCAGTAATTACTCAAACGGCGCGGTGACGCAATATCGCCGGCAATTAATCTAGGGCCATCAGTGGAGGCGATAAAATGAATGTTTACTTTGCTAATAAATAAGTAAACGACGGCGGAAGACATAACGTTGTGGGATGGTTATAACAAAAAGAATACTCAGCTTGCAAGCAGTTAAGTTTGTGGACTTAATTCATATAGGACGCTAGCGCCTGTTTCAATACCTGGTTTTTGGATAAGTTTTCTAGTCAGACTTTATTCTCAGTTTCAACAGTTTTAAAGTATAGATAATGTATATGTAATAGATCAAACTTTAGCATTAGTATGTATTTTAGCAGAAATATCATGTAGATTGTAGGTATCTTGCCAATGAAATATTTTTATTTAATAGTACCTACTCACCGTATAGTGGTAGGCGTCCACATATCTAAATAAGTGAATAAATCTAACTAAATAAAAAGAAATAAATAAAATTAATACACAAGTTATATCAAGATGACGCCCCTAAAGCAACATGACAATTGACAGCAAACGTCAAATCGACTACTGCATTGAAAACGTCATCAATCCGCCATTATTATCCCTAATAGTGTTGCATTTCTTGAGAGAGAATGAATATTATTTCGAAAGAATTAAAGTAAATTCGTAGATTTGTATAACCAAAAATAGTTAAAAAATATATTTTCTTTTATTTCCGCCAGAGTACACAATGACTGATCCATACAATTTTGGACCATATCCCTTCACTAAGTATATATGGTATTCCTTCCGTAGCTCGGAGAACACGTTATACGCAGTGTGGTCATTATCATTAGTGTTATAAGAGTAAACATTATCACAAGCATTAGAGCAGCATAGTGGGTCAAAGCTCTATAAAGCAGGCGTAATCCGACCCGACCGGATAGAGATCAGGGGTGAAATTGACAGCCTAAAGCACTCTCCGAAGCTTAGGCGAGTGACATCACCATTTTTCTAAATAATATACTGAGAATATTTTTAGGAAAAAAATCTTATATTTTCCCGTTTTCATAATAACACTAGATACCTACTCAGTCCGGTTTCTTAGCTTTATATGTTTTTTTATTATTCTTGACATGTTGATTACAATCTCACCTGATGATAAGTGATGATGCAACCTAAGATGGAGGCGGGCTAACTTGTTAGGAGGGGGATGAAAATCCACACCCTTTTCGGTTTCTACACGACATCATACCGGAACGCTAAATCGCTGGGCGGTACGTCTATGTCGGTAGGGTGGTAAGTAGCCACGGCCGAAGCCTCCTATCAGCCAGACCTGGGCCAATTAAGAAAATCTCAATCGGCCCAGCCGGGGATCGAACCCATGTCTGTACATACTTTATGATGATACTGCTAGAGGATTTGCGCAGATGTCTCGCGACTTCAACTTCACAGTTTCCATGCCCTTAGGAATACGAAGCAAACATACTATATTACTTGATGATAATGTAGCTTTTTATTGGAGAATAAAGCAGTCTAGACTGGTATACTTGCCAGTCACTTAGTTTTGCAGCAGGGTCATTCCACGTCAAATCGACCAATAGTTGGACTCGACCCCTTTCGATTTGGATAAATTTTGGTCAGAAGTTTTCTTTTATCCTATAACGAAGTTCTGCCGAAGAAAAAAAATTAAAAATTTTTTTTTCAAAAGTTATGCAAAATCCAAAATTTCACTATTTTCCATATTTTTTAAATTTATGTTTTAAAAATCTCGAAAACTATTGCAATTAAAAAAATCGCTTATGGTAAACTTCAAAGGGGATACTTAGGGCTATTAAAAAAAAAAATCCAAAAAAAAATTTTGAAAAATCTCCAATTTGTGAAATTTTGAATTTTTGAAAATTGTCAAAATTGACCGTCGACAATAAATTTTTGGCTCAAATTTTTTTGTGTACTACCTTGTACCAATCTTAAAAGATCCTGAAATTTTTGGAACTGTGTTTTTTGTTTTTTCAAAAATATGAATTTTTTGAAATTTGTTAAAAAAAAATTTTTTCTTAAATTTTTTTTTTTAATCAGTTTGGCGAATCGCGTAATTTTGATATTTTGAACAGTTGAAATTTCATTAAAAAAAAAATATTTAAGAAATTTTTTTTTTAACAAATTTCAAAAATTCATATTTTTGAAAAAACAAAAAACACAGTTCCAAAAATTTCAGGATCTTTTAAGATTGGTACAAGGTAGTACACAAAAAAATTTGAGCCAAAAATTTATTGTCGACGGTCTATTTTGACAATTTTCAAAAATTCAAAATTTCACAAATTGGAGATTTTTCAAAATTTTTTTTTGGAATTTTTTTTTTTAATAGCCCCAGGTATCCCCTTTGAAGTTTACCATAATCGATTTTTTTAATTGCAATAGTTTTCGAGATTTTTAAAACATAAATTTAAAAAATATGGAAAATAGTGAAATTTTGGATTTTGCATAACTTTTGAAAAAAAATTTTTTAATTTTTTTTCTTTGGCAGAACTTCGTTATAGGATAAAAGAAAACTTCTGACCAAAATTTATCCAAATCGAAAGGGGTCGAGTCCAACTATTGGTCGATTTGACGTGGAATGACCCAGCAACTATTAAAAAACTGCCTTTAAAGATACTTTAAAGATAGAACTTAATGGAGACAATATAATCCCTCGTGGCATCCCGTAGAATAAAGCATAGACTGACAAACTTCTTCTTATTTAGTCTTCATAAAATGAGGTCTGGCTATCGCAAGCTCTCGCTATAATCTATAATAATAATAATATGCTCCTCACCAAATTTATTTTTTTCGGCCACGGCGGCCAAATCATTTTTGAGATTGACCATATTTTAGTGCACAATTATGTATAGAAGCACAGGTGAGTTTACCTGTGCTAGTGCTCTCTTAGTGAGATGGGACGGCAGACCGACACGACCGGTAAAAGATCAAGCGTAAATCCGACGGTTTTACTTGATCTCTGAGGCACGGGGGTGTACGAACACCAATTTTCCAACTCAAGGCGGTTATTAAAACTTTTGTTTGTAAAAAAATCCCAATAACGTATTTTTTGTTAATCTGACCCAGGTTTTCAACCCTGGACGACATTGTCTGTACTAAACCAGCTAACTATTGGACTAAAGCCGGATTTATATTTGTCTGACGTGTCGTATGATCATAGTGATAATGATAGTGATCCATATCAACTCACAGCCCAAACCACTGAACGGATCGGGTTGAAATTTGGCATACCTACAGGTAGATATTATGACGTAGGCATCCGCTTTGAAAGGATTATGATCAATTCTACCCCCAAGGGTATAAAATAGGGAATGAAAGTTTGTATGAAACTTTGTCAATTTTGCGGCGATTTGGCTGAAATTTGGAATGAAAATAGATTCTACCCAGGATTAATACATAGGGAAGTTAGTGCCTTAGATATGAGTTTGATTGCTTCTAGCGATAGTGATAATTCATAAACAACACAAATTTTATTCGTAAACATTAAAAAAACTAGTGAGTGTATAAATTAACTTTCTATTACTACGTTTTACCTTGGTAGTTTGTTTAAAGCTTTTGCGTTACGTGATGATTTCTGTCGGTTGTATTTGTAACAAAAAACAGTATATAAACAAAAAAAAAAGTTGCTAAAGAACAAACCCCTAGCGTAATATCATGCTTAATAGGTATACAAGTGAAGTTGTTTCTAACAAATTATTTTGTTGTCGTAGAAATGAACAAATTTCAGTGAAATTCCTGGGAAATTCTCATCGTTCCTCTCATTAACCTTTCATTAAGTACAGTCTGTGAGCTCTCTGAGTGTCCCCGAAGATTTAGGTACAATCTTACCTAATTAAAGGTACCTCACCTAGTGCTTACTACCTTAACTGAAATTCACCGGAAAACGCGGCAGTTTATTTACAGACCTATCTCTTTTCTACGTATAAAACACTAGCCAACGCAACGTTTCACCTGCATAGTTTCCGATCCCGTGATTTCACGGGGATAAAACATAGCCATGATACTCGCAAATAATATGGCTTGCTACTGGTAAAATAATTTTCAAAATTGGTTCTAAAAATGTATGATACCGATTTTCTGACGCGAAAAAAACATTATTTCTACCAAACATTACACAATTAGTAGACCATTAAATTTAATAAAAAAAGTTTATAAGGGTTTCGTTTCCAGGATTCGAAGCCAAGCTCAAGTGCCTAAAAATAATATCTAATATGCCGGTAGCTTTAAAAAGAATTTAACTTATTGATCAGAATTTGCACTTATTTTTATCAGTTTACACAGAAGTTTCCAGAAATACTTAATCTGTTATTGAAAGTTAAATAAATACAAGTAATTTTGTATTCAATTTATAATAATTTGTAAATTTTAAAGTGCTTTCTCAGCCTGCGGGTGACGAGGCTCGTATCATCCCATTCCTTGCCTCGAATTCAAAATCCATTAATTTAATCCAAGCTGAAAGAGGGGCCCGTCTCAGAATTCACTCTCTTCCTTAGCTTCAGGCGTCCTAATTACGTTTGATAAAACAAAACAAATGAATATAAATGAAATAGGAGGTAATGTTTTAATAAATTGGTAGATTATTGGTGTTAATTGTAAAACGCAGTTTGACCTTCTGAGTCAATCTGCCCTACTTGGATCAAGTAACGACACACCGATATTTTTAAATTCAAAATTCAATTATTTCAAGTAGGCTTAGTTTACAGTTGACCTTTTAGAAAAGAAATCATACAATATTACATTAATTTACAAATTGTTAAAATCATTATAATTTATTTTAGTTTTACTTCATGTGTGAAGGGAAGCTGATCCAATGGCCTCCATCTTTATCATTAAGGAGCATCTTTATCATTCAGGAATGCATCTACTCTCATCTACTTCAAGCATGATTAAAAGTGACGTGACGGGTAGCAGCGACAGTCATGATTGTACCATTATTTTGTGGTAGAGGAAACACCTCGAGCAGGTCCCAGGACTTGTGACCTTGGGAGTAGGTTTAAGGGATACATTTAGAATGCATCAACACTCACCTTCTCTGCCCGACACTAAACAATTTATGATAAACAATAATTACAACACAAAACATAAGCACAAAATTACTAACGTGCCTGGCAGCGTGACGGTGTCTACGCTGCCTAACAAACAACTGAGCTCAAGTCATCAAATCCCTCTTATTTATACCAACACTGATACCTCCCCCCGATACTATAATGTTACTACCTACCACCTGTAAACGAGGAACTTGTAACATTTAAATAAATAAAACTTATCATCTCCATAGCAAAGGAGCCAAAGCCATAACAGAAAGGTGGTGGTTAAATCCCCGTCCGCTGGACTATTGTCACGCTCCTAACAAAGTATTTTCCGACTAATTGATGAGAAACGGGAATATAGGTCACATTTTAAAGATTTATGGCAAATATTTAAAAAAAAATCACATTTACGACAAAACATACGAGTTAAAAGTACCATGTCCATTTATATGAGATCATTTATTTATTCTACATTTGGTTATTCATTTCCTTATTAATCTACGTGCGCTTGGTTGAATTTACGATGCGATAAAATGATTCCGCTAAGTAATGCGATTTGTAACTAAAAGGATTACTTATATACACATGAGAATAGATCATTCATGTAGCCATTTACCTAAGTCTTTGACCAACATCGCTGTAAATCAATACGGAGTTTCAATGTCATTCTATCAATAGATAGAGATTTAAGATTGAACAAGAGTGAATACGCCGATGACCTTAGTTTAGAAAATTTTAAAACGTTGCAAGTATATATTCGTAATACATCACAAGAGAAACCTTACAGTTAAGTTGTGATCCCTACATCGATCCGTGTGGAATTTTGAAATCCTAATAAAAATAGAAATGTCGTAACATTAGTCTTTGTCGAAGTGAGATAACAACCACAAAGAGTGGTTGTTGGTGGCGATATAACTTGGTGGTTAAAAAAAATCCGGGTAAAGTAGGAATTTATGGTGGTTTTTCCTAATTTTCGTGACACACGCACACTAAACATAAAAAAATAACTATGGGCCATAATAGAAGCGAGTTATGCTTGGAGTTTCTCCTTGGAGTTGCTCGAACCAAAGTCACTGACATAGCTCAGTGAAGCTGAAGTGGCAATGGACAGCCACATAGTTCGGATAACCGATGGATGTTGAGATCCCAAAGTGCTGGAATAGCGGCCTAAAAGTACAGTGTTGGTTGACCTTCCACTTTGTGGACCGAGGATATCACGCGGGTTGCTTGAGACCGTTGTCTTTGGAAGTCCATGCAAGAGGCTTATGTCCAACAGTGGACGTCCATCGGCTGTTAATGATGAAGAAAACTATGATCTAATAACACTATCCAAGTAGGTACATCACATATCCATTCATCATAAGCTTACTACTGGTTTTGTCGAAGCAATTAATCTCAAATCTGAAAAGTGAAGAACGAAAGGTTCTGATAGTAATCCCACTTAAGAATCGGATTTTACTAATGGATTTGGAATCCACATATCGCAGGACATGAGGTTTTCTCTGTTTATCCCCGCCTTAGCCTGTCTCTTTCGAATAGACAAATAACTGTCCGTTGACATTGCTATTAGATACGTGTAAGACGCCTTTAAGAAAATTTCGTTTTTGTTAACAACTCCTCTGGCACAGTATGCCCATAAGTTGATTTGTAAACGGGAGTCGTTAGATTCCATTTAAGGATTAATTTAAATTTTAATATTAATTTTTAGCTCAGTTTCATTAGTGTAGGCTTTTATTGACTACCCTAACCTAATCTAACCTAACCTGTAACAGATCTGAAAAAGAATCTACTAAAGAATGTTCCGGTACGATACCTGATGAAATTCAGTGAAAAACTAAGCCCTCTGAAGTTAGTAGTATGGAAAGACTCAGTTTTTCATAGCCTCACCCAGGACTTGAACCCAGTCCTTCGTGATTTGAAGCCACATAGACCAGTAGTAAAAAAAAGAAAAGTTCTCTTCATCATAATGACTTATTCAATGGTAAACCATCAAAACCATGACTCAATGCCAGCATCATCATATCAGCCGATGGACGTCCACTGCAGGACATAGGCCTTATGTAAGGACTTCCAAACATCACGATACTGAGCCACGTGCATCCAGCGAATACCTGCGACTTGCTTGATGTCGTCAGTTCACCTGGTGGGGGGTCGGCCAACACTGCGCTGACTAGTGCGGGGTCGCCATTCCAGCACTTTGGGACCCCAACGTCCATCGGCTCTTCGAACTATGTGCCCCGCCCATTGCCACTTCAGCTTCGCAACTCGTTGAGCTATGTCGGTGACTTTGGTTCTTCTGCGGATCTCCTCATTTCTGATTCGATCACGCAAAGATACTTCTAACATAGCTCGTTCCATCGCCCGCTGTGTGACTCTGAGCCTTCTTATGAGGCACATAGTTAGCGACCAAGTCTCGGAACCATAGGTCATCACTGGCAACACGCACTGTTCGAAGTCTTTTGTCTTCAGGCACTGAGGAAATGCCAGCAGATATTTGTTATTTCACTAGTAGATCCCATGCAGTTTTACCCGTATAGTTTTCAGTCCCGTGAGAATACGAGAATATAATCGGTCCAATAGTTTCAGACCCTATTTTAATTCAAACAATAAAATCTTTCATCTAAATATTAGTCGACATTATGTAAAAGTTTAATAGCGCCCCAAATTGTGTGCCCATATTACCTTCTGCATGGCTTCAAACGGCCCTAAATGTGAAGTAATAAGGCGGACTGTTGCAAACACTACATTAAATGCAAATATTTCATTTCCCTACGTTTGACTTGTGTATGCTTAGGAAAGGGATCTCTGGTAAATGTACTTGACTGCAAAAAAATCAACAATAGGTAAGGCGTTTATAGTAGGTAAGACTTATGATCCCAGTTTTTTTAGACTTTTACGTTTCGACGTCTCTTTAATAACATTATAATTAAAAAGACTTTATTCCTGATTTGCAATAATACGAGCACTTGAACGCAATTGACGCAATTCTACGTAAAGATACGATCGAAGAAGAGTCTACGTAAGAAGATTCGATCGATTTTTCGCACAATTAATCTTCATCGATACATCTTAACGATTTATCTAATATAGATTATTAAGTGATAAAAAAAAAACTTCTTTTATTTAATTATAAAATGTGTATTTTCAATTACAAGTAAATTTTTGTTGGCTCATTCAGAATAAGAATGTGTAATATAGGTCCATGATAAAAAACAATCGTGAATCGATAACAAGACTCTTTTTTAATTATTATACTTATTAACTTACCAGTAAAGAACATTATACAAAAAAATTATGAGATGCCCGGTTTTTATGCAAGTCAGTGTACCTTTGACAGTGTACAAAAGTTTAATGGCAGCATATCTGTGTAAATAATGAGCATATTGATGTGCCTATTGAAAACCATACAGCATTGTCTTGAAGATCGCATTTGTGTACCTTACCTTTCTATGGTCAGAACATCGATACATACCTAGTTCCTTCAATCTACTAAAGGAGGTGTAGTTGTTTCATCGTGCTAGCCAGTGTGTAAGCACTGACATTTTAGCTCATAGCATTGTGTACTGTCACCGCGTACACAAAAAAAAATTTAAATAATATCTTATTTTTCTAAAAAATATTACCTTATACGATTTACAAATACAATAATACAGCGGTAATAGTGCATATTTTATTATTGTGGTTCGATCAATTGTGTTTCTTAATGTAAACCACGTGCACGAAAAATGGCGCACGGAGCATGGAGACAACGGAAGCCAATCCTTCTGTTGGCTCGGACTCAATGGCGCCTGAGAGGAACTCCATACACGAGGATACTTCGAGTTTCAACAGCGGTTCTAACAGTGAGCAGGAACGAGAGGAACCTCAACAGGAAAAACGAAAACTGACCTCACAGGTAACGGTCGATCCTCGGATCGACGCGTTATGCGAACAGGTGAGTTTGCTCACTAATTTTATTATGCATCAATCCTGTGTGTCTAATATGACTTTGAATCAGAATGATAGACCTACTGGTTGAAAACCCAAATGAAAACAATAACGATTTCTTAACAAACCCGTCGATAGCATCAAAATCCTTATATTTAGGTTTTTTGTAAGACTGACCTGGACGATAAAATATATTCTACAGCCAGGTAAAACGCTTACGTCGTTTAATCGAATTGCAACAGTTTTATTCACCTACATGGCAAAATATAGGATATACGAAAACGTTGACAGATATGTTAGCTACACCACTACTAATGCTCTGCTATATCAAAGAGAGCTATTGCAATCGGGTTTACAAGAAATCGTCGGTTGGGCTAACATAAATCCAACCTACCTAAATATCGATACCCTCTTTAATAAATTTACTAAAACATTTGGAAAATCGTCTTTGTCTTACAAGTTATCCGAACAAAGTTTACATATAATTGTTTGCGATAAAAGAGCCGAATGTATAGAATCAAGGTGCAATAGTTATGATAATAAATTCTGGATAAAATTATCCAAGCGGCCCTTTGCAATATACCCCTAGTGGAGTGTTCTCATTTGATAATACAAAATTTGGTATGCGTTTATTCAATCTCTTGGTGGCCCACATTTCTGGCTATCACCTCCGCAATCTTCTAACAATAGAGAACAGCTGAAGAGAAAATACAAAGAACATACATATAAGGGTATAGTCACAAAGTAAAAATAACTTACACGACACCTATAAGCAACAAAAGACAAAGCAAATATACAAGGGTAAAAGAGAGTGCGAACAAGCAAAACATAATACAACTAAGGAAGCAAAAAAAAAAATTAAATAAATAATATCCGATAAACTTCAGAGTTACTTTCAAAAACCGGTGGCAAGCTCTGGGCGCGAACAGTTTTTAACTTCAATAATAACGGGCTTTCGAAAACCCTTATACAAGAAACCTCTTCTTTTAATGCCCACAAAACGAATAATGCGTCAATATGCAACCAAGGCGTCATCGGCCATGATGAAAGTGATACAAAAATTATTAGACCAACATATACTGGAAGTAGTTCACAGGAATTTACTCAGCTTTTATCTCAAAGCTTTTTCTCCGGAACAGAAAAGGGGGTTCTATGCGTCCGTTTTTTCGACCTCCGAGAACTAAACAAATTTGTAAAAACGAAACATTTCCGTCTGATCTTTCTTGCTTCAGTTCCCAGCTTTATACAACCTGGAGACCGGATGATGAAGCAGGACATTTCTCAGGTCTATTTCTACATACCGGCTGCATAATCACATCGGCCATTCCTGAGAATCAGCTACAAAAGGCAATTGTACCAGATGACATGTCTACCTTTCGGTCTGGCACCAGCACCTCATCTTTTCTCATCTGTAACATGTTGGGTTGCGGAAACCCTACGTGCGAAGGGCTGTCGGGTTCTGGCATACCCAGACGACTCCCTTCTGGTCAATCAAGACCAATCCAAGTTATGTCTTCAGGCTGCGGAAGCCGTGAGGCACTTGGAACATCTGGGCTGGCAATTCAATTACCAAAAATTAATCTTAATACCTACCCAAGATCTGGATTACCTTGGTACTCATTGACAGACCTCCGAAAAATTCAATATCGTTGCCCACAGTATAAACATTCTCAACAAAGCTCTGAGAAATTCGACGTTGAAAGGTCGCATCACCCTTCGCGAATTACAACGGTTGCTGGGCCAATGAAACTTTGCCGATTTTGTGATTCTCAGACGCAGACTAGACGGTCGCAATATTCAAAGATTCCTCAGAAGTTTCGACAGGAAATGCCCCCGTCTAAAACAACTGATTTCACAAGTAGTGGAACAGAAGATAAAATGGTGGCTCGGAGCCACATGACTCAGGTGGCCAGTACATCTACAACCTGCATCCCACTTCCTGGCAACAGATGCCTCAGATTCAGGTTGGGGTGCTCAATCAAAACTACTGTCAGGAATTTGGTCAGCTCAGCTAAAAACGATGTTGATGAGCTCCACAAAAAGGAGCTGTACGCAGTTATAACGGCGATCAGAAGGAACACAAAGGTTCTACGAAATCCCCATGTTCAATCAGACAATCGAACACTTGTAGCGTACGTTCGGAAGGAGGGTGGATCAAAGTCACTGGCCTGTTGAATCTAAAGTTCTATCTCTTACACATGACAAACAAGTTTCAGATCACGTTATCAGAGATCATGGACATACTACATAGATGCCTTCAGCAGACCGTGGAGACATCAACTAGCACGGGTGTTTCCTCCTTCAAATTTATTGCCAAAAGTACTGACACATCTAATCAATACGACAGGAACGTCGCTAATAGTGGCACCCGAGTGGCCGCGTGTTTTTCGACTGCAGAATCTGAAAGCTAGAGCATTGGAATACCCACACGAATTACAAAGCCTACCAATGACCTTGTTAGATGCCACAACGTCACAGTGTCCACCTCAGGTGTACACATTGACCCTGAAAGTCTGGACAATTAGGGGTGAAGTGCCCAAATAAAAGAATGGTCTACTCAGGAAAGAAAAAAATTAAAGACAATCAACCTTGTCAACCTACTTACCAGCCATCAGAAAATGGTTAAACTGGTGCGAAACCTCCCAACTAAATCCTAAATCTCTCCAACCTGCAGAGTTAACAAAATTTTTGATATATTAATTTTTTAAATGAGAAACTATCTTATAGCTGAATCTTAGTACATAAATCCGCTGTCTTAATTTTCATAATAAAACATGCCCTTAAGGCTATTAATAAAGCTAAACCAAAAGTCGTTAAGCCAATTTCCATATGGGATCCCGAGGTTGTGCTCAGATGACTTTCATCACAAATCCACCTAAAGATACCCTTTTTGAAATGTCTAGAACAGCTACATCAGCGTGGTATCTTGCAACACAGGTTTTGTACCCGGTGCGAGCACCGGTGCCCACATTATCACATATTGAAATTGTAACCTAACACAGTTATATTGTTGTACATATCATGGTGTGGAGAGGATAAATAAAATTTCAATTACAATTTCAGCTACGGTTTGGTTGCTAGCATCGGGTCGTAGAGTTCACGACTTTACTTTGCTAAAAATTGCAAAAGATATTTTTTGTGATACTGGGGAATATATATACTTAATACCGGAATTTGGTTCAAAAAATGACTCTCACTCATATAGACAATAGGTATGGTAACTTTCAAACATAACGACATATACATATGCCCAGTAACGTTAGTCAGGTCTTTGATTGTTAAAAGTAAGTCTAAAATAGGCAAAGTTGAGAACTTAAATAATCTCATTATTACATATTACATACTAGGTAATACACCTAAAGCTGCTTCTCGTTCTAATAGGGAACTGGGGTCAAACAGTTCCTATCCAAAGCGGCATTGACGCCTCCCCGGGCAGTTGTAGATTAGTAGTTGCATCTTTATGATGGTCGGATAACCAGCCGATTGACGATATATTATTGTGCGAAAACTGGAAATCATCAGTCACATTTTTTAATCATTATTGACGTGACATTGATTTTCCTAAAAATAAACATGATATATATTTTTAAAACGTTCAGCGCGGTGTGATTTTTGCCAAATAAGTGTTACGCTTTTGATCTTAGTTTATTTTCATACAATTAAGATTGCTTAATATTTTGTTTCTTTTTATTATCGTACGATTTATCTTCAAAAATTTAATTCAGCTGTAATAATACAAACGCTAGTACATACAACATTTTCATTTTACATTTGTAATCAAAGTACACAAAAATTGATTTCTTTTTATTGAAACACATATTTGCTTATATTATATAAAGTAGCAAAACCATGATAAAAATAAGCAAAAGTCAAATACCTAGTTAACTTAACAATAATTTTGATGTCAGATCTTACTATCGACATCATCATCATCATCATCATAGCATTGTGTCTATAATATGTTTCACCAGCAGATAACAAACACGTCTTCAAGACAATGCTGTATGGTTTTCAATAGGCACATCAATATAACGGTTTTACATAACAATAAAACCGATATTATGTGCCGAGAGGAAAACCATACAGCATTGCAGGAAGATCTTCCTGGTGAAGACTATGAGCTAAAATGTCAGTGCTTACACACTGGCTAGCACGATGAAACAACTACACCTCCTTTAGTAGATTGAAGGAACTAGGTATGTATCGATGTTCTGACCATAGAAAGGTAAGGTACACAAATGCGATCTTCAAGACAATGCTGTATGGTTTTCCTCTCGGCACATAATATCGGTTTTATTGTTATGTAAAACCGTTATATTCATAATTTCATACTTTGAATTTCACAGTCGTTTAGTTTTAATACTGTTCAGAAACGTTTTTAAATGAATATAGAATAAACGTGGAATTCGTTCTCTGAAATATTTACAGTTTAAATTTTATAAATTCAAGAATTTTATGCTGTATAAAAGACAACGATTGACTAATTTGAAATAGAAATGTTGGTATTATTATACCTATGTGTTACAATTTGGTATTTTTTGTTTTTTTTTTTGAATTCCCTTTTGTTGATTGGAGTTTTATTCTTATAGATGAGGTCTAGTGATAAGAATAGGCATCATAACTAGTAGGTACTTCACAGGAATAGCATTTTAGATCACTACAGCCCCTGTAGCAAAGTGGCACATCGATTCTCTTTCTACGATCGCAAACGCTTCGAAAACTAGAAAATGTTTGGGAATGACAGATCTTGATCACGTGATCACGTGACATGCCACTTGGCTACAGTGGCTGTAGTGATTTCACTATCATAATGAGCTCTACAACTACAAATGAACCAATTGATAAACGATTCTAGACAAGAAAATATATTTCTAGCAACTTGCCAACTCGGCGAAGAACCAAGAATTCTAGAATAAAATGCCTAATAAATAAATAAATTTAAACGGACAATTCACACATCACTATCTAGCCCCAAAGTATGCGTAGCTTGTGTTGTGGGTACCAAGTTGTATATTCGCCATATACATGTATAAAGTACATATAAATTCTTGTGGAAATCGAACTCACGGCCGTGGATGATGTGAGCAGGATAACTACCCAATGCACCACGCGACCGATATAAATGCTTGCCAAGCTTAATGTATATAAAAGCCTTATATAATATAAACCATATAATCTCTACTAGATTTAGTAAGAACCTGTAAAGTAGAAAGAAGAAGAAAGAAGAAGAAAGTAGGCCAAGAGGAGCTCCACGTATTTCTTGCCCGTTTCATAGGTCTGCCTCGTTTAAGGGGACTTTTAAGTACTCAGCCTGCAAAATTTGGAACGACCTACCACCACCAATTAGACTAGCTAAATCTCTCACTGTTTACAAAAAATTAATTAAAGAACATCTCTTATTTCTACAGAAACAATAACCAAATATTTTGCAGGACAGTTGCTTTTCTTTTTTATGTATTTTTTTGTCCTTATTGTAGTTGTTTAGTAATCTTATTTTATTTTTTATTTATTTTTTGCATATAATATTAATGTTTGTCCTTCGCGCCAATATAATTTCTAACCGACTTCCATAAAGGAGGAGGTTCTACGTTCGACTGTATGTATGTTTTTTACTTACTATAGATATGTGGATACATAATAGTATATTATTTTATCTATTTTAACGACGCAACGCTCTCCCGATCAGTCCGTGAGCTCACCCTGGGGTCATGCCTGAAAATCAGCGCTACAGTTACTTAGCTGTAGCATAGAGCTGAGGCATCGCCCCATTCAGCCGAAGCCTTAGTATTAAGTTAGTATTAAGTTAGTATTAATTCTCATGTTTTTTTCTTATTTATGTTATGTTGTTTTTGGCTGAATAAATGTTTTTATTATTTATTATTATAAGAACCGTAATAGCCCAATGACCTCTGCTTCCGATTTCGGAGATTGTGAGTTTGAATCCGGTCTCCAACTTTTCAGTTGCGTGCATTTTAAGAAATTAAATATCACGTGTCTCAAACGGTGAAGGAAAAACATCGTGAGGAAACCTGCATACCAGAGAATTCTTTTAATTCTGCCAAACCGCATTGAGCCAGCGTGGTGGACTATTGGCCTAACCCATCTCACTACTCGAGTTCAGCAGTGAGCTATGCTATATGGGTTGATAATGACCAGATTTAAGCAAAACACACGAGCCAAAAGTCTTATTAATAGATAAATTATGAAGCCAAAATTTCTGAACTCAGTACAAGTTCAGAGTTCTAATTAGAAGTTATAACAAAAATTACCGTATCGAATATTTAGACAAGCCATCATGTACAAGCGAAGTGGTTTATGAATAAAATAAGGCCTGTTTAAGTTGCCGCCAACTTTGTTTTAGAACTGCGATTAAAATGTTCCTACATTAACTCTAAAATGAGCGGATACGTTGGATGTCTTATCGCCGACTTTCTTTAGTATTTTACTTTGTTTTCTTATCTCACACCTACTTACAGTCACCATAAATATCAAGCAAAGATAAAGATCAGATTTTATTCTGTACAAAGTCTGTTAAACATTTATTTTATTATAGAATAAATAAAACTTAAAGATTCATAATAAATACCAGTGATATTGCAATGTAGGATGGAATTTGGCTAGCTTTTTAGCGGTAGGATGAAAATCTACACCCATTTCGGTGTAGACACAACATCGTACCGGAACATGTGTATGTATTCGCCGGTAGGGCGGTAACTAGCCACGGCCGAAGCCTATCCACAATTCTATTAAAACAGCAAAAAAAAGAAAACAAAATAAGGTACGATAGATAGTTTAGAAGTTAAAATTTTATAATAAGAACGAGATAAAAATAATATTGAAATATTTTTATTATATAACAAAAGATAATAGATAGGTTTTTATTAAAGAACATAATATATTCAATGAAATGAAAATGCAATTTTATTTTCCGATTATAATTATTATTATGATACTTAATATGAATGTAGATTGGGCTTAATTGATTGCACAATAATATAATCGAATTATGATGGTACTATATGATTTAACTTTGATGTAGCGTAACATTCTATTTATAAGATGCTTGACCTAGAATCGAATAATAATATTTCTAGATTTCCCAGACAAGAATACTCGAGTAGTCTTGAAAAATATAGCTGCGCCTAGTGGTTTTCAAATGCAATTCTTTCGAAGCAAAACTTATGCACGAATAAAAATAATTCTTAGTAAAAAACATTGTTCCGTAGCTTTACTTCATTTGTTTATAACTAAAATTATAGTCACATACTAATTAATTAATATTTAGTTAATTTTTGATTGGATCTTTTTAAATAATTATTATAAGCCGCAGGAGTAAGGACCTGCCTACTTCGGTATTCTGAAAAAATCTTGTCTTAAACTATCCTGTAATGCACATTATAAATAAATTAATTAATAAATATTAGCTGTTTCATTAGTTTTTCTAATAGTACCACTAACCTGGCATAGAAATCTGCCTTCTCATGTTGATCTGCTCTGGAGCCGGAGTCAGCGTGAGGTCATCCACTCAGCAACACCTGAGAGAAACACTCAACACTTAAACTAAACTTAACACAACTTTGCAATCAAACTTTCTGTAAAATAAATACGTTGAAAATTTTTAAACAAAAATATATTAATATAAAATAAGGATATTGAGGAAAACACAGATTAATCGATTGTCAATGTGCTAAATAAAGATAAAGCATTGGCCGCGTAAATTTTCTGCACGTGTAAAATCTGCTCGCCAGTCGATCGGAACGGACCGTAACGGCGGCGTTCGTCTGAGCTTCTGGGGAGGGAAGCCTTCCCTAGGGCGGCTTTCGATGCTGGGCGGCGGCGCGACGGCCGCCCTAGGCGCGCCCGATACCAGGAGAGCAGAACACAGTAGGAGTTCACTACACACGTGTATTTACTCGTACTGCGCATGCCCGAAATATGGAAAGCAGGGGGAAAGCGGGGCGAGCGAGACGCCGATATTCTATAAATAAGGGGTGCGAGCGACGCGGAGAAATCTAAATCGGGAAGCGCCAAGCAGTCTGAAAAGTTAATTCTGAATTAGTTTTCGGTTTCGGCCACGCTTCAGAGTGGAGCCATATAGTTCATAACTTAGTTATACAAGTTTCGAAGCTTCAAGGGTGCTACTTAAACCGAGTGAAATTTTACGGGTGCATTAAAATTTTATCCATGGATATTTTTTTGTAACTGAAATTTCATTACTATATAATTTGATATTTCAGTGTTATACACTCTGGATCGTGCATTGAAACTTAAATTGAAATTTTTTATTAATATATTAATAATCTGGATTTATATTTGATATGTAATACACGAGAAATTATAATGCACAAGTATTTGTATAAGCACAGACGACTTTCTTCTTAATAATTTTACAGTTCAATTAAATGTTATAGAGATGAGAAAGAAATTTTTATAAAAATATTATATACTTTAAAGACCCAGACACACTCGCGTCCGTTATTTTGCGTCTTCCAATCTTGTTATAAAGCCGCACGCCCTATGATTTTGCTGTTACAACTGTAGCTGTTTTGTGATGTAGCGACTCGTATGGCTGATATAAAAACTCTAAGACAACTAATACTCACCAAAAATACCAATTACTTAAAGAAATTGAAATGCGGAAGACGAATTCAACTAATCAGATCAGTTAGTGGGTGTGATTCCGCTATTATGCTTTTCACAAGTTAATTAGAATTTGAACACGAAAACACCGAAGTTGCCATGGAAATGAGCGATGTCACATCGCTGTAACTACAGAATACAGGGGCTTGTCCGGTAGAAGATTCGGATGTGGCTAGTTCCCACTACACCGACAAAGATTCACCATCAAGCGATTTAGTGTTCCGGTATGACACCATGTAGGCAGGCGTCAGAGCTATGAGTAGGATAAATTTGTGCTTGTACTGCATTTGCATTTAATATTTAATGTATAAAATCTATATATATGGGATGTGACTTTTTTAATTCAATTATTGTTTAACCGTCAGCTGAAGCTGTGTAAGCGAGCCATAACGTTGCTTACATTACATAACATATTCCTGTGTAAGCAGATTGAGCGAAATTACATTAGGACGAACCTGCTTACTTTCCAATTAGGAGCTTACTCCATAATCCTTTTCTAACCAGTTGGGCATAAGCCCTTTGGATCAGTGCAAATCTATATACATATGAGTACATATATCCTAAACCGCTTTGAAAGTACTTACATTATAAACACGAGGTTTTGGATGGATGGATGTTTGGTACTCAATTACGCCACAACGGCTGGTCTGGATGAAAATTGATGCACATACTATACTCTGCAATAGCAACTAGGCTATATTTAACCCCCAAATTCCCATAGAATCGGATCTATGTAAATGAAACCGTGGTGCACAGCATCAAAGTAAACTTTTAAAATAGCGTCCGCCCATATGCTATTAACCTTTGCATCCCTTTAATAGTTAGAAAGGCATCTCCCACGTAAAACTTCATCTTTCTAGAGTTCCGTAGTCCACAAAGAACCCATAAAGTTTCGCCATGTCCGTCTGTCTGTCCATCCGTCCGTCCGTCCGCGGTTTAGTACAGAGACTATTACTACTAGAAAAATGTATTAGAATGAGTACGTACCTACATTAATAATGTAAACAAAGTCGTAACATGTAAAGTGGGGATGATTTTTTTTTTACTTGTTTATTTAATAGTGTGGCGTATCGTTGGATAGGTCTTTGAAAGATATGAGGGGTTCGATTTAGGAATCCATTTGTGAAATATTAAGCTTTTAAGAGCTAATTTTTGTTAGAGTCGAGTTCCACCCACCCTCTATCGACTAAACGGTTGTTTATGGATACGTAAAAAATCAGGAAAGTATGATATAATGAAATTACAAGGAAAACTATAACAGCTAAGTAGCAATTGCTTTTTATAGAATAATAGTCGACCAACTTAAGAATCGAAAATTGCATACTAATTCCGTTGTTAATTATAAAGATAAGGATGTCAGTAAGTTATCAGAGTCTGTTACAACTAGAAAGATAAAATTGGATATAGGTATGTATATTAATTAAATATTAATTAAATAAAAAAATATTTTTTTGGGGTTCCTTCCCTACGTGCATAGTGAGGATGAATTTTGTATCGTATGATACATATGTCCATTTCATAGGGGATTAAAGTGCTAACTTAATCTACGGAACCCTACACCCACACACTGGCCTGACACGCACTTTTTTACGCCACGCCGGTTTTTTATTAAAACAAAGAAAATCTCTGTTTCCGACCCGAATCACACAGATCCAAATGCAGGACTTCGGATAGGAACCAGGACTCAAACCTACGACATTGTGATATTTAACCACTGGACCAAAGAGTCAGTTAAATATATATTATGCAGGCACCAGTAGAAGTATAAAAATAATTGCCCGTTATTGATTATATTTTCAGTTAACTTTATGTACATACAAAACCAAATATTTCCATACAATTCACCCCATAAAGATAACAAATTGCGTGACTTCCTACAACATACTATTTATTATCAGCACTAGTTATCTATTATCCTTATCTACTTTCCCTATCTAATACGACTAGCGGGACATTTCCCATCCGTGTGTATTTCCCCGTACACTTCCACAGGTGTTTCCCAGAATACACACGAAATGTGTACGGATGTACGTATCAAGGGTAAATCGTATTCAGTTCTAAACGCCCGATACTTTCTATTCTCCTGGTATTTCTAACCTTATTACTGAAATTCAAGGAATTCCCTTTCAGGGTTGTCTTGCGATCTAATAATGCTGATTATAAATTGTAATTTAAGATAAATCTAAGTACATTAGAAGCTCCAAAAAATGTTAAAGATATAAAAAATAAGTCATCGATATAGGATAAGCTTCTGTTTTGAGTGTTGTTTTAACCTAAGATCCTAAAATAACACGATTTTCAAAATAAACTCACTTCAAATGTTTTCATGTTATAGTGTTATTTCAAAATATCTTAATAAGTATCTGCTGAAAGTCTACAATATTGTTATACATAATATAAAGTTATTTTTGTTAATAGTTATAAAGTTAAAAATCATCCTATTTCGATTTTAGCTTGAACATTATTTTATTAATATGGAGGAATATAATCAGATTAATATTTGACAATAACAGTTGCAAAATCTCTCCACATAGTCAAACTTGACGTTTCGAATGTACTTGTAAACCTCAGAATACAGAATGGTTAAGTTAGCCTACTTTAAATAAACAAATTTTAAATATCAATTAGTTAACCACAAACAAACTATAGGTACGTAATACGTATGTAAAATACTAAATACATAAAAAAAGGAAGACCTACTGCATATTGTTTTAAGGTTAATAATTTATATTATAAAGTACTTAGCGTTAGGTACTCGTATAATTAATTATGTAAAACGAAATAAAAGACTGAATAAATTAGGTGCCTACAACAATCGAATCTGTAATCAGAAATGAGTGATGTAACGGGAAAATCCGTTTCGTTAAGCGCATTTTCCATTCTATTTTTTCCATGTTTCAAATTTCCATAACTTTCCATCGGAATACGAAACACGTTGGACGTGAAATTCTGACAATGACAGTGACGGGCTCACGTCCATTACGTCACGGACGTCACTTCGCGCACGAATTGACTAGGCGAGCATAACTACACAAGAGTTCTTCGAAAATCAAGTGTGGAAATAGAACACCCTCCCACAAGCATACAGAAATAGATGGTTCAGCAGTGCTTGCTGCGTGATTTTAAAAATAGAACGCTTGTAGGGAATTCTAATGTTATAAATTTTTTTTAAATATTATTTGTTTGTTATTCCATTTTTAAATTGACGATAGAGGATGTTTTAATTTTAAATAAGTAATTGACAGTTAAATTACGAAATGAATTGTTATTCTTAAATCCTGAAAGAAACTCCATGACATTATTAAGCTCCATTCACATTGACAGTCGAAGTAACCGACGCGTTTTTTACACGTAACAGTTTATTGAATAGGTTTAAAGAACGTTTTAGTAGGCATATCCCCTATCTCAATACTAAATTTTTAAATCTTGTTTTAGTCTTAATACATACTCGTATATATGATAAATTATATATGATAAATTATACATTTCCCCATAAGGAAGTAAGTGCAAGGTTACATAGCGTAATGGAGTAAGTGACATTTAACATTTTAATCACTATGAAATTATTATTATAGAAATGATTGCAATTCTTAACATTATTCTGCTGCATGGCTGCGACTTCAGCTGCGGCTCGTATCTATGTACCTACTTATGCTATTAATTGTACATTACCACTTATTTAGAAGATAAAACTCGTATTACACTAGCTTTAAAATATAAATATGCCATCGCACTGTGTTTGTAGATGTAGTATATCACATCAGCGTTTTCGATAAAAGCTCCTAAATTGACTTTTAGTGACACTTCCAACAGTGGTCGTCATATTTCAACATATTTCAATACAAAACCTTAACAAATTATACGCTTAAACCTTCGAAATTCGAAAATCCGTTTAGTGATCTTTGAGTTTATCGTGAACAGACAGACAGATGGGGACTTTGTTACTGATACTGCAGATAAATTCACGCTCGTCGGCTATACATACTATCTAGACAATCTTATAACTTATACCCATAATGATGCTCATATCAAATGTCGGGTTTTTGGGGGGCTTAATTTTCAAAAGAACATTTACCATATTTTTAAAATAATATGCTTTTCTTTCTAAAATAATTGAACTTGACCTTACAGCTCGTGCGATATAGCATGGTGTGGGTGACAGTTCGTTTCACTCTTAAAACTCTATCTCGTAGCATTATGAACGTCATAAAACAACTGTCACCTGCACCATGCTACAGCGCACATAGTATAGCGGGCTTAGGGTAAAAATGTTAGACTAACAAACTTTGTTAAGGATCAAGACCGACGGTTTAACAAGGTCTCGGAATCAGGGTGACAACATCATACAACCAACTTTCCAGTTCCACTTTCATTCAGAATTCCAACTCAATACTTTCTGATTTTTCACTGAAACCCTGTACCAACGAGCCTATAATATATACTTATATTAATTTGATTTTAAGTGCTTTAGTTAATTAACCTCCACGCCGACCTTGCCCGATCTAATTCCAATCACAATTGCGTCACACAATAGATATTCCAATATGGCGTGCACTGTATGGATATACGTATCTATGGATGTGTGTATCTATGTCATCGCTGTCTATTGTAAGTGATAATCAGGGTAGAAGCAGTTAAGCAAAGCTGAGCGAAAGTCAATGCAACCACTCTCCTGTAAGATTAGGCTTCGAGAATCGTTTTCCTATAAACGGGATTAAGTAAGGGTTGGTTATAAGGATTATGCATTTTTAATTTTTTCTGTCCGAGTAAGTACCATAGTTGGAAGAGCTGATGGCCGTTGGGGTCCCAAGGTGCTGAAATGGCGACCATATACTAGAAAGCGCAGTGTTGGTCGATCCCCCACCAGGTGGACTGAAGACATCAAGCGAGTCGCAGGTATTTGCTGGATACAGATGGCTCAGTATCGTGATGTTTGGAAGTCCCTACAAAAGGCCTATGTCATGTAGTGGACGTCCTTTGGCTAACATGATGATGATGAAGTACCGTAAGCTACATAAGGGACCACAGCGATGGGGCTTGGGCGAGCGCAGAAGCATCGCCTAATGATACCCGAAGGCTGTAAGAAGGATAGAGGACGGAACAACCTCGTCTTCGCCGGTGACGTCGCTGTGTAGCTTGTGTTTGTGTTGCCTGGGAAGCATTTTCTATCGTCATGTCGTCGTCAGGATCATAAAGGACGTTTTTGGAACGCCTCTGATTGCGTTTAAGCTTGCAGTGTAATTACAATCCTTAACCACTAGTTATTGGTTGGGATAGGTGGCAGCTTAGTCGAAATAGTTTTAAGAGAGCTGTTTCATGCAATGGGACATTTTCTAAGCAATACTTGGGCCAGTATGGAAAGAGTTTGTATAATAAATAGTCCTTAAAAAGAGGCCTATGTTCAATGGCAAATTATGCTGATGACGATAAGTCGGAAGATTCCAATTTTAATACGTTTATTTAACTTTAAAGGCTTATATTATTAAAACTTAATGGATTGAAGTTGACATTACAAAACAAGTTTGCTTCTTTAGTGTTATACAGGGCAGCATATTATTGCGTCCGTTTATATTTCACTGGCTGACGGTTTCACTCCGGTTTTGTTTATTTATTTATTTATTTATTTATTTATTTATTGCTGAGAACACATACATTCTAATGTATTCAGCCATTTCTGGCATACAACAGTTTACATTACAAATACTATTAACAAAATATAAAAAAAAAATGAATTCAATAGCAGATGATTAATCAAAAAATAAAAATTAGAACAAGTAAAAAATTACAATCTGTGCAGGTACGAGTACTTATGTCAAATAATAATAATTAATAATATAATAATAATCTTTACAATGTCATAGGATAAACATAATTAATAAATACAAACAAAAAAAAAAAAAAATTGAAATATTAAAAATGTCACAATACATAGTTTTTTATTTGCTTTTATAATTAAAAAAATTTCTAGTTGAATAAAATCCATAATTAATGAGCCACTTTCGTAAGTGCGGGTTTAAATTTTTTATATATTATATATATTTTTTATATTTGTTGGAATATGGGCATAATATATAGCCTATATATAGCCTTTCTCGAGAAATGGGCTATCTAACACTGAAATATTTTTTTGATCTCAAAGTAATAACTAATTTATGTCAGACGTTTAATTTAAATTAAACAACTCTCTTGCAAACACTAGAAAACAGCAGAGTGTACTAATTATAAGTTAAGTAAAATGGGCACTTTTAACCTTTTAATAAATTTAATAAATCAATTTGCCCGCAAGTTTCAGCTATTGTGGAGTCCAATTTTACGCAACGTCACTTTGTAATATCATAATAACATTTTGCGTCAGAGCCTTTAACCTTTATTTTGTTACATTTTAATACCTTTTAATGTTTGTCATTAATCTTTGTTTACCATAGTTGGTAAATAGAGAAGGTCGTTTTATATTGTCTCTATTGTATACAGCTACATCGATATCTGAGTATCTTTATTTCAGTAGTTAGCCTGTTCGACTATTGATGATGGGGTTTTGGGTTCGGATCCTGTGTTACTATGTTTTATTCTTCCAAGCGCATCATAAAGCATATGTTAAGCCTTATTTGTCGGGAGAAAAAAAAATCCTTCTTTGCTGTCCAGTTGGTAAGGGATCTCCGACTTGCACGGGCTAAAAATAACCTCTCCTGTACTTCGTGGTCCACGCGGAACCCCTTCGCATTTCTTGGCTCTGACTTTTCTGATGTTTAACTCCTTTTCTTCTCACTCTTTTTCCTCTCTTCTTTTCATCGTTGCTCTGAGCATATGGGCGTACTTTTGCCAATCTTCATCGCTCGACAGCATGTACGACGAGGTAAACACGGCAAATCTTATCACCCATAAGATTTGCCGTGTTTACCTCGTCGTTTAAATATGTTGAGCCCGTTCAACAAGTATATTCTTCGGACCGGGCATAAATGATGCTTGATAGCAGTAATGAGCATGGTAGTAGTGTATCCTGGACGAAGTTTATCACAGAGTGTCCTACTAGGGGTCCCTGCTAGTAATTTGCGTGCACTAGTTTTTAACAATTTACTAATAACTAGCGCTAGCCTGCGTCTTTTTCCGTGTGATATCTGTTTTTCACAAAACCGCCAAAACCATGATCTTTATTGAGATTGAGTAGCCAATATTTAGCTCAATAATCTCTTCTACCTACCAGTGAAAGTCTCATATAAATCGGTTCAGCCTTTCCAAAAATTAGATTGGAGAAACAGACAGACGGAAATTTTGAAATTGCTTGATTGTGCTTAGTACCATATAAATAACTATTTTGACAACCGTTCTACTGTCAATTCATATAGAGTCAATTGTTAAATCATTCGGTTTGAAATCCGTATAAATTGACAGATGAAAACTAAAATCAATGTGACGTTTGGTCAGATGAAAATTTACACCTACATGAAACGTTTTACACGTGTCCTTAATAGTCTAAGAGCGAATGATAATTTTAATAGGATTAAATTGAAAATCTGTTAAACTTACCTACTCACAACTAAAACATTAATTGTGTTCTTAAATTAATCAATTTAAGTTATCCATTACAAAATAAACAATCAAATTAGATATTATACTTTTATGTTCATCTACTAATAAGATACACTTCAAAAAGTTTTTAACTATAATTTGTTTTATTCTTATCCTTGAATTGAGATTAATCAAAATAGATTTTTTTATGTTTTCTAAATTAATATTATTACCAAAATAAAAACACAGCATATTTTACTAATACAAAATCTAATTGTAGCGATAGCAAAACTAACAGTTTCAATTAATGCAAAATGTAACATACTACAAAAAATAAACAGCAGACAAAAAATAACGCATTAAAATAATTATTATAATATATAATATATTACAATACGTGCCACAGTAAAGTTTATAAACGTAATTACATACACTTTAAACTAATAACATCTATTACAATATTCAAAAATGAACTTCTTGAAAAACAACAAAGCCACGAAGAACATTCCAGTTAATACGTATCATTAACTTTACATACCTAGTTATACAATAATTACAAAACTAGCGACCACCCTGAGTCATTGGAATGAAATGCCAAGTGTACGGTAGAGTAGCCGACGCTCTAATTCAAATCGCACGACCTAGAGTCACTGCCTCTCACTTTTAGTCGCTAACTCCTTGCTTACACTGTGCAAGTGCAAATATAGTTTAGTTCACGCTGCCTTGCACTAAGAGCTCCGGTTTCTAAACTAGTTGTGTCTTTTCTTCTGTCTTCTTCTTTCTTCTGGGCCGTTTTCGCACTTGACCATGTGATTGGCCGTTGTACGTGTAACTAGTTGGGTATACCCTGACAATATTTATATAAGTCGCAAAGTCGTGTTTATCTTTCGTTATCATGGCTAACTAACACTCAAGATAATGTTAATTCAAAAAAGAGCATATCAAACAAAATTGCTTTTAATATTTTTTATTTTTTTATTTTCTTACAATAGAGAAACGGAAATATTGGTTACGAAAACGTTTACAATATTAATTATATAATTTTAAATTCCGAAAGTTTTTGAGATTAATGAATATTTTCCAGGTACTCTTTCACGCAAATAATACATAACGGTTGTTGATAAAAATTAGAACAGAGTTAGATTATAATCCGCAATAGCAAATTTCCCAAAAAATGATTTTTCAGACATAAGCATTGTGTTTACACAATAGATTCCTACCAGTGTCTTCGCTTAGTATTAATACGTTTCGCTAAGTGGCTAGTCTAGTTGCACCTTGTTTATTAATTAGTGCTCGTGTTGTGTAAGGAAGGCTTAACAAATAAGGACTGTTATTAAAAATTCAGCGATATTATCACCAAGGACATTATACCGCTAGTGTAAGAGATAGTCAGCACAAAAATGATTGCTCTTTTATCATCAGATGAGTACATACATAAATCCCACTTCTGGGACAGGTTTTCTTTGTTATAGGAGAAAATTCAGCCGTCAGTATCACTGATAGTCGGTAGGATGGTGCTGAAAATTTTCTAATCGTTTCACTTTTTCTAAAATATCAAATATTTTAGTCTCCGTGAAATCTTATCAAGATTATTAATATTAATAAACAGATGTGTGTGAGAGAAATGTTACTACTACTCATATTACTTTACGCTACAAATTTAGTCTATAAAATCCAGAAATAGATATAGTCAAATGATGATTTATTTTTCTATTTTTTTGTTCGCTGTTTTTTGACGTAGTTTACAGGCCTAAGTGGCCAAGCGATTTAGCGTTCCAGTATGATTTCGTGTTGATACCAAAATGGGTGTGCATTTTCACCCTCCTTCTAACAAGTTAGCCCGCTTCCATGTGACAATGCATCGTCACTTACTTTCAGGAAAGATTGTAGGCAAAAGCTAACTTGTAAGGAAAAAAATAGCAATATTGATTAATGAAAATTTAATGACAGCTCTCATATAAATATCGTTAAAGTAGGTTTATATTTAAAGACTTTTAGGTCGATATCTCTTGAACTATTCTTAGCTATTATATTAATTTATACGTACACCATTGGTTAAATTTAGCGTAAATGTCAAGTAGCAAGCAATAGCTGGTCAGGGCGAAGTAATAATAAAAGGCATTTTGTTTTTTTTTATTACCAAGATTTCGATAAATTGCAGATCGTAACTAAGATAGCTATAATAACATCTATTACAAAGGGTATTCAAATTGAAAAATATTCAATTACTTTAGAAAGATATAATATATGTATTGTAGGAAAAAATCGTCTGAGACGGAAATGACGTCGCTCGACCGTGTATTGGCTTGTGCCGACGCTAGGTGGCGCAACTTGTTTCCGTAAAGAGTAGAGAGTTAGAGAGGGGTAGCGATCGGTTGGGAACGACTGCCGATGTAAGGCGCTCGCCGTAGGGTGACTTTAGTACTCTCGTGGCATTCAAGCCGTCCTTATTTCTTGTTGTGTAATTCTTTATGGGTACCTTGGTATAGGCGGGGAGAATAGCTTGAGCAGTGAGTGGTGTGTGTTGGCATGTCAGAAGGGATCCCTTAAACCTGCACCCGGAGCCACAAATCTTTGGGACTGCTCAAGATATTCTCTGCCATTCTTATTTTGGTTACATTTTTTTATTTGTTGAATAAGTTGTCCTGACAAATGTTGTGACCCTTTCAACCTTGTTTTTTTTTATTTTTTGTAATCCACTTCTGAGTCTGCTAAAAATATATTTAGGTACCGTAACAATTTATTTGTTCATTAAGCTATAATGTGGCGTAAATCAATTTTATTTAATTCTAGGCAAACGCGTCTCATCCTAGACCTCATAATTACTCAGGCAATATAGTCAAGCGCAAACCTTGACTGTAAAAATATTAGACACATTAAACTGTAAATTTGTCCATTGAATAATATTACTACAAAAGATAAACCTAACTCTAACTTACGTGCATGTTCTTAAATTTTACATTCGCTTTTCTTTACTACAATAAATGTTATTATTTTCCTCAGTCAAAGTTCTTCATTTTATACACAACATAACCTTCATAATAAACATAAATCGAGTCGATTTGGGCCAATCGAGATATACTTACTATTTCCGTTCTTTTATATTATTCTACATATTTTTTTACCTTGTTATTTTCCGGTATCTATCTAATAACAAATTTATTTGAATGCAAACTTTGCCAAAGATTATGTTTTTAGGATATAAATAGGCAAAAGGCATATTGTCGTCTCCTCTGTTTTTGGCCTACTGTTTTTGTTCCTTTTAGGCACCCTTTCGTATGTCACCGTTAAAGATCAAACTTTAAAACGAATCGAAGACGAAGAGATGCCACGAAACTAAATGTCCGTTGGCTGCATTATGATTGCTTATATTGCGTATAAAACTATCTGCTTTTTAAACGAGACATTTTTGAGTATTTGGGCCCTTAAAATCTCCTTCCTTCCAAAGCCAGTACGGTCAAAACTCCACAGTCGCCTTTTCTTGTTGTTTAAGCTCGCGTTACCACGTGGCTCCACTGGTGGATCCATCATTCTGAGTGGTGTCCATTTTGGTACCACACACATCATCTTTTGATATATCTAATGTCTTTTATTTTAATTTTCTTTATTTTTGTTGTCTACTGTGTATTGTTGTGTGTATGTGTCCTTACCTATGGTAGGAGCTTTGCTGACAAACTTTTATTTTTCATTCTTTACAAGTTAGCCCTTAATACAGTCTCACCTGACGGTAAGTGATGATGTAATCGAAGATGGAAGCGGGCTAACTTGTTAGAGGAGGATAAAATCCACACCCCAAAACTTACAGCTTTTAAAAATTTGCAGGTGCCCGTTTCATCAGATTAATACTTTAAAACAATTACGTGTAACAGTAGTAAACAGTATTCTAATATTTTTTAGACTTCAAGCTATTTTAAGGCGGCGGAAATCTCAGTAAAAACCTCGAGTTAACCAAAGAGTTAAATTCGATCCGCATTCCGTTCAAAGTCATAAGTAAGGCCGCGGTACTAAATAATACGTTATCATGGAAACAAATCAATTTAGATATTTCACGGCCTTGAACGTGTTAGCTCTGTACTAAAGATTAATATTACCAATGGTAATCTGTAAATGCGTATGTATGTATGCGGCTAAATATTTCGTTATTCGCGGATCTGACTGACGAAACTGACGTAAAATCTGCAAATTTAAACTTTATCTTGCAAATACCTATTGCCGAAATTACGAATGGATGATTTAAGAATGCCACTGCTTAAAATCACTGTGGTTAAAAGCTTTTAAAAAATGTCAATCAAGAAAAAAAATCAAAATTCTTTAAACCAACTAAGAAGACAGAAGATAATAGTTAATCAATACCTTCAATTAATTTATTTTTTCTTTATATTTTTGTTATTTATTTTGTCACCCAAGAACGTATCCCTTATAATCCCATATAAAATACCATTCCATATTCACGGTTTCTGTATTCGCGACACATTTAGAGAACGTATCCTCCGCGAATAATGAGCTTTTACTGTAGTGTAAAAAATGCTTTTAAAGCCACAGTCCAGTAGGTAGGTATTACAATAATATGGAGATGTTGTTTACTGTTTTATTAAAAACACGTTGACCGTTGTGTTTATTTAAACAACATTATTATGTCATTCATAAAAGGTAGCGCTGTAGAACCAGTTGCATCAGGTCACTGACACGAGATGAGTCGTGAATGACGCGCGTCATCGCGGCTTAGGCTGTGATGACTCACCGTGATAGTAATCATCTTAAATAACATATTAACAGACCATACAAGGCCAGGCCTCCCTCCTTATAGGAAGGGGTAGTCAGAACATTTGGAACCTTTACGTGGCTTACAACGAACGTGGTGAACTGACAGAAATTTCACGTAAGGAAAATGAAAGTAACGCAAAGTGACACTGAAAAAAAAATCTTATTCCGCCATATATACTAAAAATATGTGACAAACAGGACACTATTACTCTTCTGGCTAGAACTATGTTGTATACAAACTAATACAATGTATATTTTATAAAGTGGTGTTGCTTCTAATCGCCACAGTAAGGTGCACCATTACTAAGTATACGGCATCTATATTACGTATGCTACACCTACAGTAAGTATTAATTTGCATTTAGGTAGCTTTTTTATCTCAGTGTATTAAATGTTTATTATATGTTGATAAAAGCTTAATCGCTCCATGGTTAAAATAACTCGGACTCAACGAAAAGATCACGAATTAAATCCCCGTCTGTTGAACGATTATATACCCACTTCTAATACAGTCTTTACGGATATTTGAGGGGATAAATACAAAAGTCTTTAAAAAATAAAAAGGCTTTTTATCCATACATTTCATATGACTAGAAACAATATTTATAAAGGTGTTAGAATTCTCATTATCCTTAAACGGGTAGGGACTAATGGCGGTTCTCTGATTGACATAGGTAGATAGAGTCATTCAAGCCAAAAACGTTAATGCCATGTCAATTATTATAATAGTCTAACATTCAATGTACTGTTTGAATCACGTCGTATAGTCCTTGCGAACACCTAGCTACCTACGCCGATAGTTCGTACCAGGCACCTTTATCACAGATTGATTACTTTGCGGGGAAATGTCATGCTTTTTATGTTGATATAGATAAGTGAAGGCCACGCCAACGATTAAAAGTGCGTCATATGTGGCCTTGTGTCCACGGTCCAGCGTTCGTGGTGGTGTCGCGTCCAGCGTCTGCGATGGAGTCGCGTCCAGCGTCTGCGGTGGCGTCGCGTCCAGCGCCTGCGGTAGGGTTGCGTCCAGTGTCTGCGGTGGCATCAAAACCAGCGCCTGCGGTGGCGTCCGAAGCCTGCGTAGATATGGCGGCGTCGCACAACCTATTTTTATTGGATTTTTGAGCCCGTGGCGATTATTTACCTTTACGAGCTCTAGGAATATTAAATAAGGCCTTTGAAGGGCTTTTCAAAATATACTTTTCTTACAGACAAATTACAAAAAGCTTTTAAATAATACTTTCAATTCAAAAGCATCTGTTGGATTTAAATATACTACACAACTAGAAACTAAAGAATTGAAACTTGAACAATTTGGTGATGCTAAAATATAATTTAGTTCTAGGTATATCGTCAGTATCATCTTATTTATTTAATTCAGAATAGGTTAAAATACTTTTTTGTGAAGAACAAGAAAGTATTAGCGTAATTAACACCAATAGGTCGTAAATTTACATGACTTATTTAATGTTTTCCTGCTTTTGGCTAACAATATACCAGTTTTTCTTACCTCTGGCATTTGTGGTCAATTTCAGATCTAATCGTTCTCCACATTAGTACTTGGCTACAATTATTTCCTGAGTAACAAATTCAAGGCTGCTCGTAATTTGAAGGCTTTTTTGCAGTGCCACACCTTCAAACCGATTTGTTGTCTAGATATAAATGATGTCAAGAAATAATGTAGCATATTCTCTTGTAGACATATACTTATATCAAACGTATTTGTAGCTGCGAACTTATAAATGGAAATTCGAATAATTATAACGGCAGCTTTACACCATGGGCCATGCGCCTGCCTCAGTGGCGCTGCGGTATGCGTGGTAAATTTACAAGACCGAGGTCCTTGGTCGTCTATCGTGGGTTCGATCACCGGCTGGGTCGATTGAGGTTTTCTTAATTGATCCAAGTCTGGCTGGGAGGCTTCGGCTGTGGCTAGTTACCACCCTATCGGCAAAGACGTATCGCCAAACGATTTAGCATTTAGGGGTGTGTATTTTCATCAATCGTATGTAATGATTCCACCATCAAGTAAGAATGTAGTCAAGGGCTAACTTGTAAAGAATAAAAAATCCCATTAAGTACTGTCAGTTAGAGAACTTGATCGTCATACAATCTTGCATTCTACATTGTATTGGCATTGCTATCTGTGGAACTTTTGATATTTGTTTGAAGTAGGTAGGTGCTTGATTGTCATCTATCATTAGCTATGTACGAGTATGTCTATCATTACCAATAGTGTAGTGGAGCCATAACAAAATAATACAATATTACCCAATAGTAAGTAATGAATAGAGTAATCTCCTATTAATAGAAGAACAATGCTCAGGTGATAATGAAAGTAAAGAGATTCGCCCAATTCAGTCTAAACTTAAAGTCTCACGCCATGAAAATCAATATAATTTAATTGTAAGAATTGTGTAAGAAGGGATATCATTGAATGGCAAAACTCTCACAATTTGTTTATACTAGACGAGTAGATTTATTATCTAGCGAAATAATGTAAAAACGAGAGTTACTCGAATGCTAATGAGCATTCGAGTAACTCTCGTCGTGTAACTTAGCCGTTACACACGTGTTTATTATAAATATTAATAATACCAGAGGCGTCACATAATAATATTATACAAGATGTAATAACAATATTATGTTAAAGATAATGTGCGACAATATAAATTGTACTGCCCTTTTTTGAATCACTTACGCGTGGGAACCTATCGAGTAGGTTCTACTAACTAGTTTACATACTTGTTATCGATATGAACTTTATTAACTGTCTAGTGACCTTAAGAGACTACTAGAATTCTATTAATTTTATTAAAAGTTTATGAGTACATAATTCGTTCGTTAACAACTCATATTCGGCTGACTGCTGAGCTTGAGTTTCCTCTCAGAGTGGAGGGTTAAGCCAATAGCCCACCACGCTGTCCCCCAATGCGGATTGATAGACTTCACACTTGCAAAATTCTCTGGTATGCAGGTTTCCTCACGATGTTTTTCCTTCACCGTTTCAGACACCTTATATTTAATTTCCTAAAATGCACACAACTGAAAAGTTGGAGGTGCATACCCCGGACCGGATTCGAACCCACACACTCTGGAATCGGAGGCAAAGGTCATATCCATTGTGCTATCATGGCTATCACAGGTACAATTTGGTAGGCACGAGTACCTACTCGCAATTAGTATTATTAACACGAGCGAAATCTTTTAATTTCAAGAAACTGTATTTATTGAGTTTTATTTTGTACAGCATATTATTCAGAGAAAGATAAAGGGAAAACGAAGGTCCTGGTCCTGGTCGTAAACGTATATCTTGGCTCAAGAACTCTCTTTTGGGCAGCAGTGTAATTGAGTTTAACCTTAATGATTGCTAACCTCCGATAGGAGATCTCTATCCGATAGAAGGCACTAAAAAAAAGCATTTTATAAAAATTTCGTCCCTTTTATTCCTACAAATATTACAGTTTTAGACGAACAAACTACTAAGTTTTACTGAAAGTGAAACAAAATTATATTATGTATTATGTGTAATTTTATAAATTCGCCAATGCAAAAAAACATAATACTTTTCTTGTGTCAAGCATCCCAAAGTCGACCCGTAAAACTATAAAAAAAACTATTTAAATCCCAACAATAAATTTAGGCTTTATGACCTTTTAAAGTCTATTTCTGTTGAGCTCGTGAAGCTTATTGCTATTTTTACTTTTTCAGATGAAATCGTATAAAAATATAATGTTAACTTTAACATTATTAGATACTTCAGTGTCAATGACTTGAACACAAAGGCGTGTTAAAACTACTCCACTTTTTACGCCTCTAAGTGGCGTGAAATCGACTTTTTAACAACAAATCCACGCGTTTTATGACGAAGCTGAAACGCTTTAAACTTCACTTTAATATGCATTTTAAATAAAGGAAACGCTGAGTTTATCTCTATTTTGAGATTTTATTTAAGATTTTTATAAAAATAAACCTCGCAACTGAATTTTAAAAAAATATGCTAAGATGAAAATTTGCGTGCAATTTTTGTTAAAAAAAGGATAAGAGACCCATATAAGGTTAAAAGATTTTTAGGTTTAAGCAAATGACGTCATTTGGAATGCAATATGGCGGAATCCCAATTAACTCTCGAACTTTTTCGCCGTCTAGGTATTACTGAACAAAACCTAATGGGATTTTTCTGTAAACTTCCCTTGGTAATTTATTGAAATTACCGAAAATATTATTTTACAAATAAATAATGAATTGTAAATAATTACTTTGTGAGATAAAATATATTAATGTAGTTACTTGTTCTATTCGTATTTCAATTCGTATGTCAATAATTTAACATTTATAAAGTTTAACTGGATAAATAAGTACAATAAAATTAATAAAACCAAAGTAGTATTTAAACATTAACAAAAAGGTATAACATAAATATGAAAAGTCGCTAGTAATTCCAGTTTTCATGCAACATTATTATGTCAAAGATGCAATATAGTAGTTTGTAAATTGAAATTAAAAGGAAATATAAATATTAAACTGAATTACATATTTATTAATACACGCTTGTTGTTGAGGAAACAGTACCGGTTGCTTATGTGATTCATAAAGGTCAAATAAATGTTTTATCTTTGCTTGTAAGAAATAACAAGTTGACAGTAATAAGACACGCTGTAACTGCCAGTTCTTTTTTAGGGTTCCGAACGTACGTACAAAAACGGAATCCTTATAATATCACTTTCGCACATTCGGATGTTCGTCTGTTTTCTCGGAATGTACTGGACCCATTACGTTGAAAGGAGATGGTCCATTTCAGGTCCACTCTTGTACCCCGTATCAATAAAATTTAAAAAATACAAGGATTTAATTAATATCTAAATAAGTGAATAAATCTAACTAAATAAAAAGAAATAAATAAAATTAAAACCCAAGTTTTTGAGTTATATCAAGATGGCGCCCTTAAAGCAACTATGACATGACAAATGACAGCAAACGTCAAATCGACTACTGCATTGTAAACGTCATCAATCCTCCAATACTACTCATAATTATTATTGTTGCATTTCTTGGGAGAGAATTAATATTATTTCGAAAGAATTAAATCAAAAAATAGTTTAAAAAAATATTTTCTTTTATTTCCGCCAGGATACAATGACTTATCCTGGTCTCCATACAATTTTGCACCATCTCCTTTGGTACACACTTTTCTTTTTTATGTATGGCTTACGCTTGACCACGATCAAGCCTGATGGAAAGCAATGGTGAAGTCAAAGATGATGCGCGCTTGCCTAGAAGATGCCTATTCACTCTTGCTTTGAAGGTGCACAAATTATACGTGTCAGGAAACACAGACGCCGGAAGGGCATTCCATATTTTAGCAGTCACAGAATTTGATAATAAGTATCAAATTCTGTGACCCGAACGAAACCCCGATAAAGAAAAAAGAACGAGAGATGTTTTACGAACAACCTCTTTATGTTATTAGTAGGTATAGCTTGTTGGAGTTATATTTATATTGAGATTTGGTTTCTTACAAATTCCCAGTAAACTATAACAGCCTGCAGTTAGGGAAGCTGGCGACTCTACACCCCCTGTCCCTCAGAGAAACAAACCCTACAAATATAAAAAATATAATAAGAGTTTAGTGTTTTATTATTTATTAACTAATTAGTCTAAAAAACAAAGCAAAATGTCTCGTTCCATCAATTCCCAGTCAACCGCATACCATTTTTTTGATTAGTGTAATTGGAGATAACGTTATAATTACAGATGCAATGGAGGCTGTGTAACGGAGCGGAATCATTTGTATCAATTTTTGTTAAGGCATTCATCATCTCACATGGGCCAGCTGATGTGAAGTCTAATTATAGCGATTCTATGGTGTATGGTACAAGCTATAAGAATACTGTTGTCATATTTCTTTAATCATAGAGTAGGGGACGCACGCGACTCTGTCCGCGTAACTATCAGTTTTTCTCAAATCTCTCGGGAACTATAGATTTTTGCCAAAGATTAAAGAAAAATAGGCATATAGAGTGCACGGAACACAACGGTGTCGTAGCCGTTCCAAATACAAAATTCAAAAACGAATACATTCTCGAGTCATTACGACACGATGCATCAGTAATTTTTAATATTATTCAAGAAAAATACCGTCGTTTTTAAATATTTTATTTATTCACAAAAACTAAAAAAATAAGGTGAAGTATTTTTTATTGGTAAAAATTGATTATTATATTAATTTACGTAATTTTTGTTGCGTAAATTTTTTGGTGTTAAATTTTGAAATACAAATTATGATAAAAAGTTTGTATATGCAGATGTTAAGGAGAAGATGTGGAATTCCCTTCCGGCTTCTGTGTTTCCTAACACTTAAGATTTGTGCACCTTCAAGACAAGAGTGAATAGGCATTTTCTAGGCAAGCGCGCTCCAACCTAGACCTCATCATTGCTTTCCACCAGGCAATATAAGTCAATTCCAGATCAAGTCTATTAAGATTAAAAAAAAATAAAAAAGACGAGTGACGTTGGATTTTTGTGGGTTTCGCCGGCTTCACCACGCTGCTTGTAAAGACTCATTCTGAATCTGTATATTGTGATTTTTGCGGAATAAAAAATAGCTTATGTCATCCAGGTGTTTATTCATCTCCATTCCAGATGTAATTAGGTAGATTTAGTAGTATAATAGTAGTCGGCGGGAAAGGAGTAACAAACATACACACATACACGGCCTCTGACGGCCTCCGTGGCGCAGTGGTATGCGCGGTGGATTTACAAGACGGAGGTCCTGGGTTCGATCCCCGGCTGGGCAGATTGAGATTTTCTTAATTTGTCCAGGTCTGGCTGGTGGGAGGCTTCAGCCGTGGCTAGTTACCACCCTACCGGCAAAGACGTACCGCCAAGCGATTTAGCGTTCCGGTACGATGCCGTGTAGAAACCGAAAGGGGTGTGGATTTTCATCCTCCTCCTAACAAGTTAGCCCGCTTACATCTTAGACTGCATCATCACTTACCATCAGGTGAGATTGTAGTCAAGGGCTAACTTGTAAAGAATAAAAAAAAAGCACGTACACTCACGAGGAATCGATAGAATAGTTTGACGGGTGGGGATTGGATTTTGGCAGATACCAATCCTCTCGAATTTGCCTCTTTTATGTAGAGCCACTGAGGCTAACTTATTATTAACTTAAGGATACTTACACCATATCATCAGTACATCAATCAAACGTATTAGATAAAAGTGAAATGTTACGTGTTTCCAGTGCATAGAGCTATTTAAACCATACTAAGACATAATCAAGCTATTTTTTTTCTCTGTCTCTACAGAGATTAAACCCCCGGAACAGCTAAACCTAACTACTAAATTAAAGGTTGGCAGATATTGGTTATGGAGCAACATTTAGGTACTTTTATCCCAAAAAACATTTCCATTCACAGGATTTCACGCGTACGAAGTCGCGGGCATCCGCTAGTCTTTTATAATATAAATGTAATATATAATCTCGTCTGCCTATAAATTATACTACGAAAAACGCATAGCTTTTGTCACTCAAAATTAAACAATACTGTCTTTTGTTTAAGTCCATTGTAGTATGAACTGTATCCACGATGAGTCGCTTACTGTAAAGAGGTCACCGGATTTTGATGATCGTGAGGCGTCTCAATATAGAGTTTTAGTTAAAAAGCACACTAACGACTTTTAATTAAAAAAAATATTTGTATGTACATACGCATATTATGCATGACTGAAGAAATGAGCATAGCGTTGCATCGACCTTGTACCTACAACCGAATGACCTTCATGAGTCATGAATCGAATCATAGGCCTTCTTGTAGGCAATCCAAGTAAATGAGGTTTTTTCCGTTTCGCCGAACCTGCTGACAAATATCGGTGTCTATAAGGAGAAATTCCTTAAATCATGAACCCGGAGCCAAAATATTATTTGCATTTACATGCATCGTTATTTTTGATGTCAGAATAGATGTGGAGCTTATTAATGGTGGGTAAGCGTGTAATTTGACGCTATAATTACCACTATTATCGAAATATAAATAGTGGAGGTTCTTATTTTTATAGCTTTTTTTCCACTTAACAATTTTACAATACATAATATTCAATAATAAATTATTTATTTTCTATTTTACCTTACTCTTAATTTTCCCTACTACTACTACTAGCGGGAAATTAAAAATACTTTTCGTCGCGCGACATGTCGCTAGTATGTTCCAGCCCGCTTTTAGTGTGGCATCGCACAGATATTTCAACGTTCATTGCCACGGCCGGTGATTTTGAGCACAGGTTCACGGTTGCGTCGTCATGTTGCATAACTTTTATTTACATCACGCTTCGTACGAAATTTTATGCTCCGAATATGATTACGTGATGTGAGATCGAGATTATGATTCTGGTTTTATTTCGGCGCAACTTTCTTTAATATCTTAAATAATCTTTGTACAATGTAGCCTAGCAATCGGCTTGACTGTGTATTGATTAAGGGCATAGTCACCGGTGATTTTGCAGGCACATCAGGCTCAACAACTTACATTAGTTGATGTTAACCTCGAATATCCATGCTAAGTGCAGCTTCTCTGTTACAGACGAAGGTGTTCCATTTATGAGCAAGTGCTTGTCCCGTCAACGATTACTTTTATTTAAAAAAAGTAGTTGAAGTATATAAATTGGTACATATATATATTTGTTTTTACTAATCACAATTTTCACTTAAATTAAATAAGGTAAAGCTAAAACGCGAAAATACGTTAATTTTAAAACATTTTGTAGATTAATTGTCTGAGTCAAATATTTTCAAATAAATACCATAAAAACTAAGAATAAAAAGAATAATGAAATCTAAATTTTAAATAAATAAAACAAATATAACAAATATACACCATCAAAATTTTCATCCATAAGCAAGGTACCAATACGCTGGCGCTGTTACCTCTCTGGATGGCAAGACTTATCGTTTAGACCAAATAAGCGCCAGCTCTCGGGTCACCTGACGCATGGATTAATTTGTCGAAATTAAAAAAAATGTTCTTACTCACTTCCTCGAGATTACACTAAGTAGAATAACTTTAGCGAATGCATTCAGAACCTTCCGTGTGGAGTTTCTTCTTCATTATCATGTACTATTGGAACTCTAGATAGGGCATGGTAGTGACTTTGTACCATTGCCCTGGCATTCAATTTGTACCAATCTTTAAACGTTACATGCAATGCAATTGGTATTGTTTCTTCTTTCCTAGTACATTTGCGATGATCTGGAATGCCTTTACAATGTCATGAATTGGATATTATGAATTGTTACTCTATACTAATATTATAAAGCTGAAGAGTTTGTTTGTTTGGTTGAACGCGCTAATCTCAGGAACTACTGGTCCGATTTGAAAAATTCTTTCAGTGTTAAATAGCCCATTTATCGAGAAAGGCTGTAGGCTATATTTTATCCCCGTATTCTAACGGAAAAGAAAACCACGCGAGTGAAACCGCGCGGCGTCAGCTACTTAATCTAATGAAGATGTTCATTTGTAGATTCAATTTGTAGTAGATTTCAGATTTTTAGTAGACAATGATGCTTCTTTCTTCCTTAAACTAATAAGTAGTGTTTTTAAAGGAAAGTATGCTTAATACATGTTTCAATTTGATATTATACTCATTGTATAATCATCATAAAAATAGAAAACAAAAAGAACTTTTACTACTAACTCAATAATACCGAGATTATCGGATTACCTGTGGAATCTAGACGCCGAATAGGTTTAACAAACGCTCCACTTCCCCCAGATATTCAATACTCATTATGAAATAGGGTATCATTTTCATTTCTACATATATAAATTGACGGCGATCCATTTCAAATTCACACTTGACATCTGCACAAGATACAATAAACATCAATCAAAGAAACCAACAAGATGGTCCACCAGGTATTTGAAATTAATATTTTTTTTTATTTTAAAAATATATATTTAAAATAATTAAAACTACATAATTAATATAGAATTTTTAACCCCTTAAACCACGAGAATTCATGGTTTAACATAAAAGAAAAATAAATAATTAAAGTTAATGCTTCGATAGGATTAAGTTTAACGTAAAACGCATAAAGTCGTACATAAATAATTCAGCACCTCATCAAAATGTTCTTAATAAAAATTTAAAGGTTCCCCTTTCACTCTCATTTTGCAGCATATATCACACATATTTAAAAATTAAAATAATTCTTATTGTACTTACAATAAGCCTTATAATATGAAAATAGTAAAAATGTATACTCGTATATCAAGTAGTTAAAATATTGCACCATAAAATGACTGCCAATTTATAACAGTAAACTTCATTTGTTATTCCCATTTATTATTTCCAATGGAACGAATTTTAAATTTACAAAGCGATCACACGGAATATCCAATTACCCCCTACATCAAAGCGAATTTAATCTTCATTAAATAACACGCACGAACTCCTTAATAAATATCGCAGTGACAATAACAAATGACATTTCTCTATATCTCATTTGCAGCTGGTTCTTTTGTCTGGCCTGATCATGGCAGCGCAGTCCATGGTTCTTCATCCAGCCCCATTGCCGCTGTTCCTGACTCAGTATCCCGAGCCAAACTACAGTTTCGCGTATGACGTCAACGATGCTCATACAGGGGACGTTAAAAGCCAGCAGGAGAGCAGACGCGGCGACATCGTCATCGGACAATACTCGTTGGTCCAACCCGACGGTATCAAGAGAACCGTCGATTATACCGCCAACGATAACACAGGATTCCTTGCCACCGTCAACAACCAAGGCCAGGCCAGGTCTGCAAACCAGGAACAGTCGAACAGGCGTTACAACGTTCCCGAGCAAACCACCCGCGCTTCCAACAAAGGCCAAGAAGTCCAATACAACACTGCAAGCACCGCTTCCTACAGCACTCCTCAGGGTTGGCCCGATAACTCGCAAAGCGTCACCCCTGCCCCTGTCACCATTACTAGGTCGTCGGTCATTCACCCCTCTTTCTCGAACGGACACAATCCTTGGATCTAACCAGTTACACTACCAACTACGCACTCGACTATAGGCGGACCCGGCTTTAATTTCACAATTAAATTTGCATTTATTTTCTAAGCAATTCCAGTTTCCCAATTCACGAGTAGCGACAGCGGATATACTAGACCGTTCTGTGAACTGCCATCGAACACGTTTTAATGTGTTCATCGAAGCTAGTAGTGCTTGTCAGCGTTGGCACGAGCCATCGCCTTATCGCTTTTTTGTGATCTCCCTTTGATCGTGATATTACACGTCATATGGGTTGAAAGCGGTGGAATGCCCATATGCTGCTATTTTTAGCTGTATATTCTTCTTAATAGTACTAACTGTTTATATTCTATTAGGATTTGAATATCTAACGAAGCATAGTCCCCAAGTTTGGTTGTAGTTGCCTTGACTGTCTAGTGTTACAAATTTATAACAGAATATTCTTGTATATGCGCTGTCGCCAATTGCTGATATCTCTTTGTTGATTTTGATACCTTTATTAAGTTTGCTATTGTAACTTTAGACACTCGTTTTACGCATGCCATTCTAATGTGTATATAATATATTTATTAGATTGTTTTGTTATTTAATATATATTGTATGAATAAATGTGAGCAATTTTAATCGAATATTGTTTTAATCTTACACCTTTAATTTTACAGTTTTGTTTTTATTAAATCCTAAATATATTGTATCTATTTATGGCATTACAGTTTACAAATGAATAAGTCGAATTGAATATGATTTTTTAATAGAAATCTAATTGAAGGAAACTCAATATGAAAATAAAATTAGCATTTTTTAATGATTAAAAAAATAGTTTTTACAGAAAAATCACTCTGGCAAAAAATTAGTTATCATTTTAAACTTTAATTATGTACAATTATTTTGAATCTGCTTCAAAAATTAATATTCTTATTATTTGTAAAAATATCTTTACAGTCTCAAACCAAGTCGAGCGTTACATAATCAATAATACGATGCAATTACTGACCTTTAATTAAGACAACAATAAAACAATTTGGCCACAATCTGTTTTGCACATATTATGCAGCGTACTCCTGTTCAAGGTCACTCGCCGTTAATCAAACAGGTCTATAAAGCGAAAGCAGCTCGTAAACAAGATTCGAAGACATACAGAGACAATTCCGAGTGCATCGTCCGAACGGTCTTGACTTTTAGACGTTTCCTGAATTTCTTTTTTATCGAAACAAGTTAAAGTAGAACTGGATCAAACCTTCGACGGGTATATATAGCCGATTAAATGAGGACAAAAGCATCAGTAACAGAAATCATCGACGTAGTCACAACACATCATACTCCAACAAAATGGTTGCGAAGGTAGGTTTAACTCAAATAAGATTTCTAATATCATTAAAACTAAAGAAAATTGTATTTTCCCGAATTCGGAAATTCATAATATTTCGTGAAAGTACCACCCTAGTACTGAATTGTCTTCTACAAAAACATCCGTCGTTTTTATGGCTCCTATAGGCTAACTAAAATTTATTATCTACAAATAAAATCTGTCCTTGTTATAGAAGATTAACAAGGACAGATTTTATCCTCAATACACACTATTTATGCTGACATTAAAGCTCTTGGTCTCTCGTTCTTTTTCATTTGATTACTAAATAAATATATTATGATCATTTTAATAAGTTTAATATATGTTTTTTCCAGTTCGTCATTCTTTTCGCCTTGATGGCCGTCGCCTCTTGCGCTGACTTCTCCAGCTTCTCCTATGGTGTGGCTGATCCCTACACCGGAGACTTCAAGAGCCAAGTGGAGAGCCGTGCCAACAACAACGTTCTCGGACAATACTCCCTCCTGGAGTCTGATGGAACCCGCAGGACAGTCGACTACGCCGCCGGCGCTGGTGGCTTCAACGCTGTCGTCAGGAAAGACCCTGCCCTGGTCGCCGCTGCAGCTCCTCTTTCTTACGCTGCCGCCCCCTACCCTTACGGATACGCTGCTCCCTACGCCTACTCCGGATTCGGCGCCTACCCCTACAACTACGGCTACCCATACGGTCGTTTCTACTAAACCACGGACCTTCATCAGAATCACAGGACCAATAACATCGGTTTCACTCTTAAATCTTAGTGTAAGACCATGTAAATAATGTAGATAAATTAAACCAATGTTCCCCGATATTATTCGTATTATTTTATTTTGACTTACCAAATTATATTTTGTAACTAAAATAGTATTCAAATGCCTACGCTCAAAAGTATTTCGATACTAAGAAACTTAGAAAGCTACAAATTATTAGAGATATTTAGGTCAAACTTGTCTGGAATATTTCTGGAATAGTGAGAATATTTTATTGCTCAAACAATTCTTTTGAATTAAAAATCTCAAATTGAAATTCATTTCGCTCCCGTCCCGTCCTCGTCCTGGGGACAAAATGTATTACTAATCACCTAATAATAAAAAATACTTAGAATTTCGTATACAAACTAGGGTCTTTAAATATCTACCTTTGTTTCATAAAACATCAACCTCCTCTCTTACATAATATTTGCATAAATCACAAGTATGAAAGTGTGTAAGTGTGTAAGTGTGTTTGTTCCTCTTTTACGCTGCGGTTACTGAAGTGATTCGGCAGAAATTTGGAATGGAATTAGATTTTACTCTGCATTAACACATCTTCATTTCACTTTTCATCCCGGAAAAATCCATGGTTCATGATTTGTGAAAAACTGTTTTCTACGCGGATGAAGTCACGGGCGTCCCTTAGTTTCATATAAATTTATTGTCATTATTATTATAATTAATAGTCTTGGAAGAAAAGTACATCCATAGTGATATAATATATTAGTATTGATGTGATACCACAATCAGCAAAATCGTGTAAAATAATTAAGAGAAATACGTACAAAACAATGAACACGAAGGTCACATCTTAAGAAACGGATATTGACTGCCAATAAGTTAATACGGTACAGTTTGCTTTAAACATAATCAGTTCTATTGTCTCGACACAAGTTCCTTTGGCGTGGTCCAGCTGCTGACCGGCGAAGTTCCGCATAGCGTGGTTGTTGACCAACGAAATTGAACTCTGAAAAGCATTCACTTCGAGTGACCTAGAAGGCATGCCTGTCATTTATTTCCTATTAATAGCGCCGAATGATTGTACAGGACTTATATAAAAGCCCTATAGCAGCCAGGACTTATCATTCACAGTCCACTGTGCAGCTAAACCAAACGTTTCAAAATGTCAGCTAAGGTAATAATAGTACCTAACATTTAACTCGGTCATTATTCTGTGGGACACTGCCCTTTGCTGAGAAAATCGTTAAAACTGAATAATTTATTTATATTTGTGTAAATATTAACTATTATTTTGTTTGGCTATGCGTAAGTGAATACAAATGTAACAGAATGTGACAATAGTGATAAAGTGCTGTGATCATTCGAAACTATTGTAAAACTAGTAGACGATCCGCAGTTCACCCGAAGCTCCCGTTCTAGGGGATACAGTATAGCCTGTGACACTTACGAATAGCTTTCCATTGATAAAAGAATTTTAAGACATAACCCAACCTCATAAACTCATTATGTTGATTACTATTAACGTTGTATTTTTTTTACAGTTCGTCGTTGTCGCTTGCTTGGTAGCCGTTGCGCACAGCAGCGCTATCCATGGCGGAGACTACACCAGCTTCTCGTACGGAGTAGCTGACCCCCACACCGGTGACGTCAAGAGCCAGCACGAAACCCGCGTCGGCGGCAACGTCGTTGGCCAATACTCGCTGCTGGAGTCTGACGGAACCCGCCGCACCGTAGACTACGCTGCCGACGACCACTCCGGTTTCAACGCCATCGTGCGCAAAGACCCCGTGTACGCACACGCTCCCGTCGTCGCCGCTCCCGTCGCGCACGCCGCTCCCGTCGTCGCCGCTCCCGTCGCGTACGCCGCTCGCGTTGCCCCCGTTGCGCACGCTGCCCCCGCTGTAGCTTACGCTGCCGGTCCCTCTGTGTCTTACTCCGCGTCCTCTTCCTCCGTCGCTCATGGAGGTTACGCCGCTCCCATCGCCCACGGTGCCGTCGCCGCTCCCCTGGCTTTAGGATACGGTGCTGTTGCCGCTGCTCCCCTGGCCTATGGTCACGGTGCTCTCGCCGCTCCCCTGGCTTTGGGACATGGTGCCGGAGCCTGGGCTCATGGTGCTGCGTACGGAGCGCATGGTCTCGGACACTACTAAACCAACCTCTCGCTATTAGGAATTTATTTATGTACCTATGTAGTTGATAATTATGACGATGGTTATGAATGATGAATGATGAACTTGCTGTGATCAAATAAAAAAATGTGTACAGTATTTACCGTGTATTATTGCAACTTTATTTGTTTAAGCGAATTTTAAATAATACGTTTATTGCTTTTGCCATACTCTGCAAAATTAACTTCTACTCCGTACCTGTTTAATTTAGATAAAATGGAGAGATACAAAATGCAATTAATGTTAATATCAAGACTAGTCAAATTTATTGGTACTCTAAGACAGGAGTAGAGTCCTACAGTTTATTAAATTTACACCCTGACTGGTTTCTAGTTAGTACGTTGTTTCGCTATAATTATCTATTATTTAGACCGGTAACATTGCAAGCAGAATAATAGCCGTAGCCAGAAACTATACCTCTTTCTTGAATAAAACAACAATAATATGATTAAAAGTTAAGAAGTTAGAGCTGGTATTGTTGTATTTATATCTTACTTGTAACTTCCTAAACTTATTTTTCTTATCTCAAGTTTTCTGATAAATAGATTGTAGTTTTGCTCACACTGCAGTTAGTTTTAAGTTATAAGTTCTAGAGTATAGTTAACAAAGAATGAAATATTGTCGAGATGACGAAATCCTATTAACTACTGGACATTCTTAAGAGATAATAATAGTTTTTTTAAAAAGAGAAAATAATCATGTGAAAAATTTGCAAACTGGAAGGGCTTTCTATATTTTTGCAGTCCAGAACCAAATCTCCGTGCGTGGATGATCTCGTCGAAGCGTTCATTAGCTATGAATTTCAACTTACCATCAGGTGGACCATTGTATCTTAGTTCATTAATTATTACCTTAAAAAAAAAAGAAATGTAAATAAATAGAAGCGGCGACATTATCAATTTACTTTGATGTACTTACTTTTGTTGAAATATATTCAGGTTTTTTAACAAGATCAACGAACGCAGTCGCGGGTAAAAACGAGTTTTGCCATAACAACTCTAGAATCATGTTTTTATTGGTTATGCGGTTTATGTGACCTTGGAACTCGAACAATTTTTGTACTTATATTGAAAAGTAATAAGTATCCTGACGTTAATGATTTGTAAATAATTTTATTTAGTATCGAAAACGATCACTGCAAGTTGTGATGAACTGTCTTGCGTAGTTGATAGATATAGAAGAGCGATTCTGAGTTAGATTCATTGCTCTGTTTAATTTTCCGTTTCGCTTATATTAGGGCTTTGGCTTTGCTTGCACAAAATCGATAATATTGTCATCGTGTAAATATGGAAGGTACATAAAGTGGTACTTCACGGAGTAAGTCGCCAATATGTCAGTATTATTTCCTTAGGGGCAACCTTGCCCAGCATATTACTATATCACACTAATATTATAAAGGCGTAAGTTTGTGTGCAAGTGCGTGTGTGTATGCCTTTATAATAATAGTGAAGAAATAAGAATTCAGTAGACACAGCGTAAAGGACGAACAAACATACTCATATTTGTTCCTCCTTTACGGTTACTGAAGCGATTAGGCTGAAATTTGGAATGGAACTAGAATTTACTCTGGCTTAACACATAGGCTACTTTTCATCCCGGAAAAGGCTATGCTTCCCGCGGGATTTTCGAAAAACTGAATTTCATACGGACGAAGTTGCGGGCATTCGCTAGTTATCAATAATATTGAGTGCTACCGACATTTCTACTGCCAAGTTGTACCACCATGCGATTGTTTTAGCGTTCCGGAACATAATAAATTTTAGTATATAGTCGTATAATAATGGGTCTTGTATGATGCCGTGCAAACTAGCCAAAGATAGGAGATACTAAGACCTAATCGTAACTTTTCAAGTGAGACCGTCAAGCATTAATTTGATAAAGAATAAAAAAATGCTCAGTGCAATATAGGACCAATTTTATTATTATGATAGACTAGCTGATGCCGCGCGGTTTCACCCGCGTGGTTCCCGTTCCCGTAAGAATACCGAGATAATATATAGCCTATAGCCTTTCTCGATAAATGGGCTATCTAACACTGAAAGTATTTTTCAAATCGGACCAGTAATACCTGAGATTAGCGCGTTCAATCAAACAAACAAACAAACCAACTCTTCAGCTTTATAATATTAGTATAGATGTTAACTTTTATTAAAAGCTTCAAAATAATTAACTATTAAAATCCCAAGCCTTTAATTTTAACAAATCAGTAGTGCTACAAAAATGCCTAGCACAGAACTGCACTGATCTATTTATTTCTCTAATTGGAGATCATAGCAATCAGTCGGAAGGCCTTTACCGGAATACTATAGATACCTAAGTATACCTATTAATTATAAGTATGTCGATACATAGCTATACGAAGATATATTTAATAGTCTTAATAATTTATTTTTTTTATAAATAAATAAATATACTTAAACAATACACATCACTATCTAGCCCCAAAGTAAGCATACAGAGCAGCTTGTGTTATGGGTACTAAGATAGTTTATATTATAATATTCATATACATTTATATACTACATATAAATACTTATATAATGTTTAAATACACACAGACACTGGAAAAAACCCATATTCATCACACAAATATTTTCCAGTTGTGGGAATCGAACCCACGGCCGTGGATGCAGAAAGCAGGGTCACTACCCACTGCGCCACACGACCGTCAAAAATATATATATAAATCATAAAAATATATTGAATTCAATTCTTTAATGTCTTTTAATATTTGAGGATAATTTATTTATTAAAACCAAATTTATTTAATATCGATATCGTTTTATTTCACAACATTATTCATACTCGTATTTACAAAAATCACAGCACTCAGACGTATTTTTAAATAATAATTTACCAACCAACACGGGCAGCACCGTGGGCACCGTAACCTGCGGCGTTTCCGTAAGCTACGGGGGCGGCATTGGCGGCGTATCCCCAGGAAGCGACGGGAGCAGCGGCAGCGTATCCCCAAGACGCGGCGGGAGCGGCGGCGACGGCAGGGGCAGAGACGACAGCGGGAGCGGCAGCTACAGCGCGGGCGGCGTATCCCCAAGAAGCAGCGGGAGCAGCAACAACGGCGGGAGCAGCGGCTACTGCGCGGGCAGCGTATCCCCAGGACGCGGCGGGAGCGGCAGCGATGGCAGGAGCAGCGGCGACGGTGCGGGCGGCGTATCCCCAGGACGCGGCGGGGGCAGCGACGACAGCGGGAGCGGCGGCAACGGTGCGGGCGGCGTATCCCCAGGACGCGGCGGGGGCAGCGACGACAGCGGGAGCGGCGGCAACGGTGCGGGCGGCGTATCCCCAAGCAGCGGGTGCGGCGGCAACAGCAGGAGCGGCGATCACAGCTGGGTCCCTACGTACAACAGCGTTGAAGCCATTGTGTGCGTCGGCAGCGTAGTCGACTGTGCGGCGGGTGCCGTCGGACTCCAGCAGGGAGTATTGTCCGACCACGTTGTTGCCGACGCGGTTCTCGGTCTGGCTCTTCACATCGCCGGTGTGGGGGTCCGACACGCCGTAGGAGAAGCTGCTGCTGCTGTAGCCGCTAGCGTTGGCGACCGCTACACAGAGAGCGAGGACTACGAACTGAAAATGAGAATAATTCAATATTTTATTGGACTTTCTGTATTAAAGAAAAATACATATTTTATATTTCAGTCAGAACAAGTAAGCATCAAATGCAATACGCAATAAACATAATATAGTTTATAATAATAGAATCTAACAACAATCAATTTTAATCGAGTTAAAACAATTTAGTTTAATTTAAAAACGATTTATTATTAAATTGTTAAGTGTTAAATAGTAATTTAATACCTTAGATGCCATTGTTGATGTGTTTTTGTCGAGTGTTAACTATGACTGATTATAGGTTTCAAATTAAGACTATTTATATATTGGCACAAAGGCTATAGTTTAGGAACAAGGCAGGAAGTAAACACACTGTATACACTACCATATGCAAAATTAAATCTTAATGAAGAGAATGTATACAGTACAAGTTTGTAAGGTTTTAGTATTTGCATAAACTAATCAATTCTATTATAAAATATTAATCTGTATCTATATTTAGAAAACTAAAACCGAATTGGATTTGATTTAAAACAGCATCTGATTCTTATTTTTTGGTTACCAAAAATTGATTGATTTTAATGATTTTCTTGTTTTATTATTGAACTCTTAAATATGACTTGAAAATGAATTGAATAAAAACCCGATTGCATTAAAAACAAACTACAAAAATTAATCTAGTTTCATCTTGACATTATGTAGTAATATTTAGGTAGTTTATGTTCACATAGTCGAGTTACCAGATTTATAAAAGTTAATAACCATATGAAGCTGAGACTCACCACGTTATACCAATCCGGGTTAGGGAGATTAGGGTGAAATGTTTAATAATTACTTCACGATTACCATTATAGTAGAAAATCCGTATTACAAACCCTTCACCCATCTGTTTAATGAATGAAAAGTGTTTTATATAAGATATAATCTTATATAAGGACGTTAAAAAATATATTGCGAGTAGGTGCCTCAGAAACCCCTGGCCAAACTATCATTTATAATTGTAAATAATAGTTTTACCAGTTTCTAGGAAGAAAGACAAGCTCAGTATACCATAGCCCGTTCTAGGACTTGAACTTAGGACATTTTTTTTTTTATTCTTTACAAGTTAGCCCTTGACTAAAATCTCACCTGATGGTAAGTGATGATGCAGTCTAAGATGGAAGCGGGCTAACTTGTTAGGAGGAGGATGAAAATCCACACCCCTTTCGGTTTCTACACGTGTTTCTACACATTGTGTTCCGAAGACGCGTGGCTAACCACTGGACAAGTTAATTCTTCGGAACATATAGAAATTAAGTTCATCATCATTACAACCGCAGAACGTAAAGCACTTAAGTTACACTATCACAACAGATAATTTTTTAGTTTGCCAAAAAATTTATCCGAATCATTTTACCGCGGCTAGTTACCTCAACTGGTAACAGAAGACGACCTCCGTGGCGCAGTGGTAGTTGTATGCGCGGTGGATTTACAAGACGGAGGTCCTGGGTTCGATCCCCGGCTGGGCCGATTGAGGTTTTCTTAATTGGTCCAGGTCTGGCTGGTGGGAGGCTTAGGCCGTGGCTAGTTACCACCCTACCCACAAAGACGTACCGCCAAGATTTAGCGTTCCGGTACGATGTCGTGTAGAAACCAAAAGGAGTGTGGATTTTCATCCTACTCCTAACAAATTAGCCTGCTTCCATCTTAGATTGCATCATCACTTACCATCAGGTGAGATTGCAGTCAAGGGCTAACTTGTAAATAATAAAAAAAAACGAGCGGTGGCTCAGTTTGTGTTGATAGGATTAGCCTGGCTGTGCAGTGCGGAAATTCAGCCAGTATTCTTGTCACCATTCCACGTGGGCATGATTTGTATAGTTATTAGGATAAGTTAAGTACCTTATTGAATTTTTTTTTATCCGAAAATGCCTGGTTCTTCATTATCAACCAAAGTTAACGTTTAACTAGCCGTAGAGGGCCAGAGGGCCAGTGCATTTTTAAGTCTGATGATAATGATGAGGATCGGCGCCGACGGCTCAACGTTCTCTCCTAGGCGCGGAAATATAACACCAACACCAGCATCTCCGTGCTGTGAATTCTAACTGAATTTTTTTTGGAAGAAAGAAAAGCTTATTGTATTTAAAGCTTAGTATTACATTGCCCATTAAGAGCCGTGATATCCCAGTAGATATGACCTCTGCCTCTGTTTCCGGAGGGTGTAGGTTCGAATCCGGTTCGGGGCATGCACCTCCAACTTTTCAGTTATGTGCATTTTAAGAAATTAAATATCACGTGTTTCAAACGGTGAAGGAAAAACATCGTCACGAAACCTACATACCAGAGAATTTCTTAATTCTGTGCGTATGTGAAGTCTGCCAATCCGCATTGAGCCAGCGTGGTGGACTATTGGCCTAACCCCTCTCATTCTGAGAATAGACTCGAGCTCAGTAGTGACCCGAATATACCAAGTGACAATGAGCGCCGTTAAGACATTAGTGCGGCGTCTGGGGACTTCTTTCATGAAAAGGACTTTGTTACTTAAAATATTTAATATCTATCAATTTACCAATTATATTTCAACATAACTTTCCATTCAAGGATCTATGGTAGATTTTTTTTTAAATTGCTTTAAAATTGATTAGATTTTTACTTAACAGATAGTTAAACATTTTTTTATGAATAAGTAATTTGAAAAATTAATAACTTTCATATCTATTATGAAATTAGTGCTACAAAAAGTTAAACTTTGTACGAGTATAATAAAATTAACAGTATTATTTTCCTGATCCTAAGGACCTGAAAAATGACTTGTGGAAATCTAGGGATCTGTGCACCAAACATCACGATACTGAGCCACCTGCATCCAGCGAATCCCTGCGACTCGCTTGATGTCGTCAGTCCACCTGGTGGGGGGTCGGCCAACTCACATTCCAGCACTTTGGGACCCCAACGTCCATCAGCTCTTCGAACTATGTGCCCCGCCTATTGCCACTTCAGCTTCGCAACTCGTTGAGCTATGTCGGTGACTTTGGTTCTTCTGCGGATCTCCTCATTTCTGGTTCGATCACGCAAAGATACTCCTAACATAGCTCGTTCCATCGCTCGCTGTGTGACTCTGAGCCTTCTTATGAGGCCCATAGTTAGCGACCAAGTCTCGGAACCATAGGTCATCACTAGCAACACGCACTTAATTTACATACTCATGCCTAATTACAATTTTGAAAGAAAGAAAGAAAATTTTCTAAGAAGATTTTCTAGTAGTAATAGTCTCTGCGGTAAACCGCGGACGGACGGACGATGGCAAAACTATAATGGTTCCCCTTGTGGACTACGGAACCCTAAAAACAAAAGTTCCGTATTTGTAATATCAGTTAGATATGTTTTAAATGAAAATTAAATTAATATGAAAAATGAATGAATGTTCATCAATAATATTTTAATTGATGAAAACTCAGAAATAACATAACTTTGGTGAATAGACATTCGAAATTGGCGAATGCACAATTATTATATTAGTAATTGGAGGTTTTAGCATTCTACCGAAACGCTAATGGGTCCCTTCCCAAAGCGATACCTAATTAGTCATAAATTTATAGAATGTCCTAGGATTGCAATAAATAAATAATAAATATTTTTCATCTTCTAAACAGATATAGAGATCTACGAAATTTTATAAAAATTGAGAGTTTTTCAGCCCATGTTCTTTATTATTATAAAAAACTAGCTGACACCGCGCGGTTTTGTCCGCGTGGTTCTCGTTCCTATGAATAGGAATACGAGGATAATATATAGACTATAGCCTTCCTCCATAAATGTGCTATCTAACAATAAAATATTTTTTTCAAATCGGACCAGTAGTTCCTGAGATTAGCGCGTTTAACAAACAAACAAATATCTAGCTATTGGCTTTGGAAGATGGCAAACCGTAACCGTAACCGTGTACGTCTTAAATCGTCCGAAAATATGCGTACCTACTATATAAATTTCATACTGGTATATAATAAACAGGGCCTGATCCTCACATGAACTTCTCTTTACATAGTATGCTATATTTTGGTACAACAAGCCTATTCCTATAGGTATATATTTTTATGTTTTTGAATTTAAATAAGTAAAACAAAATGTATTATATATTATTTGATAATGTTTATTTCGCAATTATTTATACTCGTATTTACAAAAATCACAGCACTTCGACGTAGGTCTAGTTAATAAATTACCAGGCACCGTGGGCTCCGTAGCCGACAGCACCGGCGAGGGGAGCGACAGCGGCTCCGTAGGCAACGGGAGCGGCGCGGGCGGCGTATCCCCAGGAAGCGACGGGAGCGGCGGCGACGGCGGGAGCACCGTATCCCCAAGACGCGGCGGGAGCAGCGGCTACGGTGCGGGCGGCGTATCCCCAAGCGGCGGGAGCGGCGGCGACAGCGGGGGCAGCGACGACAGCGGGGGCGGCAGCGACGACAGCGGGGGAGGCGGCTACAGTGCGGGCGGCGTATCCCCAAGCGGCGGGAGCGGCGGCAACAGCGGGAGCAGCGACGACGGCAGGTCCAGCGGCAACAGTGCGCGCGGCGTATCCCCAAGCGGCGGGAGCGGCGGCAACAGCAGGGGCGGCGACGACGGCGGGAGCGGCGATTACGGCTGGGTCTTTACGCACAACAGCGTTGAAGCCGTTGTGTGCGTCGGCGGCGTAGTCGACGGTGCGGCGGGTGCCGTCGGACTCCAGCAGGGAGTATTGTCCGACCACGCTGTTGCCAACGCGGTTCTCGGTCTGGCTCTTCACATCGCCGGTGTGGGGGTCCGACACTCCGTAGGAGAAGCTGCTGCTGCTGTAACCGCTGGCGTGAGCGACCGCTACGCAGAGAGCGAGGACTACGAACTGAAAAAAAAATTGCAACTGTTAAAATTACATACCAACAAATATATTCAATGACTGTTTTTATCTTAGGTTTCAATTAATCATGTTGGTAATTATTTTAAAACATTATTTTAATAATTACCTTAGATGCCATTGTTGTTGTGGTTATTGTCGAGTTCTGACTGTGACTGATTATTGAGCTCAGATTAACACTATTTATATCAGCAGTGAGTTTGGGGACAGGTCAGGAAGTAGGTACACTATGTATTTATTTAGGTTCGCTCGAATATGCGAAATGAAATCTTAATAAAGTGAATGTATACAGTACAAGTTCGTTAGTCGCCATGATTGGTTCAATCTATTAAAATAATAAAGGTCATACGATTAGATTTTATTAATACGTTTAAAATATTTGTGTAGAAATTGCAACTTTCTAGTTTTGTAAAATGAAAAATAAATTAGATTCTGAAATTAGGAAAATGCTCTTGGTAATTGTAAGTACGGAATTAAAAACAAAATTAAGTTTTAACGCCGTCTTTCACCTAAATCATAGGAATTAGAAAATAACTAGATGTAATATAAGGCAAGGTGCTGGTGTGTGTGATGCTATAGAAACAAAGGCAACTAACTATATACAGCCAACGAAAGTATTATTGTTATCTTTGGTCACACAGAAAAAAGGAAAAAGACTATTATACATTATACAATTATTAAGACTATTATATACAATTATACAATTTTACCAATTTGTGGTCATTCATATACGAATTCACACTTGTAAAATTCCTTATTAAAGTTTTTCACTATAAAGATAAATAGTTTTGATATGCTTTTCACTATAAAGATAAATAATTTTGATATGCTTTTCGCATATCAAAATTATTTATTTTGCTATCGCGAAGGATAACAATATAAATAAATCATTATATATACCGCCATTTCTCGGTCGCCAGAACCTCGTCGGGTCATATGCAGGGTGCACCATGAGCAGGCTGACTGGCACTAGCCCCCTTATACACCAGTGTTGGTCGATTGACGAAATCCAGCGAGTCGGAGATATTCGCTCTAAGCAGGATCGTGATGTTTGGAAGTCCCTGCGAAAGGCCTATGTCCTACAGTGGACATCCATCGGCTGATATGCTGATGATGAAATAAATACTGAAGTTATGTTTTTTCAAGTTGATAACTATCACTCCATTCCAAGTAAGTGAATGTTACAATCACAAGTACAGCGATGCGGTGCTTCAGTTAGATCACTGAACAGTTAAACTATTGTCTCTTAAATTAATTAGACTTTTTGATAAAAATCGTCGTCTTAGCAATGAATGTAGCAATTTTAGTTTACGTTTTATACCATTTCATTCTCTTGGCTTTGCTCGTACTTTCCACAAAATCTAGTAATTAATGTACAGGCTTTAATCAAACATATATTTTTCTATATTTTTAAAGATGTACAGATAACCTAGCGTTTTAATAATATTTCCATGCACGTGATTTCGTGAGTTTCGCAAGTGTGCATGCATCAAACCGCATTGGCTAAAAAAATTATAAATTATTATTAAAAAATTATTTATAATTAAAACCGCATTCCCCAAAAATATTATAAATTATTTTTCCCTAATAAATATTTTCTTTTACAATATTTCCATTTTTATTATCATAATTTTATTACATAAATGATATGTAAAGATAATATTATTATCTTTACATATCATTCCTCAGGGTTGTAAAGGTAAACAGACATACGGACTGTGGACTAGTAGGGTAGTGAGTCCACAGAATACATTTGTGTATTTTTGTAATTTTTGGCTGGTGGGAGGCTTCGGCCGTGGCTAGTTACACCCTACCGACAAAGACGTACCGCCAAGCGATTTAGCGTTCCGGTACGATGTCGTGTAGAAACCGAAAGGGGCGTGGATTTTCATCCTCCTCCTAACAAATTAGTCCGCTTCCATCTTAGATTGCATCATCACTTACCATCAAGTGTGATTGTAATCAAGGGCTAACTTGTAAAGAATAAAAAAAAAATACATATGGGCTGTGGACTAACTTTATTTTCAAATATAAAACTTTGAACTGTTTATTATTTAAAAGTACTTACGCAAACAAATTAACCTTGAACTGGCGAGAGTGTAATTCGCATAAGCCACCGAATAACTTTCCTTCATAACGCCCATAATTTCTTACGTTAGTTTCTGAACTAATTTCATCAGCAATGTAAATTGCACGCGCGAGCCGCGCTTATTAGTTGCTAGGTCCACAACAAACTATCTTTATGCACTATATAATGAGAGTGATAGCTAGATATTCCTAATTTTATAAAAGCTAAAAGATTGCCCAAGCCCATTGTTTTACTACGGTAGGCAAATATGATATTTAGACCATGGTTGCTTTGGGAGCTGGTAGCTTATTGATGTTTCAAACTCGTCTTAAAACACCGGTAATATTTTAAGGATTGTAGAATCTTTTATCATTTCTAAATTAAAATAAAAAATATTTAAAGGACAAAGCACAAAAATAAATCATGTCATCATCATAGATTTGTAAAACAATTATTAAAAAATGTTAAATTCTATTTTTATATCATCATCATCATTATCAACCCATATTTGGCTCACTGCTGAGCTCGAGTCTCCTCTCAGAATCAGAGGGGTTAGGCCAATAGTCCACCACACTGGCCCAATGCAGATTGGCAGACTTCACACACGCAGAGAATTAAGAAGAATTCTCTGGTACGCAGGTTTCCTCACGTTGTTTTCCTTCACCGTTTGAGACACGTGATATTTAAATTTTTAAAATGTACACAACTGAAAAGTTGGAGGTGCATGCCCCGGACCGGATTCGTACCTACACCCTCTGGAATCGGAGGCAGAGGTCATATTCACTGGGCTATCACGGCAATTAAATACGCGTATATAAGTATGTTTTTATGTACGCGTATTTAATTGGCACGGAACAAAAAAAACATTCACAAAAGTTCATTCATAGCGTGATACGAGATGTTGCAATCTACACCCCGTAGCAGAAGGTCCGACGAGTGTAAACAAATATTACTCTTACATTCACCGCACTACGATACAAGTTTCATATCCTGCTCTGTCTCCAATCCTAGCGTCCGTACTCGCTTTACTTATATATAAATAGTACAAATTGGTGGAACAAATCAGTTGCACTCTACAGTCGACACTAACACACCTACAATGACTTCAAAGGTATATTTTAATGAAATATATTTCACAATTTTTGTAATAGGGAGTAGTTAAAGTTGCTAGACCAGAAAATGTTAGATGTTCAAAGTAACGAAATTCATTATATAGAAACAATACATTTCTTTAGTACTACTTTACTATGAGTAAGGTTTAGGGATGATTGACCTGAATTTTGGCTCCAACCCGAAAATAAGTAGAATTTGACGTTGTACAATTTGTATTTTATCCCGTTAAACATAAAAAAAATCATAAATTGTAAATTATAGGAAATAATTTTGATAATAATGTTTCTAGTGGGTTAAAATAATGAATCTTTTTTTATCTATTACAGTTTGTAGTATTCGCTGCCTTGGTAGCCGTAGCCCAAGCCAGCAGTGGTTACAGCAGCTTCTCCTATGGAGTGGCCGATCCCCACACCGGCGATGTGAAGAGCCAGCAAGAGACCCGCGTCGGCGACAACGTGGTCGGACAATACTCCCTGCTGGAGTCCGACGGCACCCGCCGCACCGTCGACTACGCCGCCGACGCACACAACGGCTTCAACGCTGTTGTGCGTAAAGACCCAGCTGTGATCGCCGCTCCCGCCGTCGTCGCCGCTCCCGCCTACGCCGCTGCTCCCGTCGTCGCCTCTGCCTACGCCGCCCCTCTTGCCCGCGCTGCCATCGCTCCCGTCGCTTCCCTGGGCTACTCCGCCGGCATTGCCGCCGCTCCCCTGGCCTACGGTGCTGCCCTCAACTACGGTGCCGCCGCTCCCCTCGCTTACGGCGCCGCTCCCCTGGCCTACAACGCGTACGCCGCCGCTCCTCTCGCCGCCGGCTACGGTGCCGGTCTCGGTTACGCTGGTCGTCTTGGCTGGTAAACTGTTGACAGGAACTTAGTAACGATTAGACGATAAGGTGTTATGTTGAGGCAGTCAGCTCTTTCAATGATCCAAAGAACCTCAACACAATAAAGAGGCATACTTTTACACGTGTAAATATTATATTATGGACAAAAAATTTCAAATAAAATTCTTTAAACTTTTAAATCTATATTTAATTTTATTCCTTATTCATATCTATCTAAAAGTGGCTCGCGATGTATTGAAGATTTTTACACCTCTCTTGTAAGCGGAACTTTATTACGAACACAATATTTTAGAACCAAATGTGAATAGTTCACTATGTGAAATATTTATCAACAAACGAATTAAGAATAATGGTAGATACGTCATTTCATACCTATTATTATTTAAAATTGTAAATTTACTTTTTATAAAATGTTATTCAAAAGAACTTATTTAACTAAGTCTAAAATTTTTCTAAAGTTAATTAGCACATCATTTGATTGAATTTGAGGAACAAGTCAACTTAAAACCAGAGACTTTGGCTTTAGTATTAATATAAATTAATCAAATTATTTTAGTGAAAACAGAGTAACAAACACATAATTGTACAATTAAATGCAAAAGAAGTATTACTACATTTTGATTGCTTAAATTTAAAATATTCAGCCTGCGTGTTATTTCTCATAATCTGCATATAAAAAATATTATTTGCTTATCTTACCTTTGATGTATAACCAGCATACGCAAAATAAGGGACTTCAGTGAAATCACTTCGAAGTCGATGCTTTTATTTAATATTTCTGTACCGTAAATTTCTTTATTTTATTAACTCACGAAAATTTTACAAGCAGTAGTAGGTATTTGTATATATCTACCGATTATCACGAATACTAATTATTGAAAAGCAGACACTATCTACCTGTATTTCAGTTTATGTAGAAAGAAATTTCAAAGCTATTTTAGCTTCCCAGTATACATATACGCAGTCGCAGTCGAAGTATCTACGTCTGCACTAGCCACGAAGCCTATCACTAGAATAGAACAGAACTTGTTGCGTTCTAAATGATTTTTTAACCGAGTCTTATAATATTTTCATCTAACATGTAATATCTTATATTTACAATATCTAATAATCCTCAGTGCCTGAAAACAAAATTTTAAATAAGCGCAGTATTGTTATTATATATAATTAGTATTGTTATACCTACAGTGCGTGTTGCCAGTGATGACCTATGGTTCCGAGACTTGGTCGCTAACTATGGGCCTCATAAGAAGGCTCAGAGTCACACAGCGGGCGATGGAACGAGCTATGCTCGGAGTATCTCTGCATGATCAAATCAGAAATGAGGAGAACCGCAGAAGAACCAAAGTCACCGACATAGTTCAACAATTTGCGAAGGTGAAGTGGCAATGGGCGCGGCACATAATTCGAAGAGGTGATGAACGTTGGGATCCCAAGGCGCTGGAATGGTGACTCCGCACACAGGGTTTCGCTGTATACAGGCAGCTCAGGATCGTGATGTTTGGAAGTCCCTACAAAAGGCATTTGTCCTGCAGTGGACGTCCATAGGCTGATATGATGATGATGATGAAAGAAAAAATACTAGTTAGAATATTGCTAAAAATTTCGAAGATTTTCAAATGTAAACTTCAACTTCACTTCACATTTAAAATCACAAATATATAAAATGAAATGTTTGTATATTTGTCTTCTAATATGCCTTTACGCTATTCATGCTATTTTGATCAAACTTTGGCAAGTTGTTTTGCATACGCCCGCCGTTCTTGGCCTCAATCATTTCCATGGCATTTCAACGCATATCCGAAACGGATATAGAGAATTATATAACGTAAGTATAGAATATATTACAAAACATCATTATTCTGCAATATTTATACTATGAATAAACCAATTGGGGTTAATACTCTGCAGAATTACAAACGGACACAAGAATAACTAAAAAAAAATAAACCGACTTCAATTGGTCTTAACTCTCAATCTTAAAACTATACACATAAACCTACTCCTAATTATCACTGTTATTTATGTTGTATCCAGTATCCCTTTCTTATATGGGGAAATCCTCATGGATACACGGAAGGCGAAAAGACTTCGACTCGTCGCCTGATGACTGGACCACGGGAACATTTCGTAAGCCACCGCAACCCAACGAACTACACTCCCCAATAAAGCTCCCTTCTAGTTTTGTTGAAAGTGCATTAGGAACACTGATAGTGTCAACAAGACTTATCTCCATTGGGCGACAGATTCAAGGCAGAATATCCCTAGTCCAGTCTTAAAAATTGTAATTTAAATGTAGTCTTTGAGATGCGGGGACACAAATACGCAGAAGCTGCATTATATGCATATTCAAGAACTGGGCAATTCTTCACACTTACGGTCAAATTGATAGACTCCCTTTTTTTGGTTGTTTAAAAATAGTTTAAAAGTGAAATGATGCTCTGTTTACTATGCAATGTCACTCAAATGTTTGGCATTTGTTACCCATATTATCTAGTTACAAGTGGTTCTGAAAAGTTTTTAAAGAAGAAATAATATATTGCAAGCCTTATAGTTTGTGCCGGTTTTTGTGAAACGATTTGGATGAAATTTCTAGTGCGTCACCAGCCAAACATACAGCTTGTAGACCAGAATCTCAAATGTTACCACCGAGATTCTGGCTTTCGGATCTATACCCGTAGGAGGATGCGGGGTTAAGTAAACAAAAAAAACACTTTTACAGTAATCACCGGTATTTGGCTTCTATATTTTTAGATGAACCTTTTTTTTACAATATAAAAGTAATGCTAAACCCTTGAGAAACCCTAAAAGGACAAAATATTAATGGGTTAAATTACATAAAAAAAAACCAGGTTTCCTAAATGTTAAGTTACTTTGTACATACTTTGTAAATAAACAGTGGTTATCTCAAATATTTGTTTTATTATACCAATCCTTGGGGATTAGATGGTGTCGATATAGCGTTTGGATTTTTGTTGACCAAACCACTGCCACGGCTAGGTATTTAAAGTGGGTCCGTCGAACAACGCACTAGAAGTTATGAATTCACATCGCTACCAGCCAAATCCACAAGGATGATTCCATTTAAGTTCGCTTAGCAATTACACACGTTTATACTAAAGGGACAACAAACACGTTGCATTTTAAACACTCACGAAAGAGGTCTAGTTATCTCTAAATCTTATTGTAATCTGAACGGTATATCCGAATCACCACCAACAATTAATGTAACGCATCCTTTTAAAAAAACAATATATAAAAAATAGAAGTTTTAGCATGACTCCATTTAACAAAAGAAAGAATAGGTACGACCTGACGTTTATGATGGAAGCTGACACCACGCGGTCGCTGACCTTGCTGTTGCATTCATCCGTCCGTCATTTTGTCTGGCGGCCAGCGAACCTCCAAGATTTACGCCGCTAACAGCATGCTACTCGACGCGTGCAAATGATTAAATGTAATAGTCAACTCAGGTTCCATAAAAATGTTCCAAGAATGACCAAAGGTTTCAGAACCGGCGTTTCAAATGTCTACAACCAATCTACGTTTCTACATAATAACGTGGTTGTATTAAGAAGAAGTGTGATTACATTAGGTCACGTATATAGGTTAGGTTAAGTTCAGAATATATTACATTCCCATCCTGTAACAAAATACAGAGGTTAGCACATGTCACTAAAGTTTGACCTACGCCGGACAAAGAAAAAAACAATTTCAACCGAGTACCTTAAAAGGATATCCCGCCCTAGTTCCCAGTAGGTAGCCATCTTAACATCTCACGGGAAATTTTTATGGTTGACCGGAACTGCAAGAATTTGTCTCTTTAGCACAACAAAATTCGATAATCACGAATGCTAACCAAATATAAATTCGAGTCTTACCAAGTATCTTACATCACTGCCTCTAAGTAAATTTAATGTTTTGGAAAGTCAACTACATGTCTCCAAATTTCAGCCAGCCAAAAGAAAAAACTCGAACGTGCCCGAGTATATAACGAGAAGATAACGGGACTTTCTTCATAAAAAACCTCACCAATAGCAAAGCTATAAAGTTACCGATTCATCTTTCTTACAGAGTACAATCAACAAATTGCACAGATAATATGTGACATTTGTTTTTAAAGTCGGTTTCGGATTCCATACCTTTCGTTACTTGTGGAATACCTCTAACCATATATTAAGTCTATATACAGATTATAAAGCTCCAACTACTTGTCCATATTTATTTGTCTGAGCACTTTAATATAAGCGCCATCTAGCAGCGAACCTCGTAATCTCTACGACATTCATCGATGTCGCTGCCTTTCGAAACAAACCTAGAGATTCCAAATTTGACCACCCAAAATTAAAATCCACGACGTTACAATACCCCCCAAAATAGTAGAAGTTTTTTGCTACCAAAAAACTTTCGCTGCCCTCAGCGCTCTAAGAAGCAATCATCTGTAACGACGTTATAAAAAAAAAAAAAAACACTCTATGCTAACACTGATAATGGAATAAAACACTCATCTAAACTACATAAAGAAAATATAAGTAAAAGAAAAAAAAAATATATATACCTAAATACCGATGATACCTAAAATTAAACTATAACTAACGTTGATGTAGATACTTGTTCCGGTTTCCCTTTGCTGTAACAAAAATGCCTGGTTCTATTTTACATCTTGAATTTATACTCTCATAAAATAATAGCAAACATAATAACTCTATCTATTTTTGCTCGTCGGCAACTAATAACAATAATTTCCGGCTACCTATTATAATGTTAGGTTCAATCACCTAAATTATTCACTATCTTCTTTAAACTACGCCCACCTAACTCTATAAGAAATTCTAAAACTAAACAACACTACTGGAGAATAACTTATGAAAATATCATAAACGATCTTGTTGCTTCATGCAGCTTGATCTAACACAGCCTATTTCAAACTGTAATACATGTTATCACTATACCATATACCAACATGGGACTGAGTCTCCATGTGAAATGAGTTCATATGACTCCATAATAAATGCCCAGAGTCTGGGAATAATTCCTAGCACAACGATTGCTAACAGATCTCTGGGAACAAAGCGTCTCTGTGTTAAACACAGCACAGTAAATATCTCACGAACTATATTTTGTTCATAGCGTGATAATAATATTTCTCTAATCACCTTTCAGGAATTTCCGACTAACCCAATCCAACTTGATCCATCCATTTCTAATACACACCTACCTCATCATTTATACTGACCTTTCATTCATCACTCTATCAAACTGTAGTAACCTATTTGTATTTATAAGTGTACTTTACCATTCTTCTTGTGTGTTTAAGTACCTAACTTAGTATTTATACACTTTATGGACGAATATATGAGTTAGTCTACCGTTTTAGGTCTTTAATATGCCAAGAGCCTATTTTTGTACCGTCTTTCCTCTCTAGTTCGTATACTAGTGGTGACAATACTTTGACTATTTTACACTTTTCGTATTTAGGAGCAAGCTTTGCCATTTTGAATTTTTGCGCGTCACTTTGTGTATATGTGGTTTTCCATACCCAATCCCCTACTGCGAATCTAGCATTTCTTCGCCTACGGTTATAATATTGTGCGTTCCTAGCGTGTGCCTCTAGAAGTTTCTTGCGAACACTATCATAAATCTCCTCCATGCATCCAAACTTCCCAGCATATTCATCACGTGGCATAGCTACCTTGTACTCACTCTGCGTATCTAAGTAGAAATCTCCGTTTATCACTGGCTCACGGGCGTGTACTAAGAAAAACGGTGAAAACCCAGTCGATTCATTTATCGCGCTATTTATTGCGAACTGGATCTTTCTTAGATTTAGGTCCCAGGTTCGATGATCCTCTTCTACATACGACGCTACAGCGGTCATAATTGTTTTGTTGTAGCGTTCTACCAGGTTTACTTGCGGAGTGTAACGAGGAGTATAGTGAAGCCTTGGCACGTTGTAGCGCTTTATGACATTCCTGAACTCGGAACCGGTCATTTGTGTTCCGTTGTCCAGGATTACCGTCTCCGGCGCTCCATGTACCAGGACCAACCCGTCTTCGAAGTTTTTAGCCACCAACGCTGATGTTGCGCGGCGTAACGGAAATAGTAGAGTGTATTTAGAGAAAACGCACGTTATTACTAGCAGGTATGTGTATCCAGACCTACTTCGTGGAAGTGGACCCGCTAAGTCCAAACTCACTACTTGGAAGGGACGTGAACATACCTTTGGTTTCCCCATCAAACCAGGGACTGCTTGTGTAGAATGTTTATATGCTTTACATACGTCACATGATTTTACGAAATTTTCTATGTCTTTGTACATACCCGGCCAGAAATATCTTGAACATAAGCGTCTATGTGTTTTAAAAACACCTAGGTGTGCAGCTGTTGGTTCACAATGGTTCTCACTTATAATTTTGTTTCTCAAACCTTTTGGAATGACCTCTTTCCAATCAAACTCGCTTATTAGATCATACTTGCTTTTACTTAAGCGAAATAAAATATTATCTTTAACCATATAATTTGGAAAGTGTGTAGGTTTAGAAACACAATTATTTTTTATCCTCTCATACCATTCATCTTTCATACCTGAGGTAGGTGTATCAGACGTTGAATGGATTGCCTCAACTTTCATGAGTCGCGATAGAGCATCAGGAACTACATTGTCTGTGCCTTTTCTATGTTCTATCTCAAAATCGAATTGAGACAGTCGGCAACCCCATCGAGCTAACCTACCAGAAGGATTTTCCAAATTCAAAAACCACTTTAAAGACGAATGGTCTGTAACTATCGTGAACTTCCTACTTCCTAAGTACGCTTGGAACTTTTCGACTGCAAATATGACTGCTAGGGCCTCCCGTTCCGTAGCACTGTAGTTCCTTTCATTCTTATTTAAAGATCTACTAACATAAGCTATCGGATGATCGTGACCCTCGATCATCTGTGACAACATTCCCCCCAAACCGTACGACGAAGCATCACAATGGACAGTAAAAGGCTTACTAAAATCAGGAACTGCTAATACTGGAGCTGACACCAATGCATTTTTTAGCAACGAGAAGGCCTTGTCAGCTGCCTCGTTCCACTGGAACCTCGGCGCGTTCCTCCCTTTGCTGGTCAGCTTGTTCAGCGGTGCTGCAATTGTTGAAAAGTTACGAATAAATCGCCTGTACCAAGAGCAAGTTCCTAAAAATACTTTTACTTCCCGGGCTGTGGTTGGGGTCGGAAAATTTAAAATTGAAGAGATCTTATCAGGATCCGTATGTAACCCAAACTCATCAACTACATAACCTAAATACTTGATTGACTCCCTAAAGAATTTGCATTTGTCAAAAGACACTGTCAAGTTAGCTGACTTTAATTTATCCAGGACTCTATTTAGCAACAACAAGTGAGTAGAGAAATCCGATGAACATATCACAATGTCATCTATATAACAAAAAACATAACCATTGTCTACGTCACTACAAAAGTTTTGATTTATTAATTTATCCATTAATCTTTGTTGCCGCGCCGGAGCATTACAAAGTCCAAAGGCCACAACTTTGAATTTAAATAATCCTGCCCCTTCAATTTGGAAACTCACTTTTTCCTGTGAACGTTCTGATAGAGGTATCTGCCAAAATGAAGATGACAGATCTATAGTCGACAGGAATTTGGCCTCCTTCAAACTATCAAGTATTTGAGGAATGTATGGTATAGCATACGAGTCCTTCTTTGTCACTGCGTTTAGCTTCCTGCAGTCCAAGCAGAACCTCCAATCACCATTTGCCTTTTTGACTAAAATAACTGGGTTGTTCCACGGACTTTCACTGGGAGTAACGACGTCTAATGCCAACATCTTTTTTAACTCTTCCTGCAACGCCACCTTCTTTTCCGGCGATAGCGGATATTGTTTTACCCTAATGGGTAGAGCATCACCTGTGTCGATGTCGTGCTCTATTAAGGACGTCCTACCAAGACCTTTTAATTCAAAAGAGATGTCATGGAATTTCCCTATAATGGCATTTGCTAGTTCTTTCTGCTCGGTTGACAGATTTTCCAAAGACTGAATAGTGTTTACCCTATTCGTACTCAAAGTCTCGCAGAAGCTCGCTGGTTGATACTTATAGTCAATGCAGTCTAGTATCTCTGGGGCGATATTGAATGCCCTCCAAAAATCTATACCTAATATTATATCCGATATTATTGTAGGTATAACAAAAAATTTAATGGCACAGGTAGTGTCATGACATGTTATTGGTAGGTACATGTAACCTATACTTTCCAGCTTAACACCATTTGCCACGGTGCAGGAGATATTACTAAATTTTTCTAGCTTGAAACCCATTTTGATGAAGTTTTCGTGAGAGTTGTTACCTAGTATTGAGATGCATGCTCCTGAATCAAGTAGACCACAAATTTTAAGGTTGACTACTTTAAATTTAAGATAAGGCCTAATATCATTCTTTTTTGGTTGAAATCGAACAGATGCCAAAGTGCCGAAACTTTTTAATTTTTTAAATTTTTTATTTATGCTGGCATCGTTCGAGCAGACTAGTTTTTTGGACTAGTAGCCGCTTTGTTACATTTTGGACACGTAAACTTCGTGTACCCAGGGGTTTTACAACCGTAACAGTGTACGTTATGCCTCACTAACCGCTGGTTTCTATATTTGTTACCAGTGTGTGACGGCCCTGCCCTGGTTTGGTCATTATCATTAACCCGTCCTTTGTTGTGAGGGTTACCATGTTCATATTTACCCTGGCTGTTATAAAACCGATTTTGATGCAACTTGCTATGTTGTTTATAACGACCCTGGTCATTATGAACCTGATTTGAATGAAAATTTTGTTCGTTGTCCAAATATGCCACATTTTTATTTTTATTTTTATAAGTAAATTCAGGAGTTAAAATAGAATTCGAACGGCCGGGCTCAGCAAATTGTGTGGCCCTTTGACTGGCCGCTTCGAGTTTCCTGCATGCATCTTTCAGCTGCGATATGGATGAAATGGTTGTCAACGCGAGCTGCTGCGAAAACTTTGGGCGTACATTGTGTAATAGAATTTCTAATTTTTCGACCTCGGACATCGAAGTCCTCAGCCGAGCAAACAAGCAAGCCATTATAGAAAAATATATATGCACGGGCTCTTCAGCCCCCTGCGTCCTAGATCTTATCTCTCCTCGCAACCTATAGTCATAATCGACGGGGTCAAATTCCTCTAATAAAAGATTTTTAAGGTCAGACCAAGAGCGTACCTGATCTCTGATACCTCTGTACCAGAGTAGTGCCTGATCTTCAAACAGCTGAACCGCCGACCTGAAGAGTTTAGCCTCAGAGACACCGTAGCAAAGCTGAAGCTCCTCCACTCGTTCGACGAAGGAGCGCGGATCGGTGGAGCCATTAAATTTTAGGTTCCACTTCGCCAGGTTTTTGTCCCCGGAGCACTCTATTTCCGAAGCCTCCGCTGAAGGTGACGGCTTAGAAGATGTAGACAATTGTTCTGAAACATTTTTTCCAGGCGCTTCAATGATTGCAATAAATTTTCCTAATCTCAGTCTGGCCTCCCCGACCTTGGCTGAAACCTTAGCTGATTCGTCGACCTTCAATCTGTTTACTCTATGAAACAGGTGATAGGCTAGGGCCTCTGCCCTTGCTATAGATCCCCTATCACCTGATTTTCCCCATCCTTCAATAATTGTGGCTAGTTCATTTAACTTATCATTAATTATTACTAATTCGGTGTTGCTGTCTATATTTGTTTCTAATATGGCAGTCGAGGGGCACTCAATCATGAGGCCTCGCATCTGCCTCCTAAGCTCATCTACAGTACTACCCGGAGTCTCGGATCTGATCGAGACCTCGTATACCAGCTCATCCTTCCTCAAAGAGTGAAACTGTATTTCCTTATGACCTGACATTATTTATTGGTGATGGTACAACTATTTTTTAAAACATTAAATTAATATTGAGTTACTTAAAATAACAATAATAACTAAAAATTCAGTAATTAAATTTCTCTATAAACATAACTAACTATGCCAAATACACCATCACAAAAAAAATGATCATGGGTTATTTTACATTAAGCTTATGCTGAAACAAAATCTTATAGTAATAGAAATTGGAACAGAAAACAAAAAAAAATATTGTTAGAGTGGTGTTCGGATGATTCTATTATTCCCTTTTCTCTCCCACGTTGTACAGATCCTTTAGGATTAATAAAAAAATCCCCAGGCGCCACTGCAAGCCTTATAGTTTGTGCCGGTTTTTGTGAAACGATTTGGATGAAATTTCTAGTGCGTCACCAGCCAAACATACAGCTTGTAGACCAGAATCTCAAATGTTACCACCGAGATTCTGGCTTTCGGATCTATACCCGTAGGAGGATGCGGGGTTAAGTAAACAAAAAAAACACTTTTACAGTAATCACCGGTATTTGGCTTCTATATTTTTAGATGAACCTTTTTTTTACAATATAAAAGTAATGCTAAACCCTTGAGAAACCCTAAAAGGACAAAATATTAATGGGTTAAATTACATAAAAAAAAACCAGGTTTCCTAAATGTTAAGTTACTTTGTACATACTTTGTAAATAAACAGTGGTTATCTCAAATATTTGTTTTATTATACCAATCCTTGGGGATTAGATGGTGTCGATATAGCGTTTGGATTTTTGTTGACCAAACCACTGCCACGGCTAGGTATTTAAAGTGGGTCCGTCGAACAACGCACTAGAAGTTATGAATTCACATCGCTACCAGCCAAATCCACAAGGATGATTCCATTTAAGTTCGCTTAGCAATTACACACGTTTATACTAAAGGGACAACAAACACGTTGCATTTTAAACACTCACGAAAGAGGTCTAGTTATCTCTAAATCTTATTGTAATCTGAACGGTATATCCGAATCACCACCAACAATTAATGTAACGCATCCTTTTAAAAAAACAATATATAAAAAATAGAAGTTTTAGCATGACTCCATTTAACAAAAGAAAGAATAGGTACGACCTGACGTTTATGATGGAAGCTGACACCACGCGGTCGCTGACCTTGCTGTTGCATTCATCCGTCCGTCATTTTGTCTGGCGGCCAGCGAACCTCCAAGATTTACGCCGCTAACAGCATGCTACTCGACGCGTGCAAATGATTAAATGTAATAGTCAACTCAGGTTCCATAAAAATGTTCCAAGAATGACCAAAGGTTTCAGAACCGGCGTTTCAAATGTCTACAACCAATCTACGTTTCTACATAATAACGTGGTTGTATTAAGAAGAAGTGTGATTACATTAGGTCACGTATATAGGTTAGGTTAAGTTCAGAATATATTACATTCCCATCCTGTAACAAAATACAGAGGTTAGCACATGTCACTAAAGTTTGACCTACGCCGGACAAAGAAAAAAACAATTTCAACCGAGTACCTTAAAAGGATATCCCGCCCTAGTTCCCAGTAGGTAGCCATCTTAACATCTCACGGGAAATTTTTATGGTTGACCGGAACTGCAAGAATTTGTCTCTTTAGCACAACAAAATTCGATAATCACGAATGCTAACCAAATATAAATTCGAGTCTTACCAAGTATCTTACATCACTGCCTCTAAGTAAATTTAATGTTTTGGAAAGTCAACTACATGTCTCCAAATTTCAGCCAGCCAAAAGAAAAAACTCGAACGTGCCCGAGTATATAACGAGAAGATAACGGGACTTTCTTCATAAAAAACCTCACCAATAGCAAAGCTATAAAGTTACCGATTCATCTTTCTTACAGAGTACAATCAACAAATTGCACAGATAATATGTGACATTTGTTTTTAAAGTCGGTTTCGGATTCCATACCTTTCGTTACTTGTGGAATACCTCTAACCATATATTAAGTCTATATACAGATTATAAAGCTCCAACTACTTGTCCATATTTATTTGTCTGAGCACTTTAATATAAGCGCCATCTAGCAGCGAACCTCGTAATCTCTACGACATTCATCGATGTCGCTGCCTTTCGAAACAAACCTAGAGATTCCAAATTTGACCACCCAAAATTAAAATCCACGACGTTACAATATAACACACACCTAATGTTTAATGTAGGTACTTCTCTTTCTACGAATGCATAAGGATGGATAAATAAAAAGAAGATAATATAGTTAGTCAAAAAGTTTATTTTTTCTTTGACTTATGGATCATTTCAATTATATAATAATATTTACACGTAAAAAATTATGCCTTTCTTGTTGCATTGAGGTTCTTTGGATCTTTGAAAGAGTTGACTGCCCCAACATAACAACTTATTGTCTAATCGTTACTAAGATCACAGTTCATGATGTTATCCTGTCAACGGTTTACCAGCCAAGACGACCAGCGTAACCGAGACCGGCACCGTAGCCGGCGGCGATGGGAGCGGCGGCGTACGCGTTGTAGGCCAGGGGAGCGGCGCCGTAAGCGAGGGGAGCGGCGGCGCCGTAGTTGAGGGCAGCACCGTAAGCCAGGGGAGCGGCGGCGATGCCGGCGGAGTAGCCTAGGGAAGCGACGGGAGCGATGGCAGCGCGGGCAAGAGGGGCGGCGTAGGCAGAGGCGACGACGGGAGCAGCGGCGTAGGCGGGGGCGGCAACGACGGCGGGAGCGGCGATCACAGCTGGGTCTTTACGCACAACAGCGTTGAAGCCGTTGTGTGCGTCGGCAGCGTAGTCGACGGTGCGGCGGGTGCCGTCGGACTCCAGCAGGGAGTATTGTCCGACCACGTTGTCGCCGACGCGGGTCTCTTGCTGGCTCTTCACATCGCCGGTGTGGGGGTCGGCTACTCCATAGGAGAAGCTGCTGTAACCACCGCTGGCTTGCGCTACGGCTACCAGGGCAGCGAATACTACAAACTGAAAGTTATAAGAAGAAAAATATAATTTACATTCCTATAATACTAGGCATTATCATAATTAAAAAAAATATTTGTATGCTAATAAGTTAAAAACTAATTTAAAGCAAATGAAAAACATAAAATGACGGACGATTTAATTCTATAGCTTTAATTAGCTTTAATAGCTAGCTTTAATTCTATAGCCATAGCTACTAGCTATAATATACTGGATATTATGGCTATGCATAGTACTTATATGGCTCGACGATGCCAATAGTCTAGGTAAAAAATAGGTAAATATTAATTTTCAAGATTATTTGTATAATTTATACGTAAATACTTTGAACGTCCAATTTATGGTCTAGCAACTTTAACGCCCATATATTACAATAGTTGGTTAATAATATATTTTGGTAAAAATATACCTTTGAAGTCATTGTAGGTGTGTTAGTGTCGACTGTAGAGTGCAACTGATTTGTTCCACCAATTTGTACTATTTATATATAAGTAAAGCGAGTACGGACGCTAGGATTGGAGACAGAGCAGGATATGAAACTTGTATCGTAGTGCGGTGAATGTAAGAGTAATATTTGTTTACACTCGTCGGACCTTCTGCTACGGGGTGTAGATTGCAACATCTCGTATCACGCTATGAAAGAACTTTTGTGAATGATTGTTTTGTTTCACGCCGATTAAAAATTATATGGTTCTTTATAGCTATTACTTTGTGATTGATTTACAAATATAATTCTTTTAATTCAATGATAAATCACATTGATTGATAAACCTGTACCTAGGATAGATATTTACTGTTATTTTAACGAGACATTGACGAAGCAAAACGACGGATGAAATAGACGATTTGGATCAAACTTTCACGCAGTTTTTAAAGCCTTTTAATAGGTATGCCTAACACCTCATACTCCAAGGTATACGATTTGACATGAAAGATTTAGTTGATTAATTCTTACTTAAGGCAAATATCGATCGTTCGTTATGCTATGTAGAAAACAATCAGGTATACCGATGGGTTGAATGAAAACCACTGATCCTCCATGGTAAGTGACTGGTATTTTTTTACAAGTAAGCCCTCGACTACAATCTCACCTGATGGTAAGTGATGATGCAGTCTAAGATGGAAGCGGGCTAACTTGTTAGGAGGAGGATGAAAATCCACACACCTTTCGGTTTCTACACGACATCGTACCAGAACGCTAAATCGCTTGGCGGTACGTCTATGTCGGTAGAGTGGTAACTAGCCACCGCCGAAGCCTCCCACCAGCCAGATCTGGAATAATTATGAAAACCTCAATCAGCCCAACCGGAGATCGAACCCAGGACCTCCGTCTTGTAAATCCTTGGTGTTCCTTTAACAATAGATGAAATTGCAGTTAAGTGCTTACATGGTTATCTTAACATTAGATATGTGGTTGTTAGTAATGGTTCAAAAGCATTAAAACCATCCAAAGTCCCACCCAAGATGGCGTCCACATATCCGAAACGTACGTACTGATCTGACGCTTCAAACGGAATTTATGGTAGATTCGTGCGATCCTTACAATTTGGATCAATGGACGCACTTGTATGTTCAAAGAATACTACGATCCATTTGATGCGATTCGTCCAATACGTACGATGCGGATATGTGGACGCCTACCATTTGGGTCTTGTATAACTGTTTAACTACGGAACCCCTAAAAATGCTAAAATTCAATAACACGGGGCATCAAACCCGTAACACATGGAATTGCCGCTGCGAAAATTACATGCAATTATAAATTCGAACCCACACGGAATTCATTCACGACTTCAACGCATGCAGCCTTGTGACGTTGATTGCTTGACGTAAATCAACTACGTCACGAAACATGTCATATGAGTGATATGACATACCTGCATTATACTAAGTTACGTAATTAAGGTTGCAAGGACTGAAGGCATGCGATACCCGGATATACCTCATTTGAGTTATGACTTTGTCAGCCCGTAGAAAATATCAAAAAAGAATACTTTTTATTCTCGGACAGTTGGACCTGAGCCTTTGAAATTTCATCATCATCATAATCGTCATTATCAGCCGATGAACATTCACTAGCTGTCAGCATCCAGCGGCTCCCTGCAACCCGCTTTATTTCCTCGGCCCATTTAGTGAACTAATACTACGCTGGTGCGGGTTCGCCATTCCAGCACCTTGGAACGTCCACCATAACTGGCAACACGCACTGTTCCGAGATTTTCGACTTCAGGCAAAATGTGTGCGTTAAATGTTGCCAGCTGTAGTCTGAGATTCTTGACACCCCTTGCCCCACCGTTATTACAAGCGCTGCCAAAGCCACCGTGGACTAGGAGCTTTGTTGTGTTGTAGTTTTCAATGAAAGGTAATGCCCATAAATGACCACGCTGGGCATGCGGGTTGGTCACTCGCAGGCCTAGACTTCTTGCTCTAGTGTCGCTGCTGCCCGACACCAGTCTGTGACACTTTGAAGTCTAGCCGAATTGAAATCTACTACCTTCCAAATCCACTACGATATAAACCACATAATTAGCTGCCGTATTTACTTATGGTAGTAACGTGACCTGATATCATGTGGAACCATGTATCCAGTCTTAAAACCGTTAGCTGACAACACTTCGTCTTTAAAAAATCTTTAAGGGTGTTTTAAAGAGCACCAATAGCTCAATGGTAAAGCGGTCGGACTTTTCACCGAGGGATGGCGGTTCGATACCCGCCCCGTTGGACTCTTGTCATACCAACTCATAATACAGGGCTTTCCGACTAATTGGAGGGGAATGAAAATATTGGTCATATTTAAAAGAAAAAAAGTCATTATATGTACTTGGTACGATTTAGAGTTTGACCGAGACCATGGTGGATTTGGAAGATAGAAGATTTCAGACTCTAATTATATAATTAGCTACCGTATTTACCTGTGGTAGTGACAAACTTCTAGCTTTCATAAATGTGGTAAGTCTGGCTATGGCGTATACTCTCGTTTTATATTATGAAGGTAGAATACGACACCACACGATGCTTTGTGTAATTTTGTAAAATTTTAGCGGAAAATATTAAAGTGTGTACATTGTAAATTAAACACTTTTACAAAGTAACGCGTGCTTTTATTTTAAAAATAAAACCTCTAAAATACTACCATAACCACAAAATTTTTTTTTACAATCAAAGTCACTCGCGTGAGTTTTATTTTCCTCCGGCCCTGTGTTGTTTATTTTAATTATTCATTTTTGGTACATGGTTTCACCCGCGTAATTCCCGTTCCCCTAAGTAAACTAGGATAGAATATCACCTATGACCCTCTCAAGTAACGTGGCTTTCTAGTGGTAAAAGAATTTTAAAAACCGGTTCAGTAGATCCAGAGATCCTCACAATAATAATTTTACCTCTTTGTTATTACGAATGTCATTAAAATTATAAAAACGCATTTATAGAATCCAAACTGTAATATAAAATAAATATATATATATATAAGTACTTATTTATATATATATATATTTATTTATTATTTACAAATTAGCCCTTGACTACAATCACACCTGATGGTAAGTGATGATGTAGTCTTAGATGGAAGTGGGCTAACTTGTTAGGAGGAGGATAAAAATCCACACCCCTTTCTGTCTCTACACGACGTCGTACCGGAACGCTAAATCGCTTGGCGGTACGTCTTTGTCGGTAGGGTGGTAACTAGCCACGGCCAAAGCCTCCCACCAGCCAGACCTGGACCAATTAAGAAAATCTCAATCGGTCCAGCCGAGGATCGAACCCAGGACCTTTGTGAGTGCATACCACTGCGCCACAGAGGCCGTCAAAAAATATTTTTATAAGGATATTTAGGTCAAGTTATTTTCCTTAACTTTAATTCATAATCAGATTCGATAAGCCAACGAAGAGAATATGTAACAACCTGCCCGTAACCTTGGAAACTTTGTAAAGACGTGAGAAAACGGATATCCTACATACGCTAAACCAATTATGTATTATGCAGCTAAACGTTTGGAAAGATATAATGAATGATGGCTTCTCCTTACAACACTATCGGCAAAAGCGTCTGTCTCACTAAATAATTTGAAACTAAACATGCTAGAATGACGTAGTAATAATATTATACTTTATTTGTATTTTAGAATTGTTATGCAATTAAGTAAATAAATAAATGAGATAGGTATAAATTATCCTTTATTCAAATACTTTGTGTGTTCTAATCGGACTCAAATCTAATATTATATTGGTCATAAATCAGTCCAGTATCAGTCTATGGGCCGGGCTACCTACTCGTACATTGGGAGCAGCTGATCTCCTATAAAAGAGAGTCAAATTTAAATCTTATAAATTGCTGGCAATGATGAAGGTGATTGGTCGTTTGTCGAGAATATACAAAGTCAATGTTGTAAACCAAGTTTAGGCTGAAGTAACTAGTAGTTTTTCGTTTCGACATGATATTATTTGAAGCATGTATTAGCAATGCCACGCCAGAAAGCCCATTGTTTATCGACGCATAAAATTTGGTAACTCAATAGCCCTATCAATCGATATCCGAGCCGGCCCATTGAAATAGCCTTGAATGTTAGATTATTTGTAGCTATTAAATACTATTTAACTATTATAGGATACGTGTGTAATAAAAAAAAGAATGTAATTTCCTTGTGAATATATCGTAGGTCAACAGTCTTTCACAAGTTCCTGCAACGAATCTGATTACGTCGCGCTCGCATATCTTTAAAAATCAAATCGCTATATATAGCCTCACATTGTTCACCAATCATCAGTTGTTTCACAGACAGCAAACAAAGCAACATGTTCTCCAAGGTAAAAATATAATTGGTGCAATATTAACATGGAGTTTGATAATATTTAACGATAGCCAAGGTTGAACTTTATTAGCGGAATACATGGAATATTAAAAGGTTCTTCGACCGTTTGCTGGATCTTTAGTCTTCAAAAGAACATTGTTCCAATCATAATTTTATGCCTTAAAGTTTATAGTTTACTTCTTCAAACTTAAGACGTCTTTATATTTCAAAATAAATAAAGGCAAACAGAGCTTTTTGTTACTGTGTTCCAGCAATGCTAATTTACCACATTTCTGCATAACAGGTCGCAGTCTTCGCTTTGTTGGTTGCGGTAGCCAACGCCAGCGGTGGTTACAGCAGCTTCTCCTATGGAGTAGCCGACCCCCACACCGGCGATGTGAAGAGCCAGCAAGAGACCCGCGTCGGCGACAACGTGGTCGGACAATACTCCCTGCTGGAGTCCGACGGCACCCGCCGCACCGTCGACTACGCCGCCGACGCACACAACGGCTTCAACGCTGTTGTGCGTAAAGACCCAGCTGTGATCGCCGCTCCCGCCGTCGTCGCCGCCCCCGCCTACGCCGCTGCTCCCGTCGTCGCCTCCGCCTACGCCGCCCCTCTTGCCCGCGCTGCCATCGCTCCCGTCGCTTCCCTGGGCTACTCCGCCGGCATCGCCGCCGCTCCCCTGGCCTACGGTGCTGCCCTCAACTACGGCGCCGCCGCTCCCCTCGCTTACGGCGCCGCTCCCCTGGCCTATAACGCGTACGCCGCCGCTCCCCTAGCCGCCGGCTACGGTGCCGGTCTCGGTTACGCTGGTCGTCTTGGCTGGTAAACCGTAGATGAATCTCCTAAACTGTGATTTAATTACTAGGCAATAGACTTAAACGTTGAGGCAGTCAAACCTTTTAAGGGTCCAAAGAACTTCAAAGCGATGAAGAGGCAAACCTTTACATGTGTAAATATTTAAAATACTCGTGAAATAAACTGTTAATTAACTAATATGAGTTTAATATTTTTATATTCCTTTTATTTATTAATGAATAATTTATTAAAAAACTAACGTTAGGAAGATAATAATGTATGATAATATCACTAAAGTAACTAGCGTATTCTCAATTATGCAAATTAAAAGGATTCATACATTTTTGTGTTAATAATCTTTGAATATTATTAACAAGCAAACCGAATAGAAAATTATATATTTTTTATCATACATAGACCTACGTTATGTATGCAGACGCAGATATAATATAATATCTACAACCTGGAAACAATACCATTCCTTTCTTGGACATGCATATTGGCATTTGAATAGTTAGATACTTAGTATTTCGACGAATAAATATTCAAAAGAATATTATTTAAATCATCCTAGGCATTATTTTGTTGATTAAAAACAATTTTCCTTTTCTTTCTACAAACAAACATCTTTTAAGTTATCATTAATTTAAAATTACGCATTACAAAACACATAAGTATTCATAAAACGCAATATCACACTTAAAGAATTACAACAGCTTTAATTTTTTTTTATATCTGTAATACCTCATTATATCAAAATTAAATATCTCCTTACGTTGTAAGTATACATTAAAATATATAATATGCAAATCGAGAAAATACTAATGAACAAAAAACATGAGCCTCCACGCTTCCTGTAATACCATTTTAATCGTCTTACAAAAGCTCAACCGAATCCAAGACGGCCTTGCTCGCCTTACTCGAGTCATTGATCATGATTTATTATATAATGGCTAGTTAGGTAAACGCAGCATTAGAGATATTTATTATTTTGTGTAAAACTATCCTAAGACGGAAAATTTAAAAATTTAAAAAAATGACAAAAATATTAGAGAGATAAATAGAGTGTATAACTTTAAAAAAATACTTAATTTTTAAATCACAAAAACCATACAAAGAATCTAGAGTACGCTAGTTTAAAAGAATAATAATAAAGTATAGATTTATTTCGATCAAGTAAAAAGCACGTCAAGTGTTCTATTTATTTTATTACGGTACAAAAAATTATAATAATTCATAATTATTACTCATTCTACCATATTTTTTTATTTTACTAATAAGGCGGTGCCAGGTTAGTGAATGGTTTATATTAGGGAAAGAATTTATATTATGTATTTTTTAAATTGACTTCAGACTCGGATAATTACCACTCTAACTTAGAAGGATCACTAAGCGATATAGCTGGTAGATAAAGTCATAGTCAAATTTAATTAGGCTTAGTTACAAGCATTTTTAAAACGTCAGATAATAGTGAATTAGTCAAAAACTTAAAATTAAAGTTACGAGGGTTCCAATCGCATCTATACTCTCTTCTTTCAAGTTAACTTCAAACCTTTTTACATGAGGGTATGAAAGGTAACATGAAGACCAATTAAATATTTTTAGTAGTTAAAATGAGGTTGCATAAAATTAAGAAACATACAAATATAAGTTAGGCCACTTGTGCTAAGGTTCTGACTACTGTAAAAAATCAGACTGACTTTAATAAAACAGCAAAAAGGTTAACCTTCGCGGTATCTACAATAAGCCTAGTCATTATGACTGTGACATTTTAGTTCATTTAACTCTTGATCTTGTATCAATCGATATCCAAAAGGATGTAAGTGATTGAGATACCTATCAATGGGAGCACAGACACAACTACGAGTAATAAAGGATTTTTTTTGGAGATTAGTTTTCTTTTTGTGACACAGACTAGTCTCATCAATACCAAAAAATGTTTGTTTTAAATGATTGTAAATCAAACCTGGTGGATCTTCATATGAACACGTATTTGGTTTTTGAAGCCGCAATAGATCTTCGATTCATCATCATCATCATCATCATCATCATCATCATCATTATCATTGACTGTCGATGGACGTCCAGTGGTGGATGTAGGGCTCTTGCATGGACTTCCGAGCAAAACGGAACAAACCAATCAGCTCTTTGATTAAAACCTTTGACCAAAATAAACCAAATTCAACATCGAAAGGACATGGGTTAAAACCCCTTGCGTTAATATTGTCGTACTTGTACGTCATATGTAGTGAGATGTTAAAAATATGCTGATAATGATGATGGTGATAATATAAAATAAATATTACTTACCTACACAAAGTGAACGTACAAAAAAAAATCATTTTTATCAATTAGGCTTAATTTACAAGCACTTTTGAAACGTCAAGTTATGTCATGATTTAATGGCGGTTAAACTCGTAAAATTAAAGTTACGAGAGGTCCAAATGCGCCTTGGTCCGGGAAAAGCCCAGCAAACTCAGGAAAGGTTGAATGAAGTCTGTGTTATGGGTACTAAGATAGCGGATTTTATCAAATATGTTTATAAAAACTGCTAATAAATACTTAGATAATGGATAAATACACCCAGATACTGGAAAATATGCCCATCTGGAAAACATGCTCATCTCACAAATATTTTCCAGATGTGGGAATCGAACCTACGGTCGTGGATGCAGAAAGCAGGGTCATCAGCATTACCCACTGCGCCACGCGGCTGATCATACTCTTCAGTGTAAAAAAAGCTTTTATTATTTATTTATTTCACTATTTAAGGTTACGCAATCAACCAATCTTCAGCCACTGAGCAAATTCGCAAAAGCTTCCGAAGAACTTTCTTTAATAACGCCCAGAATTTCTTACGTTAGTTTCGGAACTAATTTCATCAGCAAATAAAATTTGCACGTGCTCGAAACACGCTTACTAATGGTTGGCTTCACAATAAACTTCTATGCACTTAAAATAGCAGCCTGCAATAGCTAGACCTTTTTTATTTAATAAAAGCTAAACTTTTGTCAGACCATGCTCCAATCTTAGTCTAAGTACCGTGATGACTTTGGGAGGTTGAAAGGTAAACAACAACAAGATGTAAAGCATTCAAGTGTTTTTTTTTTTATTTCACCCGGCACAATTTTAAAATTAATAATGTCCATAGTTGTCAGTCATATACATTATCGGCTACCCTTCGAAAAACACTATGAGATCAAACTTTAATGATAAATAATGAGCTACCGAGCCAGTGGATACAACCACTGCCACCACTGTGAAGTCTGTCAATCCGCATTGGGCCAGCGTCTTGGACTATTGGCCTAACCCCTCTCATTCTGAGAGGAGACTTGAGCTCAGCAGTAAACAGAATATGGGTTGATAATAATGATGATGAATGAGTTACCATGAAGACTTGATGTCTCATGATATCCTGTAGAAAATAAAAAAAACCTCTTTCTATTTGGATAATTAAGTTAATCTTGAACATTTGAAACATGCTAACTCCCAAAGCCACTATGGTCCAAACTCCATAATTGTCGCGCTAACTTAAGTAGAACAAACATTCAGTTTTTATAAAATGGGGTAGGTCTCGCAATCGCAGGCTCTTAGTACATTGTGTAAAGGCCGCACGCTTTATATAAATCTGACGCAACTCGTAGTAAAATGGCAACAAAACGTAATGTAAACAAGGAATATAATTTCTCTGGATCACCTTGGCGTGCGAATGTAGGGCAAAACTAAGTGTAAACATCAAACCTGTTCTTAGACAAAAAGCTTGCGGATTTTCTCGTATAAAGCTAATCGCACACTTTGTTTTTACTAAAAGAGTCAATCATCAATGATGAATCAACGATTATAATAAACTAGCGGACGCCCGCTACTTCATCTGCGTGGAATTCAGTTTTTTACAAATTCTGCGATAGCCATGGATTTCCCCGGGATGAAAAGTAGTCTATGTGTTAATCCAGAGTAAAATCTATTTTCATTCCAAATTTCAGCCAAATCGCGTCTGTAGGAGCGGCGTTAAAGAGTAACAAACAAACATCCATACAAACTTTCGCGTTTATAATATTGGTGTGATTTTCTTCAGCATATTAATTTGATTTGACCGTTAGTTTGCGCGGCACACATCCTTGTAAACATCTTTTTTTTTTTTTTAATAATAATAGTTTATTCCAAGGATTCAACATATTAGTACATTATTTTCAAACATAGCAGTAATATTGTGATTGGAACCATCCCATTAAGTTTGCAGTATTGCTACTGTAACTTGTGACGGGCGGCCCCGCTCTTCCATAATATATAGTAGACTAATAGCCCAAGAGCCCACGACAGCCAGACCTTCGTTATTTTATAAAAGTTGAAAGTTTCTCTGTAGATGTCTCCTATACAGGTAAGAACGACCAGCGACTATAAAGTTTGGGTTGTGGTTACCTGGGCAGGTAACAGGTAGTAAAGGTGTATAAAATAGTACTTAAAATTCGTTAAAGTATAAAGCTCAATTTTTTTATATTTCCTTCGGGATAACTTTAAAAATCTCGTCATCCATTGCCGGACACTTATGACAGTTGCTACCCCCTGACAGACACCCCTAAACTTTAATAAATTATAATTATACTTTCGTTATAGTATAAAAGCTAAATTTTATATATGTTACTTGGGGACTTATAAAAAGATGTTACCTCAATAGCCGGACAGTTTTCGTGGTTTTTACATCTTGCCAGACACATCAAAAGTCCACTATAGGTGCGAGTGCGGGGTAACAACTGTTCAAGTAGGTGCGAGTGAGATAGAGCGCTTAGTCGAGTGCGTTCTTTTACTGCGCACCATCCATAGATGATACATTATATATTGAGATAGATACGCAACTCAGGCAGGTCATCTCCTCCTGGACAAAAATCCAGGTGGGGGTACGGGCCTCGAGGCTACGCCTCCTTGCCCGGGTATGGCGCGGGGGATCTTGTTCCCCCGGTCATGTTCTTCCAGCCCCTTTCGGGGCTGAGACCTTTCGGCCTAAGGGTAGTAGACGATGTCAATCAAAATTCCCCGCGCGGACTGCAATTACTCGCTATCCTGCGCTGGGGCGGTGTCAAGTCCGGTATGTGCGTCATCCATCTCGTCGCCATCTTCGTCGCCGTAAGTGTCTGCGCCTGCAGGTTCGGCCACTAGAAGGAGCTCGCGAGGTAGGGGACGCCCGTTCGGCGGTCTCTCGCGGTGGAGTGCGATGCCATGGAGGTGTTGGTATGGTCCGTTATCTGCGCGCACGAACATACGGTGCGCTAGGTTCCGGACGAATTCTTCCACGGCGGGCGTCCTGGTGTCTCGGTGTATGACGTCATTCCTGACATACCTTGGAGCTCCGGTGGCAAGGCGCAAGCACTTGTTCTGCTGGACCTGAAGCCGGTTCTTCTGGTACGCGGAGCACAGGGCGTACCAGGCTGGCGCCGCGTACGTGAGACGGGAGCGGACATAGGTGCTGATGATCTTCAGCTTGGTCCTCAGTGGGAGTCGGGATGTTAGTACCTGGTGCAACATCGACCTGGCCGCCGCAGCCTGACACACAGTGTGGTCCACCATGCGGATCATATTCAGGCTGGCGTCGATGTAGCATCCCAGGTAACGGACTGAGGTCTGCCATGCTATGCCCTGCCCTCGTAGCTGGAGATTACGTAGCGGCCTCCGAATGTTGAATGCTATGGCGGCCGTCTTTCCCACATTGACTGCCATTCTCCACTTGTCCAACCATTCGGGTAATAAGTCCAACAACGCAACTCTCATTTCAGTTAAAAAAGTTATATACCGTGATCACTAGATGGCGCATTCTAATTAGATTTATTGGCTACCCATAGATGGCGTTCTCTCTACGAGTACAATCTATATTTTAGTTGTATGACTATTGCTGTTTGTTTTCCTTAATTCTTATATATTATTAATGAAAAGAATTTAACATAAACATAATATTTACAAAATCACCTATTTCACTAAAAATAGTAATCGACTAAGCATTCGCGCTCGCACCTATAGTGGACTTTCGATGTGTCTGGCAAGATGTAAAAACCACGAAAACTGTCCGGCTATTGAGGTAACATCTTTTTATAAGTCCCCAAGTAACATATATAAAATTTAGCTTTTATACTATAACGAAAGTATAATTATAATTTATTAAAGTTTAGGGGTGTCTGGCAGGGGGTAGCAACTGTCATAAGTGTCCGGCAATGGATGACGAGATTTTTAAAGTTATCCCGAAGGAAATATAAAAAAATTGAGCTTTATACTTTAACGAATTTCAAGTATTATTTTATACACCTTTACTACCTGTTACCTGCCCAGGTAACCACAACCCAAACTTTATAGTCGCTGGTCGTTCTTACCTGTATAGGAGACATCTACAGAGAAACTTTCAACTTTTATAAAATAACGAAGGTCTGGCTGTCGTGGGCTCTTGCTCTATAATACATTTGATATAAATATAAATTACTAATAATATACAAAAGTGCATGTGTTTGTGTTTGTGAGTGGTTTGTGTGTGTTGTGTTTGAGTGGTGTGTAAGAGTATGTGTACATGAGCATGCAAGTTTGTGCAAGTTTTTATATTCCTTCTTTAGAGATCGAACTTCAAGGGTGTGTACTACAAAGCTACAATCTGTATATACTTTAATATTTAATACTATATTTTAATACTCAAACGGTGAATGAAAACATCGTAAGGAAACCTGCATACCTAAGAATTTTCTTAATTCTCTACGTGTGTATAAGTATACCAATCCGCATTGGGCTATTGACTTAATCACTTTCATTCTGAGAGGAGACTCATGCTCAACAGTGAGCCGAAAATGGGATGCTTATGATAATGATGATATATTTTAATATTAACATCTGCTAGCCTCCAAACGTCACACGAAGCTCTTCATACTGTATCTGAACAAATAAATCTACATAAAGCTTACCTAACCAGTATGTAAAGAAGCCTTAATTATTCCTTTGAAGTTGTTTCATACTGACACTTTGCGGTCTAACAGTGGCATCTTATTATGTATGTGCATAGATTTATGTATTTATAGATGACAGGTATATTTGTCATGACTTAACATGTCAGACAATACGTGACGTGTCTAATATACAGCAGGACATCCTGGAAAGTAATTGCATAGTTATACATCCTTCTAATAATGCCTTTGATAATTATAATTATTATTGACTTATCTATACTAATATTATAAAGAGAAAAACTTTGTTTGTATGTTTGTTTGTTTGTTTGTAATGAATAGGCTCAAAAACTACTGGACCGATTTTAAAAATTCTTTCACCATTCGAAAGCTACATTATCCACAAGTAACATAGGCTAAATTTTATTTTGGAAAAAAATAGGGTTCTGTAAGATATTTAGGTACTATATAATAACGGAATCTTTTATATCAATCCGTGGCAGTGTTATAGTGCGCTTGTTAAATTAAAAAAAAAAACATTTGCTATATTTTTGGGCACTGCCAATAATTTTTTTTCCTGTAACAGCCAGTGATAACTTAGAGAATATAATAAACTATACCTATATCAGGTAGGTATTTTATTTGTAGAATAGAATAGAAAATACATTATTTGTTAGCACAACACATTAAAGACATAAAATTAACACATTTAATACTTAAAACTATTTTATAATAATACTTTAACGAAATATTTTAAATTTAATGAAAAGGTTGGATGTAGTAACTACCTACTCGTAGTAAGTAAAAAAGTGACAACATGAATTATCGTAATGCTTGGAATATCTATGTGTAATTAAATCAGGTGGCCTGACGACACCAAGCGGGTAGCACTAGTCCATATTCAGCAGTAGACGTCCAATGATGATAATGATCAGAAATTATCAGACATTATGAGATTCACAGACGAACCAAAGTCACTGACATAGCTAACGCGAAGCTGAAGTAGCAATGGGCAGGCCACATAGTTTGAAGAGCCGATGAACGTTGGGGTCCCAAACTGCTGGACTGGACCCCGCACCGGAAACCGCAGGGTTAGTCGACCCCTCACTAGGTGGACCGAGGATATCAAGAGGATGGCAGGGAACCGCTGGATGCTGGCGGTTCGAGACCGTTGTGCTTGGAGGTCCATGCAATATCCATCAGTGGAAGTCTATCGACTGATAATGACGATGATTATGATGAATAGATGATATTGGTGGTGGTGATAATAATCAAATTATATTATAAAAAAAATTTAATGAAAAAAATTCAACTGACTTCAAAAACTTAAAACATACTGACTAAACTAAAAATCGAATAATAACATCATACTATGTTCTATCTATCATATTATGTTCTAACTGATGATCAGTTTGAAGGCGGTACTAGCCGCAATTCAAGCCATGTAAGAATATCATAAAGATTTTGGTTTTTCAGACAATGTTCTTTCATGTAATTCTTTCAGAAACGGCTTATATTAACACAACACCGGTTTAAAAACGTACAGATGAATTGAGAACCTACTCCTTTTTTTGAAGTCGGTTAAAAATTGTCCCGGAACACTAACACGAAGTTATAGGCGCATATTTCCTCTAATGTTACAAAGTAAGGCATAACGACTACCGTTAACAACCGGTCGGCCTTGCACTGGTTTTCCTAAACTAGTAATTCTTATGATTATTCATCGGCATATTATTTTATTATATAGCAAACATAGTGATAGCGTAAAGGTTGCATGAGCAACATTATTGCAAATTACTTTTCATATTACACTAGTCTTTAACTCCGACATTGTTGTTATCTTGCATTGATGGCTACCCTTTATTTACAGTTCGTTTTATGTAGGATGGTTCACGTCACCCGCACCATCCTACACGAGACGTTTCAGTTTCAGTCGATTCACAATAATAGTACGTATTGTGAATGTCATACAAGGGATTGACACTGTACCCATGCTATCTGAAAAACACTTTAATGAGACTAGTCCCTAGTGCTCAAAATTCGGACTTGTTCCTAGAAGATCAATTTTAACTGCCTTAATCGGGTCAGCCAATTCATGTTTTTTATGATGTAAAAAAATCACACTTTCAATAATTAAACCTAAGAAAACCAATAAAATCAAATTATCTTAGTATTCGATTGTTTGATATCAACAAACAGGCACCAAATTGTCTTTTGTTTCTTTAAACTCTGTGTTCGAAATTAAAAAAAGACTATTGAATGAAATTATGAACGTGCCAGGTTCAAAACTGCATAAAAACTTTTTGTTCGACCTAATATAAAATTTTAGCTAGGACCAAACGAAACTGAAAATGCAAGGTGGGCTAATAGATGTGTCCAGAAGTTTATAATATAAAAATATTTAAAAGCTATGTACTTCAAAAAGCTCAAACTACAAAATTGCTGGTCTATCATTGATTTTTCAAAAACAGTTACTAACATATACATAGAAAAGGTAATAGTAAACAGTTAAAATGAGTAAACAAAACGGATGAACAGACAAGCAAATATCAATAGGGACACAATTATTGATATTTGCTTGTACCCATGTAATTTTTGCGTAGTGCATGGATTTAAATAGGTTACTATTTAATTAGTGGACGTATATTAAGATAAGATAAGTTTAAGATATCAAGTCATAACTTATGATTATGGACAAATATAAAACGAACCTATTACGTAGTACTACTTATTCGAAAACTTGTGGGTAAATCTATATCTATCTATACTTATAATAAAACTGGTCGAATTCTATACATTTGTTCGCAATTTGAGATTTTACTTATACCATTTGTAACACCAAACGTTACCGTGGCATAACGGACGCCAGCGCCATCTAGAATCCATACTTATAATACGAATTCTGTACATTTTGTACATTCTGTACATTGAAGATATTTTGAAATTTTTTGTTGAGGACATTATATAATCGATACTGATAGTTACAGTACATTTGATGTATTAATTAATATAGTTGGAAAAACTGCTAAACTTTCATCTATTCGCTTTTAAGTATAAATTCTACAATTCAGATGAGTAGCAGATTCTTTAACAATCCATATTCAGGTCACTTTTGAGAAACTTCATCTATCTCTAACAAAAGAAATGTGAAACGAGAGAGAAGTTTTTTATAAGAAAGAAGAATACAACAAACACGCTTTGCTAGATATTCGCACGTTAAATTATGATATTCGAGAAATATTCAATACGAATTAATAAGAAACAAAAGGAATTCAAATTCAGAATTTCATTAAAGCAAAATCATTTCCACATATTAATTTGAGATAAATTTATATTCATGTTAGAAATAGAACATAACTGGTGGTTGTTTGGAAATTGAAATATTACGTATGTAATTTAGCATTCAAACAACAACATCGTTCCTTCCGACCAATGAACTCATAATTCTGCAAACTGCATCAAATTCTACAACAGAATTCGATACTCTGCAATTCATCCAAAATTAATCAACATTGAAAATGAACGATCTGTTTTCTATTTTTGAATATCTAAGAATAGAGTGTTAGTTAATCAACATCTAAATTATTCACCAATAAATAATAAAATATTCACAACAGCAATTAATTTTTCAGGGTTCTGTACAAAGAGACAAACAACCATTATAGGGTGTGTGTCTAACCATTTGTCTACACCAGTGCCGGATTCAGGTAACTGGATACTTTCGTCCCTCAGCAGTCTTCCCCTGTAGGCTGTCTACAATTAAGTTAACAAATAGATAGATAGAATATGTATCATTCAATTCAATTTTTTTTCTCTATCGCCTTTGATGCCCCCCTAGACGGGATACCCTAAGCTATTGCTTAAATAGCTTAAAGTATAATCCAGGATTGTTTTCACATATGATTTACACATATTATCATTTCCATATACTTTTATACGGGGGTATACCTGGGTTCCCTGGGCCGGCGTTGTATGGGACGGTGGCCGTTCCCCTTTAATAAATTATCATTCTTATGAGTATTTTGAATACACACGAGAATACAAACGAGATTTTTAAGCTCATTTCAAAATCATCTGTATGAATAGTATCTAACTACCTTTAGTTAAAAACCTTATGCACGCCACTGTTAACCACTGCGCAAAAAGCTCCAGAAATGGTAATTCATATTACAACAATTGTGCTCTGTAATATTATCTTATTCGTATTATTTAGTATTTGCTCCTACACGCATTGCGTACGTGAGTCGGTAACAAAACAAGAAAAAGCTAGGAACATAAACTAAGCGAAAAACATAGATGGTAATAACGATAAATAATAAAGATAAATAGAAATATGTAATGTAATATTGTATACCTTATTGTAATATATAATTAGTATAATTTTTAGGGCTCCGAACGTACGTACAAAAACGGAACCCTTATCACTCGGATGTTCATCTGTTCTTCTCCCAATACTACTGGACCAATTAAGTTGAAATTTATTTTCTTTTAAATTAACGTCTGTAAAAGTAAAAGAAATTTTTGTTACCCTGAGGAAATTTTATTTTTTATCAATTTTACAAAAGATCTATGCCAGAAAAATTCTGGCTCCCAATTCATGTGTTATAGATACTCGTTTGTTAAACTGAATGTTTAAAAATCTAAAGTCAAAAATGGAAATTAATTGTGTGTGGTACGGAATTTGGTCAATCGCAATACCTCGTTTATTAATATAAAAAAAAACCGTGAGCTTCAATATAAGACTTCTCTGGACCGCGAGTGCTCCGTCTATGATTAGGGTTACTCTGTGAAAAATAAATTAACTTTTTATGAACCCTAGATGTTATTTTCTTTCTGGTTTTGGCATACAATAGTATCTTTGTTGGTAAATCGCAATAAAAACGCAAAAATGGAAAAGACAGTTGCTGGTTTAGTAAACATTTTGTGAATAAAGCTTTTTAAAATGTAATAAGGCTCTTTACAGGTCATAAAAGACAATTTAGGTGTTTACTGCAGTGCAATCTCATATGCTGTTAGGTGCAGATCTAGCCCGGGATGGTAGCGCACTAATCTGAATGAATTAGGTTCAATCCATACCCCAGCTACTGCTGAAGGCAGTTTCTACAAACACCGTTGCTGATATGGTCATAAGTAACTATATTAAGCCTTCCTCCACCGTTCCAAATGTGGTCCTCAACTGGACCATATTTGGTCCGGAAACTTGGAGTAAAATCAAAAACGCAATGAAAGCTTTATCAAAGCTTTGTCTTTATTGGAACCCATCCTTCATTTGACATCTTTAAATAAATTTAAAAATACAATGATAATGGTATACGGACTTCAAGTCACTATTTGATTTGGATCAATATTTTTTATATAACTCATGATCCTCTTATGAAATGAACAAAAAACTGTATCATGATTAATTCATCGATATGCTATTTGCAAGCACCGCAAACGTGAACACCACTAGTTAACTATGAGTGTGATCTATAAAAAAATATAAAATATACGGGAATAATGAATAACACGTTACAGATAACTCAACATGTCTCGACTCATTTCTTTGTGCTTTCCACAAACGGCCTTGCGTTTCCGGATCCACCGTATACCATACGCGTTTTTAAATATCATGCAGCGAAGCCCGCCCGCGTATATCCGATCCATATAAAAGCTACTTGGTGCTTTGATCTGTACTCATTCCCCGAGATTCACTTGTCAAAGCAGCAATGGCAGCTAAGGTGAATATTTTGTAGTGTTGTGACGTAGTGCTTGTAACATTTTCTCCGACTATCGACTAGAGTTAATGCGTAATAGTGCGTGCGTTTCGAATTGTTTTGTTTAATATATATTTATTGGTTAACGTTCAGTTAATTGTTATTACTAATAATATTAGGTTTATAAAATGTTCCCGATTGATGGATTTGAAATTGTGAAGTTTTTACTTTTTGTTTACTCAAAGTCAAACTCTTTATCTTTTCTAGTCTAATTTTAATTTAACATCTCTTAATACATAATGAAAAAATATGTTTATTTTAAAAGTAATTCTTCTACGTCTATATTTTTATAGGGCTTAATTAAAAAGTTAATACTAATAAATAATACCGTGGTGCTAATAACGTGAAGCGTCAATAGCTTCACGGTAAAGAAGCCGGACTCAAACCAAGTGGTATACGTTTTCGATCCCCGGCCGCTAAACTATTGCCTTACCCACTCCTAATACAATATTTTTGACTAATTAGAGAGGAACGGGACTATTAAAACTTCTTATATACGTGTTAAAAAGGCAAATAATACTGAAAAATAGAGAATAATCTATACTAATATTATAAAGCTGAAGAGTTTGTTTGATAGCCCATTTATCGAGGAAGGCTATAGGCTATATATTGTCCCCGTTTTCCTACGGGAACGGGACCCACGCGGGTGAAACCGCGCGGCGTCAGCTAGTTGATTTATATGGCTAATAACGTGATCGTGGCATGACAACGTCACGTACTCTTTATTCATAATGAACTTCCAATAACATAATGTTTATATTCAATAGAAGTTATGAAATAAATCCCCATACAAAACTGTAATATTCCCGTTTAATACCGATTGTTTAAAAAATTAAAATTAAATTAAAATAAAAATTAAATTAAAATAAATGTAGTCGAATATACTTTATGATTTTTTTTGATGAATGTTATTCTTTAAACAGGATCTTCATTTCAATAACGTATAAAAATATAATACATTTTATCGACAATGTGCACTTAGTATTCTAACAGTTATTCGGTAGACGAGTTCAGCTTACAAATTACCAAAAACATGACGCAATCAGAGTAACAAGTGGATTGTCTTTATTGTATCAATGAAACATTATTTTATCAAATCTTATCCGATTGAACATCTACGAGTAAATAATATAGTAGAAGAGATATTTGTATTGATAACATCTAATCGAAAATCTATCATAAACATTTCAACCACTCTGTAATAGATATTATTTAATTAAATATTTAGCAATAGTAAAGTCAAAAGATTCCACAACGAATGTTATGTCCTAAACTAGTAGTCGATTAATTGTAATTTTGAGATTTTTAAAGGTACTTCACTATTAATTATAAAGTAGTCCATTGATTATTCGAATTGTAGCATTTAACCAAATTTTTAAAAAATCTCACGAGATTTTTTTTTATTGAATAAGAATACAGTAAGGAACTTAAGCTAACTTATTCTAATAGCTATGCAAATCATGCCCACGTGGAATAGTCGCATAAACACTGCTGCATTAGCCCTTAGTGACTAGTCAAGCCGCGATAATATTTTTGCACATATTGAGATAATGTATAATATAGGTTGGAAATATTTTTTAAAACTTGAACTTTGGAGGATGAATTTATAGTGATTCTATTTTCTTATTAGCAATAGTTTTTAAGCAAAATAATATTTTCCACCTAATGCCAAGTCTTTATGTTTTAGACACCTTCAAATTCTACTTCTTTTTTACTCAAAATGCTTTATTTTTCAGTTGGTTGTAGTACTCGCCGGCCTCGTCGCCGTGGCCCACAGCTCCGTGGTGCCAGTGGCTCACGTCGCCGCAGCAGACACCGACTACACAAGCTTCGCGTACGACGTGGCGGACCCCTACACCGGCGACTTCAAGAGCCAAGTCGAAACCCGCGTGGGGGGCAACGTGCAGGGACAATACTCCCTCCTCGACGCCGACGGCACCAAACGCACTGTGGACTACACCGCTGATGATGTGAACGGATTCAACGCTGTCGTGCGTAAGGACCCCGCTGTTGTCGCGACCCCTGTAGCCGCTGTTGCTCCCGCCGTCGCTCCCGCTGTCGTCGCGGCGCGTGTCGCTGCCCCCGCTGTGGTCGCATCTGCCCCCGCTGTAGTTGCCTCCGCCCCAGCGGTAGTCGCTGCTCGCTACGCTGCTCCGTACTACGCTGCCTCTGCCCCGGTGTACGCTGCTCGTGCCTACGCTCCTTCCGTATACGCTGCTGCCGCCCCAGTCGTTCGTACCGTTGCTGCGCCTGCAGTTTACGCTTCTCGTATCGCCACTCCGTACTACGCATCAGCTCCATCGGTTGTCGCTGCCCAAACCTACGCTGCCCCCAGCGTAGTTGCTTCTCCCTCTCTCTACGCCTCAGCCCCCTGGGTAGGTAACTACGCCGCCCCATACTACAACTCCTACGGTGTCAAATCCCTCCCTCTTAACTACTGGTGAATCACAACGAAGCCTTTAAAAGGCATATCTTAGTCTTAGCAATACGAAACTGCCTTGTAAATAATATTATTTTGTATATATTATGAATATGTAATATGTATGTGAAAATGATAAATTAAACGAACTTCCAGAATACTCCTACGTACTTTTTTTACACATATCTACCTACATACCTGTTAACCTTTCTATGCAATTCGCGGAAGCTTAAAGTACCTATTATTTAGTCTCATGTCTATTGATACCATTGTCAAAATGAATTTAAGGAAATTGTCATGCATTAAACTAAACAATAGAGATTTGCATAATGACTTTTTTCCGACATGACAACGTGTGAGCAAATTGCATGATGCCATGTTATGAACATCATTTTCAGCCGATGGACGTCCTCTGCTGGACATAGGCCTCTTGCATGGACCTCCAAGCATAACGATCTCGAGCCGTCAGCATCAGCATCATGGTTATGAACAGTATGTTTTTAATAGTTAGTTAGATTACTGTTCATATAATGAGGTAAGTGATCATGGTATCAACTGCTCAATGCTGCTTATATTAAGCGACAGTAGTATTTTATATTTATTTAATTAATTTACAAGTTAGCCCTTGACAGCGATCTCACCTGATGTTAAAGGCATCGTACCGAATTAGTAAAACGTTTACCGATACGTCAGTACTGGTAGGGTGGTAACTAGCAACGAAGCCTACCACTAGACCAGACCTGAGCCAATTTTGAAAACTTTTAAAATAAATAAAATTGACCCGAGCTGAGAATTGAACCCAGGACCTATATGTTGAGAACAACAGCACTACTAACTGCGCCAGAGAGGCCATCAAAACTTCAATTCCGCATTGACCTAGTAAAACCCTGCTACGGACCCCGAGGTTCAAATCCCAGGTGGGTCTTCTTCCTTCCAAAAGTCTCTCAGTAGCAGTCCAGAAGTTTGGTAGTTGGTGTTGTTATATCTCATGACATGGACAGCACATAAAGTACTCGATCCAAATCATGGTCATTACAGAATCAAAACAAAAATTAACACTACAAGTGCTTATATATTGTACATTATGTGATTGTGTGTGTGTGTTATTGTGTGTATTGTGTATGTGGGTGTGTGTGTGTATTGGCGACCCCGCATCGGAAAGCGCAGTGTTGATCGACCCACTCTATATTGGACCGAGGACATCAAGCGGGTTGCAGGGAGCCGCTGGATGCTGGAGGCTGGATACCGTTGTGTATGGAAGTCCATGCCGGATGCCTATGTCCAGCAGTAGACATCCATAGGTGGTTAATGTTGATTATGATGATGTATTGTTTACGTAGTAGTCTTACAATGAATGCATAAGGTAAGTCTTAATTATATAATATGAAAAAAATTATAAACTGTGTAAACCTACTAATATTATAAACACAAAAGTTTGTGTGGATGTTTGTTATTCTTTAACGCCAAAAACACTGAACCGAATTGGTTGAAATTAAAGACGAAGATAGATTAACACCCGGAATTTACTTTACTTTAGTTTTCATCCCGGAAAAATTCATGATTTCCGCGGGATTTAGAAGACCTTAATGCCCGCGGACGAAGTCGCGGGCGTCTACTAGTAATTATATAATTCTTTACAAAAAAGGCACCACATTGATTCCTCCTCAAATTGAACAGAACTAAATAGAACAACAAATCATCTTTTAAACAAATACACTTACGTAACTAGAGATCTGGAGCAGATGGGTAATCTTATTAATCAATCTAAAAGTAGCTTATCAATAATCTCGATCGAACAAATTAAAGTACAGAGGGAATCTTTGTTGGTAGTTGCGTGAAAAATCAATTGAGTCCACTGGTTCTGTAGATTTTTTTTACTAAATATATCTCCGTATTGTTTTGTAACAACATTAACGACCAAGGAAAAAAGTTATATTATGACATCTGTAATTAACGAAGTATGTTTTACAAGGAAATCTTTTTGATTCAATTGTTGTCTTACAAATTTTTTCAAATTTATTATATAACCTACTAGCGGACGCCCGCGACTTCGTCTGCGTGGAATGCAGTTTTTCAAAAATCCCGCGGCAACCATGGATTTTTCCGGGATGAAAAGTAGCCGATGTGTTAATCTAGAGTAAAATCTATTTCCGTTCCAAATTTCAGCCAAATCGCTTCAGTAGCCGCAGCGTAAAAGAGGAACAAACATACTTACACATTTACACACAAAGGTTCGCCTTTATAATATTAGTATTACCTTTATAATTTTTAAACCATTCAAGTGTTTTCATACATTTTTTTATAGTTTCGATAACAAAATGAAGAAAAAACAGATTAATTTACTTATTATTCCTTAATTTGTATAAGTACCAAAAAACATTTTACCAAGTAAATTTATGATAAGAATACAAAAGACAGTTTTATTATATAACGATTCATGGATGCCTATCGCCAATTAACTTATCATTAACATATCAGCCGATGGACGTATACTACAGGACATGGGCTTTTTGTAGGGACTTCCAAACATCATGATCCTGATCCGCATCCTGCATCAAGAGAGTCGCAGTGCTTGATGTCGTCAGTCCACCCGGTGAGGGGTCGACCCCCTGGGAATGAGGGATGGACTGACAAGGCTCTGGCGACCGACGAATGGAGCTATATCCATTCCCAGGATAAATTATTATTAAATGGCACAAACTAGAGTCGGTGTACCCAAAGTGGTTAGTATCTGGCAAAACAGTGTGAGTGAACAATTAAGCCAATCTTTTACAAATACATTTACCTACTTTTACAAATATATATTATAAACTAGCGGACGCCCGCGACTTCGTCTGCGTGAAACTCGATGTAAACTTTTAACTACCCCTATCCTACCCCTACCCTACCCCTACTCCTACTCCTACCCTACCCCTACCTTACCCCTACCCTACCCCTACCCTACCCCTACCCTACCCCTACCCTACCCCTACCCTACCCCTACCCTACCCCTACCCTACCCCTACCCTACCCCTACCCTACCCCTACCCTACCCCTACCCTACCCCTACCCTACCCCTACCCTACCCCTACCCTACCCCTACCCTACCCCTACCCTACCCCTACCCTACCCCTACCCTACCCCTACCCTACCCCTAACCTACCCCTACCGTACCCCTTTTTTCGATTCGAATAACAATTAGGGGTATAAAAAATAGATGTTCGCCTATTCTCATAGATACCGGATAAGCACGAAAAATTTCATCAAAATCGGTCAAGCCGTTTTGGAGGAGTATGGCAACGAAAACTGTGACACGAGAATTTTATATATTAGATAAAACAAAGTCCTTCGCTGCGTCTGTCTGTCTACGTCTGCCTATTCGCTATACCTACTCAATAACTCAGCTCAAACACAAGAACTTCTGAACGGATATTCATGCGGTTTTCACCTATATACTTAGATAGATTGGTTTGAAATTTGACAATATTTGGTATAAACCCACTGCAATGTGACGATATAAGTGTCCGAGAGAGTCAAGCTGCTAAGCAGATTTTGTGGAAATTTTTGCCTACAGATAAATAAAATATGCATGTGGTATATTTCTTTTTATAGATCAAAATCAGAAAATTCCGCGATGGCATATAGCTATATTTAAAGGTAACTTACTAATTACTATACCCATTTGATCGATCCATCTTAAAAACGGTCACATAAAATTTATTTATTTATTTATTTTGTAATGCCAACAATGACAGCAGAAAACATTATATATAAGTGAGTTACAAAATTCTTGAACTACTGCAGCCATCTTTTACAGGCATTCACAGCACTGCAGAGTCCGGTTAAAAACTTAAAGTAAAAGATTAACCTACAATCTAAAATAATTTACCAAAAATTTACAATAATAATAAAATAATTAAAATGTCAAAATCAAGAAAGTTTACAATATTAATTAAAATGTCAAAATCAAGAAAGTTAACAATTTTAATTAAAGGGTCAAAATCAAATAGGTATGTCATTAATTGAGTTTCAGAAAGGGACGTCATTAATTAATACATAAGATATAGTTAAAATTTAAAATAAATGTTCAAGTTAAAAAAAAAACATAAACAATAATACAATTAATTAATAAAAATAACAATAATAATAATAATAATATTTTAAAATGAAAGTTTACATCGATTATCTCGCTGACAAAGTCGCGTGCGATCGCTAGTTGTAGATGATTTATTATTACAAACTGACATATATTCATGTTATATATAAGAAGATAGGCCAAACGCCATTACATATACAAATTCTTTAGATATTATTACAAATAACGACCTCATGTTTCCGGATCATTTTAATGACTATATACATATAAAGATAATTACTAGTTTTAAAGATCAACCGGTGACCATTTAATATATGTGTCAGATGCGAAAATATATAAAAGCACAAATTTTGATTACTCTACATCCACTTCCACGGGTATCTTTATCACAAGCAACCATGAACAAGGTAAAATAACATACTTTAAGACGTTAAAATAGATAATTTCATTTATTATATATTTATTATAGTATATATTTTGCTTTCAAGAAAAAAATATATCTTTGCAATTGGATGGTAAACTTCAAGTTACCAAACGGACAACTCCACAAAAAATAAACAAAGCAAAATTTGATAATAATTTATATTTCAACTTCAGACTCCTTGAATAAAACACACCTAACCTCCTTATTCTTTATCAGTTAGCAAGGCATGTACCTACAACTAAAAAGTCAACAACTAAAATTATTGCTCTAACCCAACTTTCTTGTAGTACAAAATATTATTCATAAAGTGATATGCCTTCAATGTTCATCAGGCGGACTTTGAAAAACTAAATGCAACGTGCATCGAGTTCATCAGTGAAATAAAACAGTGATCCACATAGCAGCAGCGCTATTCTGTAGCGATGTCTTTATAACTCGACTGTGTCAGTCTCTATCTTTCTGGCGGTCACCAAAAGAATACAAATAGATAGAGATGAGACGAAATCGAAACTCACACTTTCAGTTTTAAAAACATCGTTACAGAATAGCGCTACATGAAACGCTGATGCGTTTAAATTACATTATAGACGATTGAGTTTAATTTACATAGATTTGTATATTATACTATTGTGGAATATTCATACTATTGTTACTTTTCAGTTCATCGTACTCGCTGCCCTCGTGGCCGTCGCCGCCAGCTCAGTGGTGCCAGTTGTCAAAGTAGACGATGAAGCCACCAGCTTCTCCTACGACGTGGCCGACCCCCTCACTGGTGACTACAAGAGCCAATCAGAAAGCCGCGTTGGAGGAGTAGTCAGAGGACAGTACTCCTTGGTCGACCCCGACGGCACCAAGCGCGTTGTCGACTACACCGCTGATGACGTCAATGGATTCAACGCTGTAGTGCGCAAGGACCCGTTGGTCGCGAATGTTGTGGCCCCCGTTGTTGCTTCCCGCACCGTCGTGTCCCCAGTGGCCCCCGTCGTATCTGCCCCCGCTGTGTACTCTGGCTCATACGTCGCCCCCTCTGTGTACAGCGGCGTGCCCTCAGTGTACTCTGGATACCCCGGTTATTCCGCTGTATACCCCGGTTACCCCACCGCTCGTCTCGGCTACTGGTAAACGAAACTAATCGTCTAAAAAAAAATATAAAACAGTGTTCAACCAATCAACGTGTAAATAATGTGTAAAAAATATCCATAAAATAATGTAAATAAACAAAATTTAAAATAAATTAAATACAAATATTATGAGATGTATTTTTTCCCTGTAACCTACCTATATTTCTGTCAACAACATTAAAGAGTTTAAGTAGTAGGTGACCAATTGTTTTAGATAAAATCTTCAAATACAATCGTTTATTAATCATTACCTACCATAATGATTACAATAAATATTTGTATAAGGAAATTATAAAATGCTCGTAAGACCCTCTCAATTATAGTCAGGCACAGATGAAATCAAATGTATTGCAATGAACTTAACCTATATTAAACGTGTCAGATATACCTACAAACGACCTAGAAAAAAAAATAGAGCAGGTAATTAGGAAACCCAAGTACATAAATGTTATACTAGAAATCATTTAATATCCTGAAATGACTATCAAGTACGAGTAACTAATAGTACATGGGAGTACATATCTACCTTTCATCACTCTACAATTCTTCATCTGAATAATTATTGCCAGCGTAGATTGGGGAGACGGTAGAGTATATTAGATTTATCAAATGAAAATACTCTGAAAATGCTACGACAAGTGGATATTTATGTTACAAACTGTGTTACTAACGCTCTGTAATCTCAGCGCAGTTTTCTGGCTACAACTAGCACTGCAGGCTAATTCACTATTATTGACGTATCATGCTTGGACATATACAAAATTGAGATTGTAAGTAAAAATGTCATCCAACTGGCACACAATAGATACATGACATTATTTATCAATTGATTTGATGTTTATTTTAATATATATGTTTATAATAAAGACCAAAATAGTGAATACCTGGACGATGGATGGATGGAAAACGCGGTGGCGGGACGCGGCGAAAAAGCTTCTGATACACACACAGAAGATAATTTCAATTCAGTTTCATACACAGACGCTTGCTCTGTCCTTTAACTTAATAATACCATGGTGTCGTCTCGATCCACCATGAGCAACCAGCGAGTCCCTGTCTATACTCCCTTAAATTGAAACTAAAACGACCTCAACTAGCATAGAATATTACTAGTATGTAGGTATACCTAACAGTATACAAGAAGACTTTATATTACAATTTCTTATAGTTTTACTTCCTGTATGAAGTTGGTGGTGGCTGATCATATAGCCTCCAAGCACCTTTATCATTAAGGAACTCATCAATGGTGTAGTAATCTCGACTAAGTAAATGTTTTTTAACACATTGCTCAAAGTTATGCATTGGCAGGTCCATCAGTCTTGGGGATCTTGTTATAAGAGTACTCTTATAGTAAAAAAGAGTAAAAAACATAACCCTTCTTGCAGTCGGGTAAAAAGAGAAAGAGTAAAAAAAATTTTTTACTCTTTGGAGACGGTATGCAGAAATAACTAACTTACGCCCGTGCCTAGTAAGACGTGGGTTTAAATCTCCTTTTCGTTTGTACAAATTAATATGTTGTCTTACATATACTATACTGTTATATATATATTGACAGGCTACTGTTAGTATACCTATTTCTTTAAACTCTTGACTCTTAATAAGCTTGGGTGACGACCCCACAAACTTGAGGTTGAACTTCTATTGACCTCCCACACATATCCCAAAAATAAAATTGCTTCCTCTAAAAAATGCAATATTCGGTCTAATAAATTGTAACATTTGAATGGACTAAAATAATATTTCATGCAGCTACAATTCAGGAAGAAATGTATTTATGAACAAGAAGAAAACGGAGGTTTCTTAATATGTATTACAGTTTTTTTAAAAGGTATTAAAATATACGAATAGAAAATATATTACAGGAACATGAAAACTAACAACCATGCATAATAATTGCATACCCACCCATTGACGATTGATCAAGTTAACAGGCGCAAGGGGGTACATTGAAGGCGTGTGCCTTATCACAACAAGAGATCTTAATACGCTATAGCTAACAATAAACATATGTACTGTATATGTACAATAAGTATAATTTACAAAAAATTAACACTTGCAAAAATTGCATAAATTTAATCATTATTTTAATTGGAAATTAGTATTTTTTTATATAAGGTTTTCAGTAAGTATTAGGTCGTTTATAAGAATTAAGAATGACATTTTGGGCGTTTTTGTGCGAAGTAAGAAATATACAAAAATTCCAGGCCAACTTTGTAGCCAAGTGTGGAACAAAGAAGCTACCGCTTCCATTTCTGTATTTCTGTTGAGCGGTGCAATTGGCTTAATGGTATTTCTGTTAGGCGCAATAAAGCATAAATAAATAAAAACAAACATTCACGTTTATTGTTAGCAACACCTATTTTTTTGGAGCCATAATTCGAATCATCGAAGAATTATTTTTAGGACTTGATGATTTGGGATGACCATTAGACCAATGAAAATACTAATAACAAATTTAAATACGTGCGTACGCTTCGTAGGTGCATTTGTAGAACATTAGAATATTCCTAAAAACTTTGGATTTATTTATGTATGTTTTACATAAAGTTTGACGAACTAAAACAATTATTATTATTTATATCATAAATAGGTACATCGAATATGTTCACATATTTTGAATAATATTTACATCAATGACCTTGTATTTCCAATATAATTTAACTTTTAATGTCTATTTGAAGTAATTATTACAATTTTAAAGATTAACCAGTGCCTATTTAGAAACAGGTCGTCATATTTGCTACATATAAAAGCATCTCGCGAAATAGAAACTGTATCATTTGACAAGATTCACTTGCATTAGCAACAATGGTCGCTAAGGTAAAACAATTATTTTAATAACAATTATTTTTTAGAAAATGTTATTTTTTTTGTAGCAATAACACTATAATATATTAATTAAAACTAAGAATTACACAGTATTAGTTATTTTATTTATTATAAATTTAAATTTAATATACTGTGTAATTCTTAGTTATTTTTTTATATATTCTGTACCAACAAATAAGGAACTGGGTTACCAAATAAATGTTTGACAAACTTGGGGATTTTTTAAAGTATCTAAATTAACAGGATCTTTATAGATAAGGCAAAAAGCACATTATTCTTTAGAATGAATTTTTGGGTTAGCTTTTGATTGAGTTTTAACTGGAATTTTTAGAGCAAAAATCTATGACGACTAGGTCAGACGTGTGATTGTAGGCTTCAACCATGGCTAAACCTGCGAATATAAGAAATGATGTATAAAAAATTCAAGGTTTCTGTTGTTGTTGTCGCATAATCATCAAGTATATCTTCCCATCAACCTGTCGGTACCTAAGACTACATTCTCGCTTAACATCTAGATCGCAATCAAGCTTGATTGTTCTCGCATAAAAAATAACGACGCTTTAAAAACGATTTAGTTGGTACTTGAATGAATATTCCGTCAATCGGCAATAGAACAGCGTGGTGGGTTTAGGCTCCAAATCCTATAAGAAGGGAGACCTGGTACTGGTGGTAGTGGGCCATTAAAATAGGCTATATGATATTTGAATGAGTAAAATTTTATTTTGTTACAGTTCGTCGTAGTTCTCGCCCTGGTGGCTGTAGCACACTGCTCAGTCCTCCCAGTGGTCAAAGTAGACGGCGACTCCTCCAGCTTCTCCTACGACGTGGCCGACCCCATCACCGGTGACTACAAAAGCCAAGTCGAGACCCGTGTGGGAGGCACCGTGGCCGGACAGTACTCTTTAGTCGACCCCGATGGCACTCAGAGGATCGTTGACTACACCGCTGACGACATCAACGGTTTCAACGCTGTTGTGCGCAAGGAGCCGTTAGTTAAGTCCGTTGTTGCTGCCCCCGTTGTTGCTGCAACCCCCGTTGTTGCCGCAACCCCCGCTGTTGCCGCTCCCGCTGTAGTTGCCGCACGCACTGTTGCTCCAGTCGTCGCCTCTCCCACCGTATACTCTTCCCCAGTCGTCACTCCCTCATTCTACGGAGCCTACCCATCGGTATACAACACTGTACCCTCAGTCTACAGCTCCCTGTCAGGATACGCGACCCCTTACTCTACCTACGGATGGTCCAACCCCCTCGGCTACTCGGCATACGGCTACCCCTCAAACTACTGGGTTAAGTAAATTGTTTATTTCTAATGACTAACTGTATATACTTTTGTGTAAATATCTGTACATTTGTGTAAAATTATATTTTAAATAAAGCAGAATATCGATATAATCCTATTGTTTTATTATTATAATTCTATTTAAACCTTAATAGTTCAACGGTGGAAAGTCCTAGGTTCAACAACGCAAATCTGAGAACATGCCGCAAAAATAAATTGGTTAGACCTCCCACAAGATTGACAATATATGCCAAGAGTTCTTTTTGTATGGCAATAAAAATATATAATAAACTTCCTCATAGTCTAAAAGAGATGCCCTGGTCAATATTTAAATGTAAAATTTATAAATTATTATTAAAAAAAAGTTATTATGACATACAAGATTATTTTATGGACATGGACATTTTCTAACTTATTATTTTCTAATTGTGACATTGTATTAATTTAGATTCTTTTTTTTTCTTCATTCAAATGTATTTAATTATTTAAGATAATTCATACACCAGTTATGGTAAAATGTATAAAGGCTCAATTGTATAATATGTACCATCATGTTAAACCTACATTTTCATGAATAAAATATCATTCATTCATTCATTCATTCAATTCCAGCCCGAGCATTCAGAGTCTGGAATATTGAATTAAAAAACAAACAAGTGTCAGGTCCCTTTTTCAAAATGGGAACTTAAGGCAAGTGACCAGGGTCCCATAACAAGATAGTCCTCTGTCAAGAGACACATACACACAATAAAATATTTGAAACCAAGAGCTTAAAATACTAAGACTCAAAAAAAATAATAATAACTTATTTATTTAAATATATATACTTATTTAATAATATTTTATTTTATTTAATTATCCAACATTTGCGACAACACTTAAAGTGGAATTAGGTAAAAGAGATAATGGATCTGATGGTAATGATCTTCGGAACAACTAAAGGAGAATGTGATTGGCAATTACTTTATCACTCCATTGATTAGCATTAATCAAGCTGAAGCTAAGTTTTCCAATTCTTCATCTATATAATAAAATGATAAAACTAACTGACTGACTTGTCAACGCTCAGCCAAAACTACTATTAGTTGATTTCATATTGTGACATAGAGAATCAATAAAAAGGTATTTTTTTTGTAAAAAAAATTACTATATGGAAGTGATACTAAAAGGAAAAAATAGAATCCAAGAACGTTTGTATGTTTATTAAAGTTAAAATATAATTTATTATATTAACCTGATGGTAAGGTGCTTTCCATCGGCCACATCTAATACCTCCCGAATGGCCCCTAAGCCGAGGTTCGAGCCTCATAGGAGACGCCCTTAGAGAGTCGTTCCGTCCTCTTTCTTTATTTCAGCCTTCGGGTCTCATCAGGCGATGTTTCTGTGCTCGCCCAAACCCCCCGGTGTCGCCGTAGTGGTCCTGTCCCACATCGGCACTTACTCAAAACGAAAAAAAAACACATCAATAACACAGAATGTGGTTATTGATGAAAATTACTTGCGTTAAAGCCTACTTACTCGTGTTTTGAACATACTCGTATTGTAAAACTCAGGAAAATCTGACCTATAAGGTCTTCCCAGACCACTTTGTGTAAGAAAATAAGACACAATACGTGATAAACGACTTTCCCAGGCAGACAAAGTCGCGATCGTCTCCTAGTTTTACTATATAAAATACAATTTACCCAGCGACAAGATTATATCGACGAATGAATGAACACTCGAGTACACTCATTTATCGCGCACGACAAAAAGTACAAGATTCATTGCCTGCGTTAATTACATACCAATAAATAGTGGTACAACCTGCTGATATTATCTCAACATAACGATCTTAAGTGCGAGTTACACGCAACCAGTTCTTACCAAGTACATATAAACAATTTTTTAAATTAATTAAAATACTTCATCATAATCATTATCAGCGTATTAAGGCCTACTAGCTAGGTGATATGGAGTTTAGACCCACCAAGCTGAAATGTGAGGTTTTCTTTATTCTTTTTTAAGAATAGAATAAAATAAAATTTAGAAGAAAGAAAAGGTCAGTACGTCGTAGTCCGAAAAAATGAGCCGAAGTTTCATTGATCACTTGACCTGACACAAATATTTGCGTGGCCCTTATTTATAAACGATTCTAAGGATGCACATGTGCACTGGATTCGTTGATGATAAACAGCGTACTTCACAGAAAGTACATAATATATATTAGAGTATATCTAATATATAAAATTCTCGTGTCACAGTTTTCGTTGCCATACTCCTTCGAAATGGCCGATTTTGATGAAATTTTTTGTGCTTATCCGGTATTTATGAGAATAGGCCAACATCTATTTTTTATACCCCTAATTGTTATTCGAATCGTCCGTGATTAGGGGTAGGGTAGGGGTAGGATAGGGGTGGGGTAGAGGTAGGGTAGGGTAGGGGTAAGGTAGGGGTAGGGTAGGGGTAGGGTAGGAGTAGGAGTAGGGGTAGGGTAGGGGTAGTTGAAAGTTTACATCGAGTTTCACGCGGACGAAGTCGCGGGCGTCCGCTAGTTAAGTATAAAGTTTTGAAATTTGAACTATCGCGAGAAGTGCGAGCTGAAGTCACCCACCGAGGGTTATGTACGTACACAATACTTACGGAATTTGAAGGTTGTGTACGTACACAATACTTACTGAATTTGAGGGTTGTGTACGTACACAATACTTACTGAATTTGAGGGTTGTGTACGTACACAATACTTACTGAATTTGAGGGTTGTGTACGTACACAATACTTACTGAATTTGAAGGTTGTGTACGTACACAATACTTACTGAATTTGAAGGTTGTATACGTACACAACCCTCGGTGGGTGACTTCACTTCAGCAGCATGATAATTATAAATAGTTCAGAAATTCTAACCACCTGATGTTTTTTCGTATTTAATTATAAATGTATAGTTAGACATTTTCTTGTACCGAATTGTGGTCTATAACGATGTTATTAGACTTAGTTCATTGTCAACTACCTTATTACTTTTGATTCCCTTGAGTGTCGAAACATGCGTTTTTATGCTGAATAAAAGACCGTAAAGGCCAATAACGGCTAAACTCCAGCAATGTCATCGAAAGTTCGGCCTAATAATCCCTTTGAGATTTATCAAAACAGTGGATAGTGGGTTACTCCTCTGTTAGTTATCTGTCCTCGTTAGCTGAATAATTTCCTCTCTTCCATTGAAAGTCTCTTTAAAATTTGTTCAGGCGTTCCAGAGCCTTGGCAAACAGACAGCCAGAAAATATTTAAAAGTTCGTTTGTGTTTATGTAAATAAGTATTTGTTCTTAAATGAACAAATAATTATTTTGAAATCACAGATAGACACTTTAATTTTATTTATATGTATATACGATGTAGATGAGTAAAGCAATACTATAGCAACAGCAAATTACCTTCCTGAAACCTTTTGGACATTTTTGATGATATTATATTAGTATTTAAATAAGTAACCTTGTTCACCCAATCAGGTCTATAATAAATGGCTAATAAAGTAATTACACATATTTTAGATATTAACAAGTGCTATTTAGAGCAGGCCATCGGATGTGTGAATCGTATAAAAGCTCCTCGTCTAATTCATTGATATCATTCTACAGGATCCTCTGACATTAGAAGCAATGGCAGCCAAGGTAAAATATTTTATCTTAATTAAATAAAATTTCTGTACTGCCTTGATGATCCAATGCCTGAACACGAGGTCGTGGGTTCAAGTCCGGGCTAGGTTATGAAATAATCAGCATTTCTTTCTTATTATAAATTTGCAGCATCATCATCATCAGCATCTCTCGCCGAAGTTAGAATATTGATGATGTGGTAGAAACTCAAAAAGACCAAAAAAACAAACGAATAGGGTATTATGTCTATTATCACACTTTTTCACAGGATAATATACAGTGTAGATATTTTTCTTTTCTTTATCAGACCTTTTAAAGGCGTGTTTATCAGCTTTTCTTAAAAAACGGTTTTTTTTTTCAGTTCGTCGTAGTTCTTGCCCTGGTGGCCGTGGCTCACAGTTCAGTGGTGCCAGTCGTAAAGGTAGACGACGAAGCAACCAGCTTCTCATACGACGTGGCTGACCCTCTCACTGGTGACTACAAGAGTCAATCTGAAACCCGTGTAGGAGGAGTAGTCAGGGGACAGTACTCCTTGGTCGACCCCGATGGCACCAAGCGTATAGTCGACTACACCGCTGATGACGTCAATGGATTCAACGCTGTAGTGCGCAAAGACCCGCTGGTCGCCAAGGTTGTGGCCCCCGTTGTTGCGTCCCGCACCGTCGTGTCCCCAGTGGCCCCCGTCGTATCTGCCCCCGCTGTGTACTCTCGCTCATACGTCGCCCCCTCGGTGTACAGCGACGTGCCCTCAGTGTACTCCAATGTATACCCCGGATACTCCGGTTATTCTTCTGTGTACCCCGCCTATTCCGGTTACTCCGCCTACCCCACCGCTCGTCTTGGTTATTGGTAAACGAAATGATGTTTAGCTAATTGTTGTGTAGATATTGTGTACATAAAACATGTTATTTTAATTGTACATAACTATTGTAAATTGAAATTAAATAAACCAGTGAGTCAATAGATATTTTGTTTTGTATTTTTATTCTTTTATCTTTATTCTGAGTTAATAAATGCAAAAGTGACAAAGTTTGTATTCTCGTTTAACTATGTCAGGAGTAAAAAATGTATTTTTAACCGACTTCCAAAAAGGAGGAGGTTCTACGTTCGGCTAAAGGGATGTTTTTTTTTATATTTCAGTTTACACAAATCTGTATATAAATACTTAAGTGGTTTTGGATGTGTCATAGATAAAATTAAACTTAGATATGATCCATCCAACATCTTCACTTACTTAAAGTTCTATAGGTACAAAGCGAACGATCAAGTCATGTTTTGCTAATCCACGGGCACTTGAATAATATTTAAAAGAAATACAAAACAATATTTTTGATTAAGTTTTATTATTAAATACATAACATGATATTACAATGACTCAGTTTAATAACAAAACGTCCAGTAGTTCCAAGTTTACCAGTATTTAAGGGGGGCAGAATAGTAAGGAGAGGCGGCGATGACGGCAGGACTGGCGGAATACACTGATGGAGCAATAAGGCCAGGGGCAGCAAAACTGCGGGCGGCAATTAGAGCGGGGGCGGCGAAAGTGCGGGCGGCAATGACGGCGGGGGCAGCGGCAACAGCGGGAGCAATGGGGGCAGCAATAACCGCGGGGTCTTTACGCACTACAGCGTTGAATCCGTTTATATCATCAGCAGCGTAGTCCACAGTGCGTTTGGTGCCGTCGGCGTCGAGGAGGGAGTATTGTCCCTGCACGTTGCCCCCCACGCGGGTCTCGACTTGGCTCTTGAAGTCGCCGGTGTAGGGGTCCGCCACGTCGTACGCAAAGCTTGTGTAGTCAGCGTCTGCTCGCGCGAGTGGCACCACTGAGCTGTGAGCCAAAGCTACCACTGCGGCGAGTACTACAACCAACTGGAAACAAAGATCATCATTAACAACCCATATTCGGCGTCGAGCACGAGTCTCGTCTCAGAATGAGAGGGGCTTAGGCCAATAGAACACCACGCTGGCCCAATGGGGATTGGCAGACTTTACACACGTAGAGAATTAAGAAATTTCTCAGGTATGCAGGAGAAACAAACATCTGTATGCTACTACCTAATATTCACAAATTGCCTCATTAGTGCCGGGGTTAGGTAGTTTGGCTATAGATAATGAGATCCAGGGTTGAAATCCCGGGCCAGGCCAAAAAAAATAAATACAATATACGGATTTTTCTTGCAAGAAAAACCTTTAAGACAGTTTGAAGTTGGGATGTATGCTACTCTCCGAGATACAAAAACTTACCTACTGTCACTGTGTGCGATTTGGTACATATTTTAAATTAAATTTATGGGAAATGATGGATTTACAAGAGTAAAAGGTCCCGGGTTGAAGCCCCGGCTGGGCTCTTTGGGAGGTTTTCCTAATTAGTCCAGGTCTTGTTGGTGGGAGGCTTCGGCCGTGGCTAGTTACTGGCAAAGCGAAGCAATTTAGCATTCCGGTACGATGTCATGTATAAAACGAAAGAAGTGTGGATATTCATTCTCCTCCTAATAAGTTATCCCACTTGCATCTTAGATTGCATCATCACTTACCATCAGGTGAGATTCTTGTAAAAAAATAAAAAAACTAAAAGAAACGAATTTTTGAATTTGAATTTGTTACTAGGTTTGCCTAAAAGGGCGAACTAAATTAAAGACTTGTAATGACAACTTACCTTAGCTGCCATTGTTAATGCGTCGATAATCCAATTAAAAATGATGCTAAATAAAACATTCGTCCTGTTTATATAGCCGTAGGTGGATATCGACGATCAATTCCCGATGCGGTCACTTGGCGATCTTGAAAGTGGACTCGCTCCACACATGTAAGAGTAATTGTTGACATATGAAATTGTAAACATTCTTATCAAGTTTTTGTTTTTTTTTTCATTTGTCTGAGACTTTATTTGTTCATCGACAATATAATCAGCTTTTTTCCTTTCTAAATCGCTTTTTTCTTCGATGGCGAGGAAACCTTCATTTTAATTAACCTGAGAATTATCTGAATTCTCTACGTGTGTGAAGTCTGCCATCTCGCTGGCCCAATGCCAGCGTGATAGACTATTTATCAGTCTATTCCCTCTCATTCTAAGAGGAGTCTCGTGCTCAACAGTAATAGATTGTTAATGATGATGATGATTCCTATTTCCTTCTCAAGTTCTTGCGATGGTAAATTTTCACAATAACAGGTACTTTCTATGGCAGTTTTGTATACCTACAATCTGATAATAATAGTGGATGGTTTTCAGTACTCATCGAGTGGGTCATCTGCTTGATCCGTCCGTTCGGTTATTAGGTAAATAGGTACATAATTATTTGTAAAAACAAAAATAACCTTACTGGATCGTACGCTAAATCCTTTGGCGGTAGATATGTCTCTGCCAGTAGAATAGGTTATATTTACTTACTTGTTCCATCTAAACGTAAACCTCATAAAATTCTCATAAAATGATTTAAAAAAAAAACCGTTGTTATAAAACTGTGAATTACCTATAAGTGCTTAATATTTTACGTTTTTTTAAGTACCTAAGGCATTAGAACACCGAAAGTATATTGTCCCAAAACCCTGTCAGGTATTCAGTTAGTTCCCCATTCAGATTGCAAATTATAACCAGTAATATGACTACATCACTGTAGTACTGTAGAACTCACGTTCTCGAAAATAAAAACTTTTAATAATAAAAAGAGAATGTCCTCATTAATAAAGATAAGAAAAGATCACGTCCTTCCCCATAGATCAGCTACCAATTTACTTGAATTACATAGATTTATAACACATAGATAGTGTATAGTAGCAGGATTCGTAAGCCGTTTTATGTGCCCCGAAAAATAGGAGCCCTTGACGCATAGCTGCGCTACGCTAAGTACGCTTGTGTGCGTGTCGACGAGGGTAATTAACTTAGCTTTTACGCTCACATAGTCACAGAAGTGGCTTACGTTTGGAGTGAAAAATTGTAGTTGCGGGTCTATAGGTTATTAGTCAACGTTGAATTAATATTTTACGTTGGTAGATGACTCTTAAACGAAAGAAAACATTTCCATCAGTAGGTGGTGGTAGGTATATTGCAGGATAGGTACCTCTTCAGCAACCCAACGATATTTTGGGTTATCTACTTACCCAAAAGTACGTTTGGGTAAGTAGACAAATATTTCTCTATTTATCCACTTACCCAAAGACAACATCTAGGCAGATAAATAATAATTATTAAAGGCCTGATTAATAGATCAATATGTTTTCTTTTCATCTATGAATATCAGCTCCTAGCTAATTATTCAACGTTAATATTGAGTTGAGTCGTACATTACAATTCTCATGGATTTGAAGGTCGATTGTAGAAGCAGGCTTATCCGTACCGACACTGTTCATAAGTCATAAGATATTTGGGAGATAATTATTCCGTTTGGACTTTTATTGGACATTTCCGCATTTTTTGCTGCATGGGTGGTTATGGTTAGATTTATATTGTCAGGCAACTACCTATTAGGTAGATACGATACCTACCTACAAGTGGCGAAGGATGGAAATTTGACGAAGGTGAGCCGTCCCAAAGATAAGAAAATTCATACCGCTTGATAGATTTCTTATACAATCATATATTCATTACAATAATGAATAATTATGTATGTATGGATTTTTAGAAGGTAACCCGGCGGCAATCAGCCTGTATGGACTCTTCGCTGCTTGGTTAGTTATTGTATTTTTGGAAGACGATTCGACTTTCGATGTCAAAATCAAGTCAAAATTTATTTCACTTCAGATCAGGTAATATTTTTAGATAATGGTGATAATTACTCAAAATTAAAGTAACGAGGGTGCCAAAGAAGAAGGGTAGTAAAGTGAAAACACAAACGCATTTGTGTGTGTAAATTGACGAAACGTCAATGTTGTGTGGTCAAATGTCAACTGTTTTAGTTTCAATGCTAAATAGTTGAAAGTGATACAGGGGGGTGTAAAACTCGTTTAAAAGAAGTTACGTCTTAACCACTCACAGAGGCGCCTGGCAAATGTCTGTACACTTTACCATTATACGAAAACCATTTGTCCTCTTAAATAGATCAAGTAGATATTTCTTTTTTCTTAGTTCGAATTTTTCAATGGTAGCACTGAGTTTCTGAGAGGAAAATCAATCTTTATGTGATTTTGTTGCCTCGGAGAGTACTGAAAGCCGACAGTTTGATTGCCTACATAATCGTTACTGAGTCATATTCATACACCCATACTCTAATTACTAAAACGTCAATTAGATCCACCACTTATGACAAGTTGAAATTCTAACGAAACAAAAAAAAAGTGTGTGTCTGCTCCGACTCAAGAATGGAGTTTACTCTTTCAGATTGACTGTCTATATAGGTGTATATTGCCCCGCAGCTTACACTATGTACGTCTCACCACCTATGAAAGGTGCGCAACCGCACAAAAACGAAAAAAATAACGCTGTCATTCGTTCATCGAATTTTACTGCAAATTTTTTTTTCATACGGGGGCTTATGAAAAATCGGTTCTTAAGGAGTAAACTCCAAAAACTGATAAAATCCATATTATGTAGGCAGTTCAATTGTCCACATAAAGGTATGCTTACAGATTGGTTGTTGGTTGCAAGAGTTTATTTATAAAAAAACGAAGTAATAAACGCCCATACTATATATCATTACATTTCATTCCTACTCACTTTCAGTTAGAAGCCGAAATTCGGCATATTAGTGTAAGAGCAAGTAATATTTTTCCATATAGATTTTGACCAAAAAGGTTTGAACATAAAATATTTTAAAAACAAACAATATGAAATGAAACCAATATCTTATATATTTTAGCAACATTTTTTTATTAATTTAAGAATTCCACAATGGAACAATTTATTTTCCATATAATATCTATACCTAAGTCAGAATGTAGGTACGTGACGTGGGATTTGTTATACGCATTATATTATTATTTATAATTAGTGCACATGGACTATTATAGTACCTGTATCAAAGTTCGTTTTTTACAGATTTTTTTACATTTATATTGAAGTAGGTACGTGCGCGATACCGTGTTTGACAGACAGTCTTCCAAAAAATCAATTTTAACCATTTTTTTTTAAATTTGTTTTTTTTTTGTTTTTTTTTTTACTTTTAAGTAACATAATATCTTAAAAGTAACTAAATAGATAAATATTGAACCGGTGGACACAAGAACGACAGAGCATTTTTGTTTGCTTTATTTTTATTTTAGATTAATTTTATTGTCAATTAACTAAACCGAGCATTATTATGAAGAGCTTATGAAGTTACGAAATATAGTAAAAATCAAGATTTTTTTATGAAAAACAAGTCTCAAACACTTCATCGAGCACTTTAATTAAGGAACAGTGAGAAGTGTAAACACAAAGCTAAGTACCATAAAAGACCAGAAACACTTAAAGTGGAGCCATCTCACTCGCACTCATCAAACTAACTCACCCACAAAATATATCCAATTCACTTTATCCATTTGAATTGAAAGCAAACATAACAGATATACATACTACTCACATTAATTAAACTAACAAAATTAACCCGTCATTATTAGGTATTATGTATTCTAAAAAATTCGCTACATTAAATTAAGAATGTTAGGTTTATACAGAGCTTTAGGTAATCACCTAACCTTTGTATTTAATAAACATAATAAAAAAAATCATTTTGTTTTTTTGTAGCGTATTATCAGATTACTGCAGTTATCTCGAGACTTGACTGAAATGGGGTTTGGCCTTCTTTAGTTAGTTAATGGAAATCGGCCATAATTATAAACATTACGAATCTCGTATCAATCAATCAAGGTTCGTTTTTATATTCTGAGGGTACTTAATAATGATTCATTAGAAAATTTTCATCACCACTCGTCCCAATATCTTTTGGAGAATGTGTGATATTCCCTAAAACCCTGTATAAGAGATTATTTCGCTAAATACTATTAAACGGGCCGCGTGGCCTCAAATGGATAAATTCGTATCAGGGCCCTGGAATTTGGATTCCAAAGACGGTTTTTGAAGCTCACACGACCCAACACAAACAAGCGCATGGTCTTACCAAATTGCCAAACATCTTGACATGCCTTTTTTTGTATGTCAACATTTTTTTTGTACATCTAATTCACATATGTACACTCAACCCGCCGTTCATTCCATATCCCCCCTACTTTACCCTATCGTATTGTACAAAAAATGAAATCAACTAATAAAATATCTAATGTAAAATCACAAGAGTGCTATTCTTACTGTTAAGGAATTTCAATATTTTATTTTTCCATATATATAAAAAAGTCGCTTAAAAAAATCACAGACAATCACTTTCCCTTTACAGACAAACACCATCGACGACCAATTAGTATTTACTAAGCATTAGTTAGCTACGTACAAAATCCTACATTCGTTTTACAACCACGATGGTTTACATTACAATCTTACAATCGACTCTATCATCCTAAGCCTGTTTATCTCTAGCAGTATTGCATACCTCGAAAACGACAAACGTTTTGTCGAAAAACTTAACGTCAAAACGAAAAAGACCTAAAACTCCTCGTTGAAGGTTGTACTTTGTGTACTACCAATTCGTATTATTTCATATAAATTTTAGCTACTTTGCGCTGCAGTGTAAGCTGATGAGATATCAACTTGAGCGCTAATATGCAAGGAGCTTTACGTCGATATCATTTAGACACATTCCGAATTTATCGACGCTCACGAGATATGCAAATTGTACTAAAGATTTTGTACTCTTCTGAGTACATGTATACCCTTGCTCTTCACGAATAGATTAATCAAGAAATAATATATAAAAGAACGTACAGGAGAAATATACAAGTTGAAGTTTCGTATTACCCCTTTTTAACATTCAGCCTTCTATAATTCTATGCGTGTATCAGAAAGCAATTGCGAATGTTGATTCTCAATACGAAATATCAACCCTTATAAATATTGGTTAGTATAATAAATAACAAATATCATCGTACACCCAAGTCAAGACTGCAGGCTGCCGTTCATATTATGCGTCATAGAATCAATACAACTTTGTACTCTATTCAGATAGACCTACTTTAAATTATATCTCAGCGGATGATCCAAAAAATATACGTTTTGGCAACATTTACATAAAATCCGACATAAGTTTTCTCTTCTCTTTAATTACATTTGTACTGACAGTAGATTTAAGACTTTAATTTGTACTTTAGTTCTTGAAGAAACGTGCACGTGGCCTCGACAGCTAGAATCGCGGACGTTAATCACACATATTCGACACCAAGAACATCATAAAGTGACACCAAGACAATTATAACATAATGACACGAAATGTAATGACATTTGACGAATCGTGATGTTTATTTACAGGCATGAAATGATATCATAAACTTTGTATCTCCAAGAAAACTCCTCAAAGTGGGTTGAACGACATATTTTAAATATTGCTATAAATACCTACGTTACATTAAATCTAATGGTAGGTAGGTAGGCATAAGCTGTTCACATCCGGGAAAAGTCACTTGAACTTTTAAATTTATCTCGCCTGAAATAATAAAAGTAGCAAAATCTATAAAATTGATTTTGTGAGCGTATTTTACAGACGGCACTATCAATCCGACGGGGTTTCGTATATTTTTATTATTTATATCTTGCTTCATTTTTATAAATACCCAATCTGTTCTTTAAAGATACTAAATTTTTACATCTGATCAAGTATTTAAAATATGTCGTTCACCAGCTCACGGCCTATAATAATTGATTAAGTATGTGCCCAGGTCTTGCTACCTTTTCTCCAGTAACTTTGTTTTATATTTCAGTTGTATCAAACATTTTTATCGTATAATTTAATCACAACATAACACTTATCGATAGTCACGAATGTGTGAATAAACTCGTTGATTTATTCACACATTCATAAGGATCTCTAAAATCTTTACCAAAATTCGATGGTAACGTGAAATTATTGTTGATATAAATTATAATTTCTAATCTATATTTTGTTTAAATGTTACCTTTATAACTGTTACGTATATTATTGTTGTAGTTGAATTTATGATCGGAAATGAGTGAATGACACCATTTTATACTTACCTATAAATGCGAGAGAACATCTATAATAATTCATTATTTTGATTATCAAATTCGTAGAGATAAATGCGCAGGGAGACCCCTCGATGACGCTAGTGCACCCTTAACATATAAAACATCAAATAATTACCTTAAACAAATACCCATTCAATTTTAGTGCAACTAGATTATGATTATACGAACGTCAATTCCTTAAATAATGTACTTAAAATTACAATAAATATTAAATACGATGGACGGGTGTAACTTGTCGAAAAAAAATGTAAATATATAAAAAAAAATTTAAAGGAAAAAAAGAGGTATTAATAGAAAGAACAAAAAAGAAAACAAAAAAATATTTTTGTTACATTTTTTTAATTCGCTGAAACCTAACAAACAATAATTTTTCATTTCTCATCTCCTTAAAACATAGTAACATCTATGCAACACAAGAAAATAACTGGGTAAAAGTAATAATAAAATTATGAAAAAAAAAATTGTTTTATACTCCTGAGAGTGGTAGAAGGTACGGTTACGCTGAATGGCAAACGGGCGATCTCTCAACGGTTTTTGCGTCTTAAAATGAGGTAGAACATCAATGAGATTATTAATAACTAACCTAATTAACACTTACTTACTTAAAATGTATTAGGACTATCAACTCAGCTAAGAGGTAACTATAGATTGCGCTCATACTCCATGCACTCCACGATTGAGCATAGGGGCCGAGTTGAAAGCACTGCCTACCTTGCAGAGATTCAATTAACGTGACAGAGTTTAAATATTACTGATACTATAAATCAAACGCGGAGACATCTTATTTACACCCATATTTTTTATATTTTTTATAAATATAATTTTCTCCGCGCTTTCAATCTCCCATATCAAACGATCCAAGACAATAATTAAAATATGTAACTACACAATATTCAAACGTTAATTTAAACACTTGCACGACCATCGTAGAATTTAGATAAGACTCAACTTGAATCCTGAGGTAGCATATTTGTACTTTAATTTTTTTTATTTTTTTATTTTCTCTTAACGACTAAGTTACATGAATTCTTCATATAAAAATCTATTTTAAAAGCCTAATTATTACTAATTTATTCCTCGAGGTAGATTAACTTACATGCTAATCGGGCTGTGCTGTGCTATACATTCAACGGTGTTATTTTAATGTACCCAATGGTAGACTCGACCAGCGATATTTTTTTTTTTATAATTTTGACCAAACATGTTGAACGAAGAGTCACCGCACAGCCCATGTGACGGCAGAGGGTCACCATACCCGTAACAATCTTTGGCTTTACCATCACGACATATCGCGATATTCACATAAAATTAAAACTTAAAAATACAAAAAATTCAACATTATCCCTACCACATATTATCCCAAACAGGAGCCATTAACAAAGAAAACTTAAATGCAGTCAGTGAATTGGTTTGTATAGAAATGCAAAGTATTTATTCTGATCAAACTCATATCAAATTATTTAACTGTTAACTCGATGCAATCATAATATATATCAGTAGCTCTCCAAAGTATAAATATTTTCTGCAGATTTCTATTTTTATTTATATTATTGTGATCGCATTAGTATCAATAATTCACGGTTTCTAAGTATAGAATAGACACTTATGTCCATTTAAATATACCTATCTGTAAGTATATTCACTTTACCGTCACTCACTTTAAACATTAACATCGAACGCAACCATAATTTCTCCATTGTTCCACGTCTCCATAACATTAAATATAAAGTGATCGACATAGCGCCGATACGTGAAACTATACAACATATATTTGCACATCTAAACAGAGTTACATTCGCTAAAATCGTGAGAGATCGACCGCCGCCCAAGGGGATTGCGATACACCGACTAATTGTGAGGTCCTTATCACATCAAATACAACATTTAAAACTATTGGGAACCACTAATAGTAAATCGTCCACCTATATTAAATTTTAACAATGACGTAACTTAATTTAGGCATGATCTCAAATATCCCGTGACACACAGAATGTTTGTACAATCATGTTGGTAAAAAAAAAACTAAATTATACAAAACGTAAACAATCGAAAATTGACTTAATGATATCGTAATTTTTAATTTGTACCCTACTATTAGAAAGAAGTGATGCAAGTTATATAAATGAAATGGCGATCCCTTAGTGTCAACTTTTCGGATATCCTTCAATACCCCTTAATATAAAAACAAATCGAAAGAAAAAAAAAATAAAAGCTCAAAACATGATGCATTAATGCAATTCCCTTTTTCGTATCACAAATAAACATTAAATGTCAAAAGAAATCACATCTATGAATTTTTAATTCATACGAAGAACGAAAGGACAAAACAGAATACTCGATTTCCATCCTCTTACATAATTTCTCAAAGAAAGTAAAAAATAATTTTAACAGTTAAACCGAAATAGCAAAACACTTGTTCTTAACAATACACTTAACACAAGAAATACCAAAAATATGAAACAATATTACTTATTAACGTAATGTGAATCAAAATAGATTCGTCCGTCAACTCTTAGTTTATTTTACTTTTTTTACGTTCATCATCTCAACTGACCGTATCTGCGATAGTAAAGTTGAAGGCACTGCTAACAAAGATATTTCACAAAAAAAAATTACTAAATAGTGTCCAAATACAAACATAAAGTGTACCTCAGACACAAAAAAGAGGAACACATAACATTGTCAAACCAAGAAATAATTAGACCCATGACGAAATTTTCTAAAAATTTGTCTCGTGTTTTTTGACTGAAATTTTTTTGACTAAATAGTTTGTTATAAATTTAGTTTCAAAGTCATTTTGTTTGTTGTAGTTTTAATAAGCAACAGATATGTGATGCCGCTTTTAAAAAAATACTTGTGGATTTTGTAATCTGAGATACAAATTATGTTGATCTAGTACAACAGGATTTTTTTTTGTATCCTTTGGTGTAGACTTTAATGGTAATAGTTATTACCGTTTGCAAAGCTTAAATTGCAATGCTTTTTCGTGAAAAACAAAAAATCGCAATGCCTTCACTATCCATCTAATCCAAATCCAAGTTTTGATTTTTTTTTTTATTTTTAGGCCACACCTTTTCTTTTCTTTTTGCGTGCAAATGTTATTTTACCGAACGACATTGAAACTTTTAGTATGGCATCGGCATACCTTCTATCCACCATTTCGTAAAACAACAGTCACAAATAAATACCATATCAATAAACAATCGTATGAAACAAGAAACAAAAAAAGCTTTGTTTCCGAATTAAAATTGTTAAAGTTATATGTAGGTGTTATCTGTGAATAGAAATGCAAAATGGCGGATGGTACGCATTAAACGTTTCATTACCCTTCCTATGACCGCAAGCCGAACCTTTAAAACAAAACAACAAATGCGTAATACAGAATAGAGATAAAAAAAATATATTCTTTGAAATAATTGCTTATACACAATCTGAATAAATCTACTATCCTCTAAAATTTACTGTTAAGAATAAAAAATAGCATCTTTAAAATTGTACAGGATATATTTTAAGAATAAAGTGATACAGATAATATAGTTTATCTTATTCTGTTTAAAATTAGGTACAACGTTCGCCATCCACACTGACACAAAAGGACTGCTATCAGCAACTTCTCTATTAGTTTTAAATGCGATAAGTTAAAAATGAGGTATAAAATATTTCAGAGTAGGTAAAAAAGACAGAAACTACACTGTAATCACTGAGCCTTTGTAAAGCGTTTATCATAAAAATAAAATTTAAATATACACTAAAATATAAATATAATAAATATGAATGCAACTCATTCCTAAATATCAGGAATAATAACACCCAGCCACATCCACACTTAAAAAAACAAAAAATAAAATAAATTATAGTTGTGGTACCATAAGAATAACTAAGTTAATAAGAAGGCAACGTCCAATATGAATATGGCCCTAATAATGCCAAGAGCCCTACTGGGACGCAAGAAATCATAAAAATCGGTCCAGCCGTTTCGGAGGAGTTTGGTAACAAACACCAATCACGAGAATTTTATATAATTACATGTTATGCGTCCAAACATAGATGTTTTCGGCCTGAAGATCCGTATTTACCACGATACTCTTTTAGATGCTTGTCATAGTAATAATATACAATTCTGCTATGCACAAACTAAGGCAAATCTATGAGCCTTTTAATTTTGCTTGTTACGCCTTTAGACCGAAACGTACTCGGAGCAATAAGCAATGCACAGCAACAAAAGCAAATGCAATCGCAATGCTTACATTGTTACAGGTTGTTGGAATTACCGGTTAAAATACAGGCTCATATTTGCTTCAGTTTGCGAGGTTTACCTGAATTTTACATTATTAATTTGACATGTGACTGAAGAGATACCCTGAATTAAGAAGAGGTGACAATGGACATCAGTCATAACGAACTACTAGCATTACTCGTAGTATATGACCCAAAGTGAATTATTAGTAAAATATAGAAGATGAAATAGTTTTTGTAAAACAAAAACTTGAAGTGCATTATTAGCGTGACCTTGGGCCTTCTGACGCCTGTTTACGATATCCTATTACAATTAGTTATCCTTATGGCGATACTTAAAATTGAGGTTATTTGGCACTATCCCGTTTGCTTTGCATTAAGATCAACTTAAAATCATATAGTTCGGAATCTAATTGTTATTTAATATATTTCAAAAACGGCCACCGACAGTGTTTAGACAACAATTATAATACAACGACACCGTCGGTGGTCCGCATAAATAATTATTCTTTAAATCTCAAGCGGTTGCACATGAAATGACTAGGTACATATAATAAGTGGCCTATGTGTGCTACTGCAAAACGAAAATGTCCGAAACGGAATGTTAAAATCGATACCATCGCAAAAAAACATATAATCATTTGGTCTCAATAATAACACCCGCGCAGGCGAGGCGTTGCGTCACTGATACGTTGATGGACTGTAAACACATTCACGCGTCACAAACTTACACGCAAATTTAAAAAAAAACACGTTATTACCTACCTACTTATGCATCTAGGGCAAATTGTACTTTGTACAAAATAAAACCGTCCGTCTTTGTACAGTACAGAACCGTTGGAACTCGAGTTCCACGCCCGCGTGTGTTTACTCAAACAATAAACAGTGTGGCAAAAACGTAAACAAATATAATATAGAGCCTGTCCTTATTGTATCACAGTTGTGTTCAAAATAAAATAAACTTAACCCGGTTTAGCAGTCTATTGTGATGGATATATAGAATATAATAATGTAAATAATAATAGTAATAGAAGTATTTGCCACAGTGCAACGTCAAACGCATGTCTCAACCTAGGCCAAGGCGATATACATTCTCCTATTATTTACATACACTAAAGCCTATGACCGTCAGTCTCAACATCATTTCTAAGATTCCCTAGCTCATTTTTTTTAATATAATAAAAGCTATGTCACACTCGACCGAGAGCTCAAAAATAAATCGTCTAATAAAGGTAACTTTATCTCACAGTCAAAATAAGGTACGTTAACGCGACAAAGGTGCAAAAATGAAGGTACAATATGTTTTGAACATGTACCAAAAGTAGAAGCACTGAGCAACCGTTCGAAGTCACACGTGATTATTAAATTAAGTAACAATTATCGCAAAATTCCAAAATCTTAAAAAATCTTAAGATCAATTTTTGAGGTAGATCACTGTTACAAAATATGCATCAACGAGGTATACAATTGTACGCATTTTATAAAGAGTAGAGACGCGGCGCGGGGGACCACTTTTTAGCTCTCGAAAAACGGGACACGAATTTTTCACAAATAAACTTCGATCACTTATAAAATTTAGATGCACTTGATGGTTTCTAAATCACTAACTGTAGGACATTTACGTTAAAACACTGAATTAAAAAGTATAAAAAAAATCATCCATTTTGAGCATCTTAGATTATTGCAGTTTTAAATAAGCATTGAGGGGTACCTACTGTTAAAACGTTTAATTACAAGTGCTAAGTTGAAAAGGCCTTTAGCCTAAGTTTATAAGTGATCGAAGCAAATAAACTATCAAATTTACAACTCCCAAATTTGATAGTTTCAACAAAATGCGTGTATAAATCACCCGCGCGCGCCGAAAAGAGCAGAGGTAGATCGGTTAATAAAAGTTAAACAAATAAAGAGACAGGTTTACTGCGTGTGGTTGGCCAGAGGGCGCTGGTGCTCGCGCGCGATGTGGCGCCGCACCGTGTTGTTGCGAGTGAACGTGCGCGAACAGTGCGGGCACGGCACGCGGATGCCTTGGTGCCGCTGTCGGATGTGAGCGCGCAGGTTCGTCTCGTATCCGTAAAGCCGCTCGCAGTATGGACACTTTAGTTTTTTACCTGGAAATTGATGGTTTCATCATAAGTAAAATAAACAAAGTTGATTAAATGAAAATAGAAGTTCCATAAAAATGGTAATCGGTGTATGAGTAAATAAAGGAACAAAACACACAATTTTTTAAATGTTATTTGCGTTTAAAGACGCATAAATATTAATAAAAAATAATAAAAAATTCGAAAGTAAGTCTGTCTGTTATATTTTTACGGCAAAGCAGCTAAACCTGACTGACTCTGATTTAGCATACCTATATACATGCACAATAGCAGGGAAAACTATAATAAAGAGAGTAACTACCGTCAGTTGTTGTTTTGGTGGTTCGTCAATTTTTAACATAAAGGCATATTAAGAGGCCAAGTTAAATAAAAGCTTGTAAAATAGAGAGCACCGCCAGCAGTACCGATTCCACCGGTCTTGTTAACTGTTTAGTGGGCCAGATAATGCCGACTCTGAGGTTGGGCTCTGGATGGTGTGGTGAAGGTGTTGACGGGTTTGTCAAGGTAGTTGACCGTTTCAATCACTTGTATGTGTAAAGTATAGTATACCGTCAGCAGTAGCGATTCCGCCGGACTTGCTTGTGATCAGTTTGGTTGGCCAGATGTTCTCTTGGCTGAGTTTGAACGTTATAGTGAAGGTCTTGACGGGCTTATCGAGGCATTTTGTCGTGATAAATAATTTGTATGCATAAAATATAGTGTACCGTCAGCAGTAGCGATTCCGCCGGACTTGCTTGTGATCAGTTTGGTTGACCAAAAGTTCTCAGGGCTGGGTTTGGGCGGTATAGTGAAGGTGTTGACGGGCTTATCGAGGCAGTTTGTCGTGATAAATAATTTGTATGCGTAAAATATAGTTTTTGGCTGATGGGAGGCTTCGGCCGCGGTTAGTTACCACCCTACTGACAAAAACGTACCGCCAAGCGATTTAGCGTTCCGGTACGATGCCGTGTAGAAACCAAAAGGGGTGTGGATTTTCATCCTCCTCCTAACAAGTTAGCCCGCTTCCATCTTAGACTGCATCATCACTTACCATCAGGTGAGATTGTAGTCAAGGGCTAACTTGTAAAAAAAAAAATAAAAAAAAAAAAATAATAAAAAATAAAAAAATAGTTTACCGTCAGCAGTAGCGATTCCGCCGGACTTGCTTGTGATCAGTTTGGTTGGCCAGATGGTTTCGGGGCTGGGTTTGGGTGGTACGGGCGAGGTGTCGGCGGGCTTGTCGTGGTAGTTAGTGGTGGGCAGCGGCACGGCGGGCGGCGGAGAGTTGTTGTAGCCGCTCGTGTTGTAGTCGTTTTCACTTTTCACTCGTAAATCTGGAATTTTGATCATATTTATGACCAAGTTCTGTAGATATTTTTAAATAGTTTGAATAACATTATGTGGTAATGGAAGGTTAAAGTGAGGTTTATTAGTCAAAGCTGTGATAAACATTAATTCGGAGGGCACAACTCCACCTTTTCAATTATTTGCATCATAAGAAATTAAATATCACGTGTCTCAAACGGTAAAGGAATCATCGTAAGGAAAACGACATACTTGAGAATTCCTTTATTCTCTGCGTGTGTAAAGTCAGCCAATCCGCATTTGTCTAACGTGGTGAACTATTAGCTTAAGAATTTCTCGGAATAAAGTAAAGCTCTAAGCAAACAGAGTTCAGCAGGTCTGAGATGGGCGCCAAGAAATAACGAGATAAATTGTCTACGTCTCCCTTTCGTCCCACCGCAATGAAATTGATAACATAACATAGTTCTCGTTGCAAAGAGAGAGAGAGAGAAAGAGAGCGTTATGTAGACAAAATTATCTCGTTTGTTTTTTGTGTTTACACTCGTACCTCTAGAAACTCCATTTTGTAAACAAGTCCCTTATGCTTAACATGGTTTGCGGCACAATAAGCAGCACCTATTACTCATAATTTTTGTATGTATGTATCATAAGTAAATTGTAAGTTCCTTACGTATGTATTGAAGTGGATTATTTTCTCAGAGTGGAGTCGTCTCACAAAAGAAACAATCAATTTCGCCTCCATACTAACCTTCTGCGCCCTGGTCGTTTGACACGCGGTCCATCATTTCGTCGTTACCCGAGGCGGCTCGTTCGTATCCGTTGTTCTTGACCGGGTTCGCCAGAGTGGACGTGCACTCCGGGGTGTCCTCGTACCGCGGGCCGGCGCCCGGGGACGAGCGCGTGTCGGGCTCGTCAGCGACGCTGCCGCAGTGTGATGATGATGAGCTTTGCCTGCAATCACCACATCATCATCTTTATCGGCCATATGTTTGTTATGTTAGGTACCTATAGATCTTGAAGTCCTGAATCAATCTCAAAAACTGACACTTGATGGATTTTTCTTACCAAAATAGTAAATCTCGGAGTTGTAAGTTTATGTCTTTAGTACATATTCAATTAAGCCACATTAAGCCACGGCTTTACCACAATTTTTTTAGTACAGTTTTTTATCCATTCACTTATTATTATGATCAGTAAAACGTTAAACGCAATGGTAATGACTAACAACAACTTAATCGATTGAGCTGCGTGGTGAAGGCTTTAGATGGTACCTGAACCTAAGAGAATCAAAGGACATTCACTACAACCTACCTGTAATTCCTAGTATGTGGACTCTGAGACGGCGATGGTTTGGGCTGAACGGGTCTGCGGTGCGAGGTCGAGTGTATGGGCAGATGGGCTGGCGGGGCATAGCGCCCCATGCTGCCGGAGCCAGGGTAACCGTACGGCATGGGGGCGAACGTCGTCGGGTGCGGCTGAGGCTGGGCAGAGTCCTGGACGTCACAGGTCCCTGATCCGGAAATTGGACTCGTTTTCACTCGGGCCTGATGACGTTCTGTGGATTGCTGAGTTTGTTGCTTCACCCAAGCGTCGTTGGACATTTCCATCGATAGACCTTTGACCTGGAAAATATATGAAAGTATATGAAAAAAGAACAGTCTGAAAATCCTAAAACTTTATGATTTAAACGGCTTTAGTTAAAACATCACTGTGTTGGCACCGACTTTTTGCTTTTTAGTAAGTTCCTAAAAAGATTTTATTTTTCTGTTTTTAGTGTCTGCAAGCATATGAACGAGAGCGCCACAGTATGGGCAATTTCGTTATTTTTATTTTAATACAAAATTACTAAAGTGATTTTCATAAAAATTAAATGGGAATCTGGAAGTATACTCTTTCAAATAAAAAAAAAACGAAAATTGAGAACCTCCTCCTTTTTTTGAAGTCGGTTAAAAATAGTCTGGTTGCCTCGATGAAAAAATAGGAACATGCCGGTGCATACTATGGAGATTGGATCTTGATGCTTGAAGAGGCATTATTTGTCCACCGGACTTACCTAACTGATCAGGAGTTAATAAACTTCAGTTTTTTTCATTTTTCATCATTTTCAACCCATATTCGGCTCACTGCTGAACTCGAGTCTCCTCTCAGAATGAGAGGGGTTATAGTCCAATAGTAAACCACGCGGGCCCAATGCGGATTGGCAGACTTCACACACGCAGAGAATTCTCTGGTGTGCAGGTTAGTCCTCACGATGTTATCCTTCACCGTTTGAGACACGTGATATTTAATTTCTTAAAATGCACACAACTGAATAGTTGGAGGTGCATAACCCGGACCGGATTCGAACCTACGCTCTCCTGAATCGGAGGCAGAAGTCATATCGACTAGGCTATCACGGCTCTAGTTGCTTTAAAATTACTAATATCTGACCATCATGCATCATGGGAGCCGTGATAGCCCAGTGGATATGACCTCTGCCTCCGATTCCGGAGGGTGTGGGTTTGAATCCGGTCCGGGGCATGCACCTCCAACTTTTCAGTTGTGTGCATTTTAAGAAATTAAATATCACGTGTCTCAATCGGTGAAGGAAAACATCGTGAGGAAACCTGCATACCAGAGAATTATCTTAATTCTCTGCGTGTGTGAAGTCTGCAAATCCGCATTGGGCCAGCGTGGTGGACTATTGGCCTAACCCCTCGCATTCTGAGAGGAGACTCGAGCTCAGCAGTGAGCAGAATATGGGTTGACGACGATGACCATCATGCTTCCATTTTGGACTGTATTCCATACCTGCAAGTTTTCGCCGCTCTTAAGGAAGCTAGACAACGCATCTTGGCTGACGTGCACCTCCCCCTTGTACATGAACTCGAGGAGGGCCTGCATGTTGTCGGCGCTGGTCGCCTCGAGGAACACGTAGCAGGCGCCGGCATGGCTGGGCGGCGCCGTGTCGAACAGCTCCTGGAAGTGCTTGCTGCAGGCGGCCAGGATCACCTTGTGAGCTTTGAACTGGCGACCTGGAATAAGGAAAACAAATCTAAATAGAATAAAATATTTTACAACATACAAAAGTACGGCTTTTGATGGCCTCCGTGGCGAAGTGGTATGCGCGGTGGACTTACAAGACGGAGGTCCTGGGTTCGATTCCCGGCTGGGCCGATTGAGATTTTCTTAATTGGTCCAGGTCTGGCTGGTGGGAGGCTTTGGCCGTGGCTAGTTACCGGCAAAGACGTACCGCCAAGCGATTTAGCGTTCTAGTACGATGCCGTGTAGAAACCGAAAGGAGTGTGGATTTTCATCCTCCTCCTAACAAGTTAGACCGCTTCCATCTTAGATTGCATCATCACTTACCATCAGGTGAGATTATAGTCAAGGGCTAACTTGTAAAGAATGAAAAAAAAAGTATTTGTAATGAGGTTTTTTTATATAAAACAGTTGATAAAACAAGCAGATCTCATAATGTTTATATGCAAAACTGTAGTCTGTACCGGAGTCGCTAGAAACAAGTGTACTGTAAGCTACTAGTAAGTTGATAAGCTTTACTTTTTTTTTTTATCGTGTTAGTGCCGTGAGCTTCTTAATGGCACCTCAGAGGCGTCACCGGAGATTTTGATTTTGGGCGAGCGCAGAAACATCGCTTGATGGAGCCCGAAGGTAGAAGCAGAAGATATGAGCGGAATTAATCTCTAAGGGCGTCTCCTCTGAGACTTGGACTTAGGCTTAGAGGGCCATTCTGGAAAAGTGTTTTAGCCTGAGTGTATAAGTCCAGGCGCTTTTAAATACGCTGCACAGTGTGCCTGACTTTGCATTGACTACATCCTTATTCAGGTTTTAAAAGCTTCACTGACATAAAGAAATGTTTTAGAAATACGACTTGTAAGCCTGAATTACCTACTCCAAAACCAATTTGCCTAAAACGTAACTTCACACAGCTTAAACCTAGATTGCGACAATAACCTTGCGCTTTCAACCAAAAATCTTCATCATCTCTTTCATCTCTCTCTCAGCTCAACCCATCTTTGAGAAACAATTGGCTCCACATTCACGTATGACTTGTCTAGTATTTTCGCATATAGTTACTAATTTACAAATGTCATAGTTGAATTACTATTGGTTTTATATTTTATTCATTTTATTTTACCATCAAAAATAATTTAAAATCAAATTCTAAGTTTTATGTATTCGAGATTAGTTGTGTAGGTAATCATTCCACCAGTACCTAAAGGTAATTAAAGAGAGTATCCGTTGTGAATGCTCCACGTGTCCGTCGTAACCGTAAACAGGATTTGTAAGCCGAGCAGGCCACCTGCGCTGATTCACAGAAGTGACTTTAAAGAAGTCATCGGTAACATGAAAAGCGTGTCAAATATTATGGCAAGGGCCTGCAATGTCCAGACATACCTCGTTTTGTGAAGATTCATTGTCAACTTATAACATAAATAAGTTCTAAGTACAGTATCCCATTGTGCGATTTGGACTGTGATGCTTTTAAGATCCTAATCCTAAACCGACCAAGAATAAACCGTTTTTTTTTCTTCGAAATTATACAAGGGATGTCCCCAGTTGCCAGTCACTTAGTTTCGCGGCAACCCTTCGAAAAATACCGTTAAAGATCAAGCTTTAAGTATCTTTAAGGGTAAAATCAAGCCTTACCACGAAGCCTGAGTGTTTCGGGGCGCTCGACAAATGATAACTTAAACGAATTTATTCAATTGCAAGCGCAAGCCAATGAGTAACTGCTTAGTAACGCATTACGTTACCAAGCGATTTACCCTCCCATAATAAGTTATCACTTCAAAATACGTTTAATACTTGTTAAATTGAGCTACTAACCTTCCAAAGCCTTCACGAACTCCTATCTGGCTACCTATACTACCTATGGTAGGAGCATTGGCTGAAAAACTTTCAGCTTTCATAGAATGAGACACGTCTGGCAATCGCAGGCTTTTTTTTATATTACGAGTTACTCGACTCACGAGTTTCTTTTTACTGATAGCGTATTTGTAGGCTCCTTAAAGGAAACGCAGCCGCACCGGGAGATTCGTGCGACCGCAGAAGCTCACATATAAATGAAGAACGGAGGATGACAAGGCTCTTCTGGAAGACTAAGACTGAGCGATTTCGTACCAATTAGGTTTGTCCTGAGTGTATAATAAAAACTTGCAATAAAATGAGGTATTTAAAGGATAAAACTGAAAACAATAAAACAAATAATTAAGAGGGCTCCAAAAGATTTGAATTTTTTGCCGTATTTATAGATAACGGTACGAAACCCTTTATGTGCGAATCCGGCTCGCACTTGGCCGGTTTATTAGAAAAAAATCAAACTGCAACATTGCATTTCAGTAGCGCCTACATCTAGCTAATGACGCAAAGGCGTGAGCGCAAAACATGCGCCTCAACCTTGAGTTCGCGTCACAAGTCAAAATAAAGGCTGTGCTTAAACGAATAATTTAAACAGTATAATATGAAGAAATCAAATGAAAAAAACCCCGGCTATGCCACAGAATACATAATATGCAAAAAGTAATGAGAAATCCGGAAGATATTCATTTTAACATTTTATAACTAAGAGTATATTTATGTTTTTCTTTTGTTCTGTTTTTTGTTTGTTAACCTATGTACCTCTATCTAAAAATATTTTTTTATGTTTCTACATCCATTAACGTGGATTATAGACAGACAGACAAGCAAGAAATAATTTAAAACCCTACATTTAGGCCTACTTCGGACTATTTTAGCATTTTAGTCGAGTAGCGTACTAAACTACTTGCAACCGCCTAAAAATCGTTCGTACTCGACTAAAATACTAGAGGAAGTATACAACTAAATACAAATAAAAGCACTTAGTACCTGTACAAGAGATACCTAATAATTTTAATTGCTCCTGTATCAATTGGTAAAACCCGACATTTCGTTAAATAGAAATTCCCCCCAACATAAATGTAGAGCGTAAATATAGATTATTAGTATGCCACCGCAAGTAAAACGTATATACGAGTATTGTTCTACATATAATGTAAAACTCGTAAAATTATAATAACTGCGATAACTGTGCGTTTGGGGGATAATAGAGCGCCTACATTTGCGACGTGACGTCACACCGCGGAACAAAAACGCATAACCTTGGGAGTTCCGTCACACAACGATTAGGCTGCGTATAAACGGGCTATGCAAATTAGGTGCACACGTTTCCTAAGTTTTAATAACAATAAATTGTATTTTTTTTACACACTTTTCTTACGTCAATGCAATTTTTTACACATACGCCTTTTGCGCAGGTTTAATTAGAATGATCTCCTATTATTACTTTGCATTATACTCGTGCGTACTTATTTTTATCATATATTCCATCCGCTTAATTTAATAGATGAGGGATATTAGTCATGTTAAAAAAATATTGCTATAAGTTATGTTAATATTACTTAAAGCAATATTTGTTTATCTAATCTAATGTAATCAGATGCTACTGAAATATCAAAAGTTGTACTTTGAATTATTTTTATTAAATATTGATTAAATACAATAAATAAATTTAATACATAAATAAAATACTGATTAAATTAACATGTAAGTAAACGATACGATCAAATATGAAAGGACAAAAGAGCATGTGAAGAAATATAAGATCTGAGTGGAAATCTAAAATCGTGGATATGCCCCTCATAAAAGTAAATATAGATAATTTCCTTTATTTGTGTGGGACTGGAAGATGATGTCTGAGAATTATTGCAATCTATAGGTAGATATCGGTATTATCTAAATAAATAAATAATAAATAAATATACTTAAACAATACACCTCACTATCTTAGTAAGTCCCAAAGTAAGCATACAGAGTAGCTTGTGTTATGGGTGCTAAGATAGTTGATATTATAATATTAATATACAATTATATACTACATATAAATACTTAAATAATGTATAAATACACACAGACACTGGAAAACACCCATGCTCATCACATAAATATTTTCCAGTTGTGGGAATCGAACCCACGGCCGTGGATGCAGAAAGCAGGGTCACTACCCACTGCGCCATGCGGCCGTCATCACGTCATCTAGTATGTAGGTACCACCCTTCAAGCAATTTAGCATTAATTTTTGCATTTTACTTTTCATTATTATTCTTTTCTGTATCCTGATACCTGGCCCATATTATGTGATTTCAAAGACATTTAACGTAAAAGTATGTTTTTTATCAATAAATAAAACGCTTTACTGACGCGTTAAAAAGCTACGTATGCAATCAGCCTATCAAGATAGTGCGTTCCGCTCCTACGAACTCTGCCCACAGATTATAAAACACTTCCTCGTTCGCTATTCGTTTCGTAAATAAATTCCTGCACTTTATACTCACACACAATTTACAATTTAATTTATTTAATGAATTTTTTAATATTGTTTTTTAGTCTACACTATGTTACATGGCAAATGTTACTGGTAGTCATTTTTGATATTGCCCCGATATTGTGCTGCGTAACTGTTAGATTTTTTTCATAGAATATTGATTTTTTTTTCTTTAAAAAAATAAAATTAAAGTTTATTAGTTCATGATATAGTTAATGATTATTTTAATGATACCTTTAAGTTGAATGGCCGTAGTGTATAATTGAGCCGAACTTATCTATCTATGTATTAACTGCAGAGGCAAGTTGGAGGTTTTTTATAAGATTTTTTTTTTATTTTAACTAAAACAGTATTTATTTGGAAGGAAACATACCTAGTTCAGATATGAAAAATAATCTTTAAAACAAAATCAAGTAACTAACGTTCTATACTAACACAGTAATGAAATTCAAAATTCATTTATTTCGAGTAGGCTCAGTTTACAAACATTTTCGAAACGTCAGCTGACTATTTTTAAAGATTCTACCACCGGTATGGAAAGCAGATTTTGCTGAGAGCGGGCAAGAAACTCAACAATTGCAACAAATAGGTACATTAACTATGATTTTAGGAGTACTTTAACCAAGGCGAGAATAAACGCTAGTTATTAATAGCTTAACTATGATAGCAACAAAACTAGTAGGTAATGCGGTGGACACGAGCAAATGACATAATCAGCTTTTATCCTGTTGAACTTCGGAAGAACGAATTGCAAAATTTTCAGACTCGATGAATCACTTCAAGGTAAATTTCGGGCTGCATTTTTTGCGACATCCAGTATCTGATTCATTGAGGAAATGCATCAAGTATTTTTAAGCTATTGCATGGCTTTAATCGGGGGCTCTGAGCGTGGCGATCGAATCAAGAAATTCCGTAACGAAAATAAACCTAACACCCAAGCTGTGCATCAGGTTAATACATTTAGACGTTATCTTATAACGTCATACAACATATTTGAAGCTGAAGAGTTTGTTTGTTTGATTGAACGCGCTAATCTCACGAACTACTGGTCCGATTTGAAAAAATATTTTATTGTTAGATAGCTCATATATCGAGGAAGGCTATAGGCTATATATTATCCCCGTATTCCTACGGTAACGTGAACCACGCGGGTGAAACCGTGCGGCATTAGCTACTAATTTCATCAAGTCCTCTTATTCTATGATTTTTGCTTATAAATATTGAAAAGGAGGGGCCAGAGGGTGTAACTTTGCGGAAGGTAATTCTGAACAATGGATAACTTTATTTATTTTGCAATTCTCTACGGGAAACCGATGTTTGAAAGCGGTAACGAAATCCAGATTGATACAAATTCATCTACGTACCGTCTTACCGAACTTGGTACTAATCTAAGTTTACCTTAATATACTAAACTTCTGGAGCTATGTTATCACTAAAATATTTATTTATAATTGCTTCTTTTATTAATCCTATCCTACTGTTATTATAAACGTAAAGTTTGTATGGTTGTTTGTTCGGATGTTTGTTACTCTTTAACGCAAACCGATTTGGCTGAAATTTGGAATGGAAATAGATTTTACACTAGATTAACACATAAACTTTTCATCCCGGAAAACTCCATGGTTCCCGAGGGATTTGTGAAAAACTAAATTAGTTATGCGGACTATGTCGCGGGCGTCCGCTGGTTAAAACAATAGATTAAATCATTAAATTTTAGTCCGTCCATACAATTTACAAATTATCTTACTATAAATATTGCCTACTACACTAAGTTATTTAAAAATTTGCTAGAACAAAATTAGATAAAAATTACTCAAATTGTTATTATGTGAAATATATTATTCGAACTGTTTAAACTGTTATAATACAGTTTAGTTCTACAATCTACAATAATGAGCTCATAATAATCGTTGGGTAATCCTCCGAATGTCAGTCGCCTTGGCATTGGCCTTACTTCGTCACTTCCGCAATAGACCCACTCCGCTGTATAATATAAATAACAATCATTTTTGATTATTGTCACTTCTACTTGAGGAAAAATGCGAACTCTTTATCGTTGTTACCCTCTATCCTTTTTAACGACTTCCAAGAAGAGTTATTTCTTTAAGCGTATGTATAGGAATGTTAATACGGAACCGGAAAGCGCAGTGTTTATCGACCCCCACTAGTTGGGCCCAGGAACACAAGCGGGTTAAGTCACCCATTGATGGTCAATTATTCTCACGTTTCTGCAGCGTAAACGGCACCGAAGGCGTTTCATAAGTCGAGCCGTCATGCACGCAGTGACCAATACACGATCAGTTATAGTCGTAGTTGCTGCAGAAACGTGATAATAATTGATCGTCAATGACGTGCATTGCAGGGAGCCGCTGGATGTTGGCTCGAGACTGTTGTGTTTGGAAGACCATGCAAGAGGCCAGTGGACGTCCATCGGCTGATAATGATGATGATGTAAACATAGTTGTTTGACACGCTCTAGTCTAACTGACCATTATTAATATTATAAATAGGTAAAGCTTGTGGTATTCCTTGGATCCACTGAATTGCTTTTGAAAATTCTTTCACCACTAGAAAGCCACGTTATTTGTGAGTGTCATAGGCTATATTTTATCCCCGTAATCTCACGGGAGCCGTGATATACCGACTGCCTCCGATGCCGGAGGGTGTGGGTTCGAATCCATTCCGGAGCTGCATCTCCAACTTTTCAGTTGTGTGCATTTTAAGAAATTAAATATCACGGACGGTATATGAAAAACTTCGAGAGGAAACCTGCATATCAGAAAATTTTCTTAATTCTCTGCGTGTGAAGTCTGCCAATCCGCATTGGGCCAGCGTGGTGGACTATTGGCCTAACCCCTCTCATTCTGAGAGGAGAATTCAGCAGTGAGCCGAATATTGGTAGATAATGACGATGATGATGATGATGATGATGAATCTCACGGGAACAGGAACCACGCAGGTTTAACTGCGAGGAGTCGGATAGTAAATAATATTGACATTATTGCGTGTGTGCGAGCTCCCTAAGATGTAAACGTCACGTGATGTGGATATCCTATAAAGTCTGTGTTAACTTATTGGAGTACGTACTGTGTACACTGTACACGGAGGGTGGACGCACGTGCGTCCGTCACGTTTACAGCCTTAGCCACCAAACACGTGGCAATCTTACCCGACTACACAAAGACAGAAGGTATATATAACAACATTTATAATACAAAATTATTTTCCCTAAAGTTGTCACGTTGAAAATTTTTAAATTAAAAGGATATTACGAAAGGGGAAGAAAGTTTTGACATTTTTACGTTTTTACTGCCTTTTGTTTGTTTTAATATTATAAAGGCTTCGCACTTGGCCAAGCTTTTACGTAATAATAAGTGAAAAAGCCTCTCCCTAGCTTAAGAAACTCTGATTGGGAGGAAATTCTACATTCAGAAGACACTTTAAATCGAAAAAACTAAAATATGTTTAGTGGTTTCTTCACAATTATAAAGAAATCGGTAAACCAATTATGTCGAGTTACATATATACTTGCAGCAATGACATTTGCCTGTTACAAATAAAAAGACAGCTGAGCTGAGAGCTGTGATAGCCCAGTGGATATGATCTCTGCCTCCGATTCCGGAGAGTGTGGCTTCGAATACGGTACGGGGCATGCACCTCCAACTTATCAGTTGTGTGCATTTTAAGAAATTAAATATCACGTGTCTCAAACGGTGAAGGAAAACATCGTGAGGAAACCTGCATACCAGAGAATTATCTTAATTCTCTGCGTGTGTGAAGTCTGCAAATCCGCATTGGGCCAGCGTGGTGGACTATTGGCCTAATCTCTCTCATACTGAGAGGAGACTCGAGCTCAGCAGTGAGCCGAATATGAGTTGATGACGAAATAAAAAGAAAATAATGAACAATAGTAAGCACAATACGATTTCTGTCCAAGTACATAAGATAAAGATATTGAAGACAACTACAACAAACACTATTTTTAAGAATGCGTAAACGTAATTTTTTGTTGGCAAAACAATTGGCATTTTGTCTTTCACCAGAGCATTATAGTTGAGTGCCCGCTGATTGAGATTATCACGTGCTTTTTTCCGAGGAAAATGCTTTGAAAAGGCATTCGAAAAACATGCTATAAATGTGTTCTTTTTCACTTTATAATTAAGTAAGGTTGATACATACCTACATCTATACCAATATTAGAAAGAGGAATGATTCGAATGTTTGTTTGCGTTCAATAAGCTCCGAAACTACTGAACAGATTTAAAAAATTCTTTCACTATTGAGAAGCTACACTATCCCCGGTTGCTGTAGGCTATATTTTATCCCCGTATTCCTACGGGAATGGGAACTACGCAGGTGAAAACACGTGGGGTCTGCTAGTACATAAATATTTTTATGTTTTTAATTGGTAATGTGAAATGCACCTCAAGAACCAAATCCTTATTTAAGAATATAGGATTTATATTACTTCCGAGGTAACTTCAGTTTAGTATCCCTGACATTATAATTTATTATTGTTGGTGTCATTAAAAATATTGTATCATCAAAGAAATAAACATATAAGAAATCAATTTACTAAAAAGCATTTTGCTCAACTTAAATAAAATATTTCGGAATTTTATCAGTATCACACTACAACGATTTAAAGAAAATTCTAAATAACCTCAAAAAGCTAGACCTGATACAAAGTCAATTAATATAAAAATATATATTTTACAAAATATTCCGATAATTTTGACTTGATTGATCCTATTATTTAAAATATTATATCCGCTTAATTTAAAAGTTAGGCCGACGCATTAGCATTTATATTTATTTCCACAGCAAAGGTCGTTTTTTTAATAGCGTCTCAACTGACCTAGGCCTAGAACGTTTAGTTTTACGACCTATAGTAATATGATCGTAATCACAAAATTGTTTCAAGGCCTCCGTTTGAAATGTTAAAAGGCGTACCTTTTATAAAGAAGTAGCGATAATTGGTAACTAAACCGTCTCTACATATACAAACTTTGAACCCCTATCTATTTATATTTTGACATGAAATAACTTATAACCTTCCTTGTAGTACGATTAATGATCAAATTGTATCCAGTTTCAGTTGAATTCGTCCAGTAGTTTCAGAGTGATTAATTTAAAAAAAATGCCAATTGTTTAACTTTATTGTGTTTTTACAAAGTACCACAGTACTAATAATGTCTTAAGATATTGGTCCTGAGTATTTTAGCAAAGAGTCCTAAATACATTTTTCTTTACAATGAATAGATGAATCCTTCAGTTTAGCAGGAGGTTTATTGACCAACTTTCTCTTCTTTTGTTTCATTTCAAATATGTATTATATTTTAAATGAACTTGTTTGTTAAATTGTCTATTGTGAGTTTTCTTTCTGAATTTCAACAAAGGTTCAAAGGGACAAAGTTAGTTTGTTATAATAAAAACATATTGATTTTTTTTAATTAAAAATATAAAGAACTGTCATTATAATAAAATATTTCTTTCATTCATTTTATTGGTTTAAATTAGAGTTGTAAGTAACCCTATCTATGCTAATAGCAACATTTTGCAAGTCAAAAACGCCCCGTATATGGTACGCATTGGTTATAACGTTCTTAGCAGTATTTGGCCACTATTAAGATAAAATCTAACGGAAAAACAATTCTACCACGTTCATTACTACCTACGTATTACAAAGGGCAAAGGTTGTTAGGTATATATTAGTATCAATTCATTCAAATGATGAAGGTTCCTGAACAAAGACTTTATACTTTTAGATATGTCACTAACGCGGCGAAAGTGAGTTAGACGCATAGTGAACGCCGAAAGTTATTTAAACAAACAAATACTAAAATTAAATATGATATAACTGACTATAATCTATCTCAGGGTAAAATTTCATCCAGACCCGTTCAGCCGTTCTACAGTAAACTGTGTGAATAACCTAACATTGTTTTATTGTACAAGAATGTACCAGTAGATGTACCGAAAACGACACGTGTATCCACTGCAGTCCGTGCGGGTGACAGTTGCCTGTATTGCGTTCATAATTCGTACTATTATCGTGAATCACGGTAAACTGTAGTGTAGGAATAAGAGTAAAACTAAAAAACTACAATCGATAGCCTTCAAGATTTCATTCTGTTCAACTATAAACCGTGTATCGCTGTTGACAGACGTGCGTAGCATGGTGCAGGTGACAGCTGACTGTATTGCATTCATAATACGCACTATTATCGTGAATCGCGGTAAATTGTAGTGTAGGAATATGAGTAAAACTTAGAAAAACAATCGATAGCCTTCAAGATTTCATTCTGTTCAACTATAAACCGTGTATCGCTGTATAAATATCCCAAAAGTCGGCGCTAGATAAGCGTTAGTAGGTCTCCGAATGAGGCCAATGTCGGTGTTGCAAGCGGCGACCAATGTCGTGCGTCCATTTCCTCGTTACCGCCCGCGCGCCGTGCGCTCGCGCAGCGATGCATTCCTTGCTCTACTGGAGCCTAGGGCGGCCATCTTTGACTACTATTTTACGCCCGTGTTTTATTTTTATTTTTTTTTTGGGACGCTCGCGACTTCGTCCGCGTGGAATTCAGTTATTCACAAATCCCTCAGAAACCATGGATTTTTCCGGGATGAAAATCCAGAGTAAAATCTATTTCCATTCCAAATTTCAGCCAAATCGCTTCAGTAGCCGCAGCGTAAAAGAGGAACAAACATACTTACACACTCACACACTTACACACAAACTTTCGCCTTTATAATGTTAGTGTGATTTATACGAAGATTGATCGATTCAGTGGATTTTCATTTCTGTCCGTCTTGATTACAATTTTCTGTTCAAGAATTAACCTGTTCTTGATTTTAGGGCGGCCATTTTTAATTACATTATATTGAAAATACTATCAGTTGTAGGTTATACATCCCTTGCTCTAGTATAGCCTAGGGTGGCTTGATTACAACAATTACAATGCAGTACCCAGGGAGGCCAACTTTGATTACAATAAACTGGGGTAGATATTCCGTGAATTCCTTGTACTCAAGTGAATTTTTACGAAGCTTGATTATTCAGTGATGAATTTCACTTCTAGCCATCTTTGATTACATTGCAGTGCATTCTTTGCTTTACTCTAGCCTGAGACGGCCATGTTATATTACAATGAACTGGGAAAGATTCATGTATTCGATGGTGAATTCCTTGTTGTAATGTTGGGCCATCTTTGATTATAATAAACGAAAAAATATTTTCAGTTTATATTAGGTAGTTTTCTTGTTTTATCCTGGGGCGGCCTTCTTCTATTAAAATAATCTGGGATTAATTTTAATTTCTCATCTATTAAGGAGGAAGGCATGCCCTCGTAGTTGGTTGCTAAATAAAAAATAATTATCATCCTATTTTAGCTGTTGATGATGAGATGAGATGATGTTTTTGTACGAATATTTTGATTGATCTAATTTAATAGTTCTGTGAGCGACCATTTTAGATAATATTAAATACAGAAAATGATATTTCTACAAAGTTTGATACGGGAAATGTAAAAATTTCCAGGGACTAAGCACAACAATATCTTATAACAATAGAAATGACTAGTTTCCACTATGTACTTGTTTACTCTAATATAATCATAAATGATAATTACTTCCGGCCAAAGCGCTACTGCCCGTCCACCAACCTCCCTACTACCAGGTTGGTATACCGAAATTATGTTTTTTTTAGATTTTTTTTGAAAGCAGGTACCGTAAAACTCTTAAAAAAACAAAAATGTCTTTAAAAAAATATTCAAACCTAATCTTATAGACTACAGCCGAAAATATTACCAACAGAGGCTGATCTAAATGAGAGCAATGAGACGAAGTCCATTATAGAACTACGTATATTAAAAAAAGTAGGACCCA